>NW_012141080.1:2281519-2319403 GCF_000956105.1 Propithecus coquereli
CACTTACCATATGGCAGAAATTACCCTACCAGACAATGAATAAAACTAGAGCTAATATTCTAGTGGGAGAGGAGAGATAGTAAACAAACTAACAATATGCTTCCAGGCACTGGTAAGTACAATGAAGACAGACCAAGAGAGGGCTAAAGAGCAATAAAGGGGTCCTGGTCTGTTTGCGATAAGCTTGTCCGGTAAGGCCTCTTTGAAGAGGTGATAAGAGAGCAGAGATCTGAATTAAGCAAGGGCAGGAGCCATGTGGAGGTCTCCGGTAAGAGTATGCCAGATAAAAGGAACAGCAAAAACAAAAAAACTTTTTTTTGTTTTTGTTTTTGCAGACAAGGAGGAACATGTCTTGTTCCTGGAACAACAAAAAGCCCAGGTGACCCAGAGAATCAAGGTAAGAGCAGAGGATGAATGAAGCCTGGAGGACAGGACTTTGTTCTGAATGTAATGGGAAGCTGTCATGGTTGATTGCATGTGTCAGCTTTGCTTGGTTATGGTGCCCAGTTGTTTGGTTAAACACCAGTCTAGATGTGACGTGAAGGTATTTTTTTAAAAGTGATTAACATTTTTTAGAAATTTTATTTTGTTTCAGAGTATTATGGGGGTACAAATGTTTTGGTTACATAAATTGCTTTTGTACAGTTTGAGTCAAAGTTACAAGGTGCCCATCACCCAGAGAGTGTGCATTATACCTGTTAGGTGTGAATTTATTCATCCCTTCTTCCTCCTCCCACCTCCTTGATTTCCAAAAAGTTTCATTTCCATATGTGCACATAAGTGTTGTTAGATAAGTTCTAATTTAATGGTGAGTACATGTTTTCCATTCTTGTGATACTTCACTTAGGAGAATGGTCTACAGTTCCATCCACCTTAGTACAAGAGGTATTAATTAGTTCACCATCTTTTTTTATGGCTGAGTAGAACTCCAGGGTAAAAATAGACCACATTTTATTAATCCACTCATGTATTGATGGGCACTTGGGGTTGTTACCACATCTTTGCAATTGTGAATTGTGCTGTTATAAACATTCGGGCGCAGGTGTCTTGCAGTCTGGAAGCAGAATTCCTTCGTCTTTGAGGGACCTCCGTCTTTAGTTTTTAGTTCTTTTTGAATTCACTTTTAGTTCTTTGAGGTAGCTCCATACTAAAATGTTAATAACTTTTAGTTCTTTGGGGTATCTCCATACTAAAAGTGATTAACATTTAAATCAGCAGATTTTGAGGAAAGCAGATTACCCTCCATGATGTGGGGTGGGCCTCATCCAGTCAGTTGAAGGCCTTAAGAGGAAAGACAGAGATCCCTCAAAGACGAAGGAATTCTGCTTCCAGATTGCTTGAGTTTCCAGTCTTTGGACTCAAGACTACAACATCTCTTGCCAGAATTTCCAGCCTGCTGGCCTGTCCTGCAGATTTTGGACTTGCCAGCTCCCACAATACTATGAATCAATTCCTAAGAATAAATGTCTTTCTTCATCTATACATCCTGTTGGTTCTGTTTCTCTGAAGAATCTTGATTGATATGAAAGGTATCAGAGTGATTTGAGCAGGGTATGATATTATCTGATTTGCATTTTAAAAAATTTGTTTATTTTGACAGATCTGGAGGGTACAAGTGTTTTGTTACATGAATAAATTGTATAGTAGTGAAATCAGGGCTTTTAGTGTACCCATCACCAGAACAGTATACATTGTACCTGATAGGTAATTTTCATCCCTCAGCCCCCTCATTTCCCCACCTTCTTCATGTCCAATATTCATTATACCACTTTGTATGACCATGTCTACCTATTGTTTAGCTCCTACTTATAAGTAAGAACATGTGGGATTTTTTTTTGCATTCCTGAGACATTTCACTTAGGATAATGGTCTCCAGTTCCATTTAAGTTGCTGCAAAAGACATTATTTCATTCCTTTTCATGGCTGAGTAGTATTCCATGGTTTATATATACTGCATTTTCTTTATCCACTCATCAGTTGATAGGCACTTAGTTTGATTCTATATCTTTGCAGTTGTGAATTGTGTTGTGATAAACATATGACTGCAGATGTCTTTTTGATATAATGACTTCTTTTCCTTTTGGTAGATACCTAGTAGTGGGATTGCGGGATCAAATGGTAGGTCTACTTTTGGTTCTCTAAGGAATCTCCATACTGTTTTCCATAGAGGTTGTACTAATTTACATTCCCACCAACAGTGTTTAGGTGTTCCCTTTTCACCACATCTGTGCCAATGTCTATTGTTTCTTGATTTTTAGATGATGGCTATTCTCACAGTGGTAAGGTGGTATCTCATTGGGGTTTTAATTTGCATTTCCCTGTGATTAGCTACGTTGAGCATTTTTCCTATGTTTTTTGGCTATTTGTTATCTTCTTTTGAAAAAAATCTGTTCATGTCTTTTGCCCACTTTTTAATGGGGTTATTTTTTTTTTCTGATTTGTTGGAGCTCCTTGTAGATTCTGGATGTTAGTCCTTTGTTAGATGTTTAGTTTGTGAATATTTTCTCTCATTCTTCTGTAGGTTGTCTATTCACTCTGTTGATATTTACATTTTTAAATGATCACTTCAATTGCCGGAAGGGAGAATTGACTCTTGGCGGCAAGAGAGAAGCAGGTAGACCAGCTAAAAGACTGTTCTGGTCCTGTAGGTGAAACACGACAGCAGCCTGGATGTGATCAGAGGGCTTTGAATTTGAGAAATATTTTGGAGGATTTTCAAACAAATCAGATCAAGGGTGTAAGAGAAAAGGAAAAGTCAAGGCTTAAGTTTTGGACTTGAGGAGCTGTGTGAATGGTATGCTATTTATAAAGACAGTCCTGGAAGTTTGGGCCAGGAGCAGGTATATAGAGGTAAGAAAAAAGGGAAGGGAAGGGTGTATTAATATTAAGGATCCAAAGTTTTATTTTGAATGCCTTAGTTTCATGCTGCCCACTAGCTGTCCAATAGCGGATATCAGGTACACTATTAGATGCAAGAACATGGCTGGAGATCAGCATGACTTAGGCGACCAGAGCAGGTGGAGGTTGTTGATAGCAGAGGTTATACAGTGATCATTAAGAGCACAGTTTCTGGACCCAGAACATCTGGATTCAAAGCCCAACTCCACTGTCACAGTGAATGAACTTTATTGTCTTGGTCTTGGTCTTCTCATCTGAAAAACAAGGATGATACTAAACATATCTTACTGAGGTGAAGTGAGAATTAAATTATTTAACATACATAAGCACTTAGGATGGTGCCTGGATCATAGAAAATGTTATGGAAATGTTATCTATTATTATATTTGGAGTTCAGAATTTTGTTTTTCTGGCCCATCAAATCAATTTGATGGGGGTCAGAGATTGTTTGCCACGAATGCCTGCTTTGCATAGTTTTTGATTGCTGGCTCAACAAGGTCAAACTACAAACAGGAGTTGGAAGCCCAGTGTTTGTCTTCCGTTTTCTTGGGCAGTGAGCACTTTCAGAACAATGAATGCTGGTGAAGTTCTACTCCTCCAAAATTACCTTTGTCTTCTCTTCTTTATTTCTCTCCATTGTGCTTATAACTTTCTCACATACTATATATGACATACTTATTTGTTTATTTTCTGTCTCCCCTTGGGGAGGGAAGGCAGGAATTTTTGACTATTTTGTTCACTGTTGGTGCCTGACTCAGTTAATATATGAAGAATGAATGATATTTCCTAGTCCTTATTGCTCCCTTTCTCTGTTTCTTATTCTATTTCTTCAAATATTTTTCCAGGAGAAAACCTGATAGGAAGAAGAAGGTTCGAATTAGTGTGATTCTCTGCACCTTTCTGATTTGTGCATAATGTCTTTTTTCATTGAGATAAACCTCATCTATGAAATGGATGTTCAGAAAAAGCTGCTGATGGCAATTTCAATTGTGACTTTGGAAATCAATTCTGTAATTGACATATGGTCTTCTGAAAGTGATGGTACTTTACTTGCTGTTGGTTGTCCATTCTGTTTCCCTGTCAGTCTACGTGTGGGTGGTATTCCGCTCCAATCGCAGATTCTGATCACAGATTTTTTTCTCAGCAATGCTTGTCGATGAGAGGCATTGAGAGCTAGGCAGGGTGGAAGTTGATACATGGCCCAGTCATTCTATGACTTATTAGACCTGTTGCAAGTCCAAGGTGCTGTATTGATTCTGCGGAATGGACTGGAAACTGACCTTCATTTCATGGAACCCTCTGTCTTGCTCCTGGCCTGTTTATTCCCCATTGAGCACTTGCATCATGCGGCTTGTTCCAAAATCATTAACTTTTATTTCCCTTTACATCCCATCATGATTTTACCTTACGTATAAAGAGTGGACAAATTGATGTCTTTATTTAGCACGAAAGCTTCGGTCCTGTTTCAATGTCAGCTTTTCAGAGGCAGTTAATTTTATCTTCGTTCACTGCATGGTTTTAGTACACAGATACTATTTTCTTGGAAATGCAGACATTGTGTCAAAGTAAAGTACATTTGATCCTTACACTACTTGTGACAGCACTTATTAATGATCACCCTTAGTGTACTGTATTGGAAGTAGTATTTTAAAAATGTTTCCCGATTATCCTAATTAGCTGAATCTTAATATTAGGACTGCTGTCTAATTTCTCATTGTGTTTCTACCAGCCAGTACATCATGGTACATGGAGTTCAACAAATTATGGGAAAGGTGAGTTAAATATTCATCCCTGAGGCTATCTGGGAAGGGGCATGGACAGTCTGCTGCTCTCAGGTTTTCCTTTTATCTGTAGAGAGAAGGACAGGCTGAAACAGGACTTTCCTCATCAGCCATTCTCTTTGTTCTTGAAATGTAGGTGTGAACTGGACTTCAAGATACCACATGGAAAATATAACCTGTTTCTGGATTAGATTATGATACATTCGTTGTGTCTTTGAATTCAAGCATGTTTTATATTGTTGGAGGATGGTTATTACATTCTAATAACTAAAATTCTAGGATGTTCTAACTGGAAGGAAGCTTATAATTCTTCTACTAGAGAATGCCCATTTCACAGATAAGAAGTGGGTACTGAGAATCTCAGAATTTATTCCAGGCGACAGAGCCATCAGCTTATCTGGGAAGAAAGTCCTTGGTTCCTGAGTTCCATCACAATAGATAGAGCTTGGTTTGGAGGCAGTTACTTGATTTCCTGGGCATCTGTTTAAGGCAGAACATTTGAAACAAACATGCCTTCCTTCTCAGAGGTGACTGGATGTTCCCACTGCAGCTAACCAGGCAGGGAGATCAGTCTGTGAGTATATGTCTGAAAGACACACACTGAGTCACTTTCTTGTGGCTGTTTTATTCAGAATTGTCTGATTTTTACCCAGGTCTTTGCTGTTGCTATGTTCAGTTTGCCTGAGGGAGAGAAAATTGAACTCTGCAACAGGAAATATGCGGACAATACACACAAAAAATCAAATAAACATTTTTCTCCCTAAGGTGAAAAGGAAAGAAGTATTCACATAAAACCTTCTAAGAATAATGATTTCTTCAAAATAAATGTCATATCTCTCATCTTGACTCTGTTACATCATCACTATTACTTATATTCCAGACTGCTGCGTCAGAGGGCTGGGAGCTTCCCTTTGTGATCTGTCATTGTAGCTACCAATTTTATAAGCGTGGATGGCACGAGAGTATTTTTATTTATAAGCAAGTAAATGAGCTTATTATATAGTATGTCAAATAAAAAGTGCTAGGGAGAAAAATAAAGAAGAGTAAGAGGAGGGGTAATCGTGGCAATAAGTAGACAAGCTGACAATCCTAGGAACATCTTATTTTAAATAGAGTTTCCAAGTTTGCAAGTTATATACCACATAGCAGCACCATTTGGAGCAGATGTGGGCAAAGCCACAAACACTAGGAAAATGAGATAACAGTTGCAGAGCTGAGGCATTTGCCCCTTTTACACACCCTTGGTTGTATGCAGATTGCTTCAAAGTAAAGGAACACATACTGAACCCATTTTCTTTTATTTAAATTGTAGTGTTCATTTTTATTTGTATCTAGAAAGAATTCAGACACAAGAAAGGATATCTATCAGCTTTATTTCTTAATATGAAAGGCAAATATTTGCATATGATTTTAATAGCAATTCAAGTGGTAGAAGATCAATTAACAAATTGTTTTATTAAAATCTATTTAAAGAGAAATCTTTCTTTCTCCGTCCCCTTTTTAAATTTTATTTCTTTAATTCCTCAAATTCCTTCTTACCAGTTATCCCCCTGGTTCATCCATTCATGCATTTTATGTTCATCCGTTCACGCCTTCATTCATTAAAATTTTTTTGGCCTTAATTGAAGTTGTTTCCGAAGCACCTTTCCTGGAAGTAATCAACACCAAGAGTTTTTGCTATGTTCTTTCACCTTTTTTAGTTTACGGTAAAGTTAATGGTTTATGAGGGGCTGAATTCTGCAGATACTGAGTATGAATACTGGAAAACAGAAATATAGAAGTGGACCCTCTGTGGAGGATCTGCAGCTGGAGTGGTGACAAAGGCTGATCTTTATGGGGGAACAGAGTCTAAGTCCCATCATTCAGATGTCCACCCGAGCTGAGAGGCTAAAAAGCCAGTGCAAGTGGAACCCATAGTCCTTGTGCATTTTACACTGCTTTTCTGGGCATAATAATGGGGAAGGAGAGGAGAGAGCCTGAAAATGCTGCAGCAGTGAGATGTCCAATATTTGGACCCGAAGATCTTGTACTATCATGGCAGGCAGAATAATGACCCTCCAAAGATGTCCACACCCTAACACTCTGGAACCTGTGACTACATTAAATTATGTGAGAAAAGGAACTTTGAAAATATGATTTAAGGATATGCCACTTGAGCTGAGGAGAGTATCCTGGATTATTCAGATTAATCACATCCATCCTTAAAAGTGAAAAACCTTTTCCTGGCTTGGCTGTTGAGAGATGCAGTGGTGGCAGGCAGGCATTCAAGGTGTGAGAGGGGGATCACCATTGCTGCCTTTACAGATGCAGAAAGGAGGAGCAGGGCCAAGGAATGTGGGTACTCAATAGAGCCTGGGAATAGCTCTCAGCTAATGCTAGTAAGGAAACAGAGATTTTAGTTCTACAACTTTAAGGAACCGAATTCTGCCAACAACCTGAATGAATAAGGAAAAAGATGCTCCCCTTCAGCTTCCAGAAAGGAATACAGTCCTTCCAGTACCTTTATTTTAGCCTGGTGAGACTTGAATGAGACTTAGGACATACAAAACCATAGGTCACTATCTTTGTGGTAATTTGTTAGAGCAGCCATAGGAAACTAATACAAATGGTTAAAGAATGAATGCAAACAGATCAAGAGAGATACCGCATTTGGGGAGGTCATGTTCATTACTTGGAATATACTGCCATGTGGAATAAGGCAATACTGCATTTGCACTTATGTCTCAAAAACAACCACTACTGACAATTCAGGCAAGCATCCAGGTCAGTTATTATAAAATAATGAATAAAGGGCACATCTACATGATAGTCAGAGTTGTTATTTATTATCATAGAATATAGCTTTTCATTTTCAGACAGGCCTAGGAGGTAGGAGATGGAGTCTTTTTATAGAGGTATTTAAAAAAAATTTCCAAGTTTTGTTAGTGAACTATTCCTCTTTTTGTTTCTGGGTAAATGTCATATGTAAATATATCGATTGTAATTGCTTGAACTTCTTATAACAATCAGTCATTTGTCATGGAAAAATGATGTGCCCAGCAATTAGGTCAGTTTGAATCAACTCCTTTGCTTTTTCCTGCACAGTTAATTGAATCTTCTACGAAATCAGTGCTTGAGTGTAGTCCTTTTAGCTCACTTACTTTTAGTTCACTATTTATCTTTCTTTGGCCTTCTTTTTGGGGCTTCTGAGTATCTTCTAGTTTTTCATTAAGATCTTGCATTGGGAGTCCTCTGGAGCATGCAAATCTGTAAGTGTACTCAGGACTCACAAAGGGATGTAATGGAGGGGCATTCTGACTGGCTGTTCCCAGGTTGCTATGTAGGTTTAAGTTGTGTTATAATTTCACTTGTTCAAAATATGATTTATTTTTTGGGGGGATATAAATTGCTTGAAGAGGCATGGTCTGAAAGTCCATAAAAGTTATATATACACAGACAGGCCTACTAGAGTCCATCCTGTTGATACAGACTCCTTAACAGGCACAAGGTGTTGTGTTTGTGCCTGTATGTTGTATGTTTAAGCCATGGAGTCTTGGTATTTTGTTATGACAGCCATATCCAACTAATATAAAGCCACTTCCAAGAGTCTTTATTTCATCCTGGGAAGCCCTTGATGCAAGTTAAGCTTGGGACAGGTGGCACCATCTAATTTACATTTGAAAGCAAATATCTCTGGCTGTTGTATAAAAAAATGACTTGAAAAGGGGGGCAAGACTGGAAGTGAGAAGTGAGCTGAGAGGATAATATAGTGCTGCATGTGAGCGACGATGATGTTTTTCAACATTTGTGTGAAGAAAAAAATTACAACTCTAAGTTTATAAAATATGAAGATAGAATATGTGTCACAACAATAACACGAAGTGGGGACTCAAGGTCAGAAGACTTATACTATTGAAAATTCATGCATTTCATGTGCGATGGTCCAATATTAACATTAAGTTGACAGTTACAATTTTATTATTCATAATATAACCTCTAAGTTATTATGAAAAAGATGCAAAGACATATAGCTAAAAAGCCAATAAAGAAAATTCAATGAAGTATTAAAAATATTTGATTAACTCAAAATGAGGCAATAAAGAGTGGACGGAGAAAAAAGAAACAGATGGGACAATTATAAATCAAATAGCAAAATGATAAACCGAAATCAAACTATATCTAAAGTTATAGTTAATATAAATGAAATGAATATGCTAGTTGAATCATAGAGATTATCAGATAGGAGAAAAAACAAGCAAGATCCAGTTAAATGCTATCTATAGAAATATGTTTTAATAATAAAATCAGAGAAAGAGTGACAGCAAAAGGAAGAAAAAAGATATGCCATGCAAACAATGAACATGAAAAAGATGAAATGACTATATTAATATCAGACAAGATAGACCTCAAGACCAGGAATAGTACTAGAGATAAAGAGGGGCATTTTATAATGAAAAAATTCAATTCATTACAAAGATATAATACTGATTAATATATATGCCTCATAATAGAGCTTCAAATTACATGAAGCAAAAATAGACAGAATTACAAGGAAAGTAGACAATTGCACGTAAGTTGGAGATATTAACATGCCCTCTCGGTAATTTATAACAACAGCTACACAAAAAAATCGATAAAGAGTAGAAGATATGAACACTATCAACCTCCTTGATCTAATTGACATTTATAAAGCACAATATCTCATAACTACAATACACATTCTTTTCAAGTGACATGGAACTTCCAAGAGCTATATACTGAACAATAAAACAAATCTCAAGTGATTAAAATTGATACAATTATTTTGGAAAACTATTTGGAAGTATCTCTTAAAGATAAACTTATGCCTACCCTATGTACTAGCAAACCCATTTATAGGTATATACCACAGAGAACGATGTCTACCCAAAGGCAAGTACAAAATTGTCTATATCAATTTTATTAATACAGAAAAATAAACCTTTTGCTCTGCAGAACAAAATGCGTGTGTCTCACAGATGCAATAATATGCTCCAGAATCCACTCATGAATCTGATCATACTATATGATTCCATTTATATGAAATTCAAGAACAGGAAAACTAATCAATGGTAATTGAGGGAAAAAGAGTGAGAATAGTTTATAAATTCCTGGAGCAGAAAACATTGCCTAGGAAGGGCACAAGGGAACATTCTGTGTGCTGACAGTCTGTGTCTTATACAGGTGGTTGCTATACTGTGTAAATGACAGTTAAGTCCAAGTCGAAACAACTAACCAGCCTGGTTCCAGAGGCCCAGCAACACCAACTTTATAAATAATATGTGTCATAAGAACCTCCATTTTCCAGTCAACATTCCTAGGAACTCCCAAATGATCCTCAAAGTAGAACTGGTAGATCATTTCCCCCGCCAAAGTACATTATTTCTAAATCTGATGACTTGAAATGTGTCATTCTTTGCAAACAAGTGATCTTGGTGCTAACTATATGAAGAAATTTTCTTGAGCAAATCACTGATTAGATCAATCCTGCAATGAGACTTTTGAATGACTTAAAAATGCAAATTGTTTTGAACCTGTGACAAGCAATTACCACAAACTGATATGCTCAGTGTATGTTATACCTGATTGATCTTTAAAGTATGGCTTTTGATGGGTAAAACTTTATGGCTAGTTGAAGTTATTGTGAACTTGTGAAAACAATGTTTTTGTTTGAAAGCATTTTCTAGTTTTTATACATTTCCTTCCATTAGATGCCCCTTCCTGACTACCCTCCCTCACATTCTTCCAGGTGCACTTAGTAGGAGGCATCTCTTTGCACCAGCCCAGACAAGCCTGGGAAGCTCTGCATAAAACTTTTGATAGAAAGGGAATTATATATTGTGATTTTTCCCTAGTTGCCACGATTGTAGGGACATCAAAGAAGACTCATATATGGACACGTGTTAGTGTAGCCAGTGGGAAGTGTTAGAATCAGACCTGAGTCTGAAGAGTGGCTGTAGTATTCAGTGGGTGTGCAATGTTGGGCAAGTTACTAAAACTCTCTGAGCCTCAGTTTCCTTAGCTGTAAAATGTAATTGATAATCATAGGCTTATAGGGTCATTGTGGTAGGGGTACTACGATAGGGTTATCTAGAATGGGGTCAGGCATATTGTAGGGGCTCAATAAATGATAATATTATTATTTTATGATGATAATGCTGGTGCTGACATTAAACTTAGTGGAATTCTGACCTCCTCCCTTCATAAATACAGGCAAAAACATCAGTACACAGTTATGCACATTTAAATGAGTTCTTTTGGCCCTTACTTACTTGAATAATGGGGCTTATCAATTCTTCATAAAGCACTTTGGATTCTGGAGCTAAAGCTCTAAAGAAGTCTAATGACTAAATAAAATTTAAATGCCATTAGTACTTCATATAATTATCACAAAGTGCCAGAGAGATATTTTGAATATCAATACATTGAGTTTGCTGTTTTGCTCTTTTTAAGATTTCTATTGAGATGCTAACAGAAAAGCAGTAAAAGTACTATATGAAATTTATTTTTGTTTTAATTTTTAAAAATCCCACATTGCTTAGCATAGGAGAATGTGACTATAAGGGAATTTTCGAGTAGTTTATTAGCCTTTAGAATAAAAGTCAGCTTTGTGAATTGCCTAATTGCGTTCAACTTTGGTGGTATTGGCATTCTCCATAATCGCTATAGAACAGTTTATGTGTGGCTTGTGTACACTATAGTTTAATTTGACATTCATTCTTTTTTGATGTTTGGGGAATTTAGGGACCACTGCAAAAATAATTGGCATGGAAATGCAAAGTGTTTTTCTTTTCTTAAACAACAATATTGCACTTATACAAAGTATATTGAAAAGGAGCTGGGAAGAGAGTTTAGTGGCATGGTGTCAAATAAAATGATTAATATGTATTTAATATTAATTCTCCATTATCATCATCGGTGAGAGGGGAGATGGAATGGCAAAGAGAAAATGGCATGAAATGCTTAGGTCTGTTTGAAAGCATGAATTTGATACAAGGGAAACAAAGGCTCCAATTTATATACTATGTAAGCTGTGCAAAAAACTATGTTAAGAATTTGACATCTATTATCTTATTTAATCCTTTAATGCCCCAGGAGAGGAGATGTTCAATGGAAAATACAATTTTTTTAAATCAACAAATATTTATTAGTCACTTACATGCCATGCATCCTGAAGGACATCAGGAATTCAACAATGGCTAAGACATGGTTCCTGCTCTCCACAATCTCACAGAGAGTGGAGATCACCAACATACATATGGAAAAACATAGTTTGTAATAAGTAGAGAGAGTAAGAATGAACAAAGGACTGTCAGTATTGATTTGTAATCATAATCGATTTGTAGATAGACATTCTTAGAACAGTCACGTTGGAATTGGAAGATTTCCCAGGATTCAAGGATTGTAGGATAGGGATGACTCACACTTAATTTATAATAAAAGATTATTGATAATCACTAAGAGAGTAGACTTCAGTGTTCTCACCACACAAAAAAAGTGATAACTGTGTGAGGTAATGCATACATTAAATTGCCATTAAATAGCCATTCCACAATGTATATATATATCAATTGTCATGTTACAAACCATAAATATATACAAGTTTTACTTGCAAATTAAAAAAGAGAATAGATAAGATGATATTTTAGTCCTCCCCCAAAGGATTTATTGAATATGTGCTTTTCACTTTTGGGCAAGGCATTGTGCTGTGGCACGTAGAGTGCACAACCACGCCCAAGGAGAGGAATTCTTTGAAAGATGGTGGCCTGAAAATGCATATTGGACCCCCTCTCTGTCAGAATTCCCCCTCAGGATCCACCCAGTGCACACAGATGGATCCTGGAGAGTGTGTCTCTGGTGGTGAGATTTCCTGAGATGTCTCTGAAATAGGGCAGGTGCAAAGACTTAAGTGTCTGAGCCAATGGCCCAGGTCTCTCCTCTGACAGCAGATGGGGGCAGATATTCTCAGAAGAGAACTGCCACTGTGGCTGCTGGTCCTTGGGACGGGCTTCCACAGCCCAGAGATAGAAAGCAACTGCCTGTGGGACTGAACCACTCCAATTCCCGCTGTCTAGAGGGATTCATCTATCACCTGTCAACCCCATGGAGTCTTCCTCTCTGTAGCAGTTTCCCAGCTCATTCACCACTGACTCTATTGCAGGAACTGTCTTGTTCATGCCAGTGGCCTGGAGACCCTTACAGCCTGTGTGGGTGATGTAGGAATGTATAGCCGTGAGCATGCAGGGGTCACTGCCATTCTTGCAAGGTAGTGGATTCTCAGCCTTTGGATGCATGTTATAACTTCTAAAAATACCTATGCCTGGATGCCACACAGACCAATTAAATCAGAACAGCCCAGGCATCAGTATATCTTAAAATCTTCTGTGTGCTTCTAATGTACAGCCAGGGTTGCACATTGCTAATTTAATATGACTCAGGACAACTACACTGAATAGTTAAAAGAGAAAATTAATTTTGAGGGAAAAACCAATGGAGAGAGAACACAGGGCACTAACACAGAAAAAAGAAACTTTCAAGTACATAGTATAGAACGACAATAACAAAACTACTTTCTAAAAATTTTTTTCTGAATTTTACAATTTATTAAAATAATTAAAAAATAAATCACTGGTGGGAACTCAGCTATTGTTTTGAAAACCCTAATAGAATAAGTGGCTTATAACACAGACAAATAAAAAGAAATGGGAATCAGAAGTGAAAGATACTTGACTGAGGGCTAAGAGGAAAAGAGAGTATATAGGTGATGACTAATAATGAAAGAAATAATAAAACATTTACCTAAATGGAAGGATTTAATCTAAAATACAAAAAGGTATAATGGCTCCCAAATAGCATTGGAATGAAAGGTCCCAAATAATCAAGTGGAAGATATGAGAAAAACATATAATTGATTATTTAGCTTAATGATAGAACTCAAAAAGATCCTATATATAGCCAAGAGATCATTATTCTCTTAGTAAAAAGATATATTTTGGGAGAATGCAGGATTTATTTGGTGTATCCATATATTCTGTTAATATATAAAAAATTAATCAAGTATAATGAAAAAGGGTTGAGTCACCTAAAAGGTTGAGGATAATGTAAAGGTTGAGGATATAGGAATACACATATATACATATGTGTGTATATAAGAAAAATACATTAAGAACATTTAAATATAAGAAAATACGTAATTTAAGACAAAACTAAGAGATTATATCTAAAGTTTTAAAACTATCTCAGCAAAACCCAAGAGGTGGTGAGTGAGAGGCCCAAGGGAACCACAGTCTGAAGGCCTGTACGGATGGGATGAGGTGTTTGGCCACGTGATGACAGATGTGGGTAATAGCGTTCTGATATTTTCTTGTGATGTCAGAAAAACACAACTGGGCAAGTAAACTGTCTGGGCTGGCAGCACGGCGACTTAATCTAGATTCATCTGTAGAGAAACGCAGGTTTCATCACAGCTATTAGGAATAAACATGTAACCAGTAATAGTACTGAAAAGTGTGGTTATTTTTCCAAAGTAACTAGGCGTGCAGGTGGTAGAGGTGGGGAAGAATATTGAAAAAAAAAAACCTGAAATCGCCAGAAAGAGTAAAACTGACGGGAAAATGACAAACAATAATAAATAGATCAAATGAGATTAAAGTATGAAAATAAAAGCAAGTATATAAATTATCACAATACATGAAAAATACTGACTGAACTTCCATAACCCAAGTCGGAGACTCTGATAAGAGGTTAAAATGCAAAATGCACAATAATGATAAAATAACAGTACAATCAAAACAGTATGATTTAAATGTACCAAACATGACGAAAACTTTAAAAAATAAGAATGACTTGGACCAAGTAAAATTATAGTAGTAGATTGTAATATAAGTCATTAGAAAAATATTAGTGATCAATTCAATAAAAAGCCTAGGCTACCTTGCGTTTTAATTATGTAATTAAAAGCTTAAAGCAATATGTACTAAAGGGACATTCTAGCCTCTGTGAAAAGAGCAAGCATTATATTTTGGTTCACAGGCATGTGCAATTATCAAAAAATGAATAGGATCATAACATTAAAAATTTAGAGGTTTTGTAGGTCACATTTCTAATTATAGCCAATAAAACTAGAAATCAACAGTACAATTATTGTAAAATCTTAGCTACTTGTAATTTAAAAACATAAGCCCTCAAGTAAAAAAGAAATTTAAACTATCACAAATTATCTAGGTAGACAAATACCAAAAGGTCAGCTTACATTATAGCTTATGTGACATAGCCATTCTTTTATTCAGCAAAAATTATTATTATTATTAAAGTCTCATAATAAAGATAATGACTATTTAACTTAAGACCTGGAAAAAGCATGGCACAACATACTGAAAAAATGAAGGTAGTAATAATTACTGATGTAAAAGATAAAATTAAAAAAATAGAAAAAGCATATTGTCAAAAGGATAAATATATCCTCAAATATGGGCCTTTAGAAAATGCAAAACACCTGGTCTGTTTGATTATATGTAATAATTAGAAAAGCATAGTTGACAATATCACAGGTACTAAAAAAATAAACAATTTATAAGAGAATATTATTAATATTTGTATTTCTTCTGAGGATTATATTTTATTGATAACCGATTTCCCACTTGTTTCATTAGCTTTAATGTATTTGTTTCACCAACGGTTTTCCCCAAGTGCTTTACCCCCACCATTGCTGATATTTAGATTTAGGTCTGACAACTTTCTTTATAGTACCAAGGTCTCATATCATCTTCACACCACCTTCATGTTTCAAACAGTACTATTTTTTAGCAATATAAGAGGTTGTTGAGGATGTAGTCCGATAGTCAGTGTCTAGCTTGATATGTCAAGGACGAATTCACCTAACAGAGGCATTGCATTTGTTTGTTTTTCTGGATGGATACTGCATGTACCAAGTGACTCCCCTGTGACTTCCATTGTACCAGCTAGAACCAAGAATGGGGCCTCTGTTCTTTAATGACAACATTGTTCCTAAAACTCAGCATTGTGGTGTAGTTCACTATCAAATTTTCAGACTATTGCCATCATTGAGCTTGTTTTATCAAGCTGGTTAAAATGTGTGTTATAAACAGGAATAAATTTCATTATGATATTAGACTATCCATCAAAATGCATCAAGGGATCTTCAACATTGTCATGGCGACCTCAACAACAACCACATGTAAATGTACACCCTTTTTAATATAAAACCAGTGGTCTCAACGTTGGGAAATAATTGGAAATGGTGATGGTATAATAACTCCTGCTGAGCTATGACTTTAAAATTGACACAGAAAGTCTCTAGAGTCAAAGCACGGAATCTTTGAATGAGACTGGGCAAAACTACTGCTGATAAAAATGCTCAACATTGAGAATTATCACTTAAAAAATTGCCATTTTGGTATATTAAAAAATAGTTTTCTCCATTTTTTCCCCTATACTTCTTTCCCATTTACAACAACTACCAAGGCCTCTGATGCTGGAACCAGGCCTTTGGCTTAAATAGGTATAAACCTCCTTTCCACTGGCTTGCCCACTGTAGAGCTTTATATGCACATTTAATAAATACTTTGGCTTGTGTTGATAAGCAAGAGACAGAAAATGTCTGGTTGCTTCAACAGTTTCTAAGTAAAGTATCATTTATTTCTACTGCTCTCTAAGGTCTAACAGATATTACAATATTTTAGAATTCTATTAAGATTATAATACTGTGGCTTTGAGTTTGTTAAAAAGAATACTGTGCTAACTTAAGCTTTTTCTGCTTCTCAAGCTAGACCCCAACTTTTCTTTAAAAAAAGGAGTCCACATATAACTTTCAAGATTTTGAATTTTAATACTATAAGATGTATGTCCATTGTGTTTCTGTTTTTCTTTTTCTCCAATGTAAGACGTTAAAACAGCCTAGCCAAACTAAAGTAGCCATAGGGTGTACAATTTTAGTTCATCTGTTGTTGTCATATTCTAAGTTAAATTATGTATTTGGATTTTGTATTACAGTGTCCTCTGTGTATTTATTCTTATATACTTATATACAGAGAAGTTTTGTTCTGCTGAAAATCCTTGAATTTGTAACTTAAACCTTGAATTATGACAGATAAAATTATCTGAATTGCTCTATTGCACTTATCACAAAGCTCTATTTCCCTATGCAGAAGGATAGAAATGATTCAAAATGTTATTTATTATTTAAGAAAAGTATCTGGCAAGAAAAGTGTATAAACCAATACATATATTTTCAAGTGATTAAATGAAAAATAAATACTAAGCTGAAATATTCGATAGTCTAAGAAGCAATTTGTAATGAGTGTATGACAAGGCTGTGGATTTCTGTTTTACATCACTAAAGTCCATGTAGCTTTATCTTAAATTTCGTAGACAGGTTTGTAACTCTTTAAGCTGTTCTTGTCACATCTTGATCCTGCCCTGAGGAAGGGAATTAGGTTGTTTAGTATCTTTATAAAATTGTCATACATTTCTGTATTTTCCATCAGTGGTGTATCACAATGATAGTTTATATGCAGCAATCCCCAACCTTTTTGGCACCAGGGACCAGTTTTATGGAAGACAATTTTTCCACGGAGAGGGTGGGGGGCGGTTTCGGGATGATTCAAGCTCATTACATGTATTGTGCAGTCAAATGTCTCTGCTAATGATAATCTGTATTTGCAGTTGCTCCCCAGTGCTAGCATCAATGCCTCATCTCTACCTCAGATCATCTGGCATTAGATTCTCATAAGGAGCACAACCTAGATCCCCCGCATGTACAGTTTACAGTAGGATTTGCGCTTCTATGAGAATCTAATGCCACTGCTGATCTGACAGGAAGCAGAGGTTATGCAGTGATGAGAGTGATGGGGAGCAGCTGGGCTGTAAATACAGATGAAGCTTCACTGGCTTGCCTGCTGCTCACCTCCTGCTGTGTGGCATGATTCCTAACAGGCCACGAACTGGTACTGGTCCCCGGGTTGGGGGTTGTAGACCACAGGTTTGTAGGATGCTCTCGTGTATACATAACACTGAGGATTATTAAACATTGAGGATTATGATTTAATGACTAGTCGAAGAACATACAACTGTTGCATAACTGGGTTGGAAACTCTGAGAAACTACTTTGGGAGTTAGGATACAAAATGTGTATAACTTTGTATTTTTCATGAATAATATAGATAAGCTGAGACAAGAGTGATTATGTGCATAGGGGAATGTTGTTATTTTATCAGCCACCTCTCTCTTCAATTCCTTTCATACCTGTTTCCAATTTCCTCTTTTCAGTTCAACTTCAGTGCAAAGAAATATTACTGATTTTTTGATCCAGTTGCTTTTCATCATATTTGCCTGGCAAAATCCCAACCATGGTTCAGTCCAACTGTCCATTTTATTTAACCCCATACCTGGATTACCCAACACTAGAAGGCACAGATATCTATCGGTTAATATCTATCAGTTCATAATCTCTATACTTACCAGGGCAAAGAACTGTATGTCGACCCTGTATCCTTCCAGTCTCTTTCCTTCCATTCACTACAGCAGCCACCTGAATCCTTCTTCACACACTCAGATATCCGACTCCACCTCCCCCTTCCCATTCCCAGCAAATGACCTACCTCTGATGTCAAGGGAAAATAGAGTTTGTCATCTGTAACTCCTTAAGCTCATGTCACTAAGACTCACATTGCTTGGTCTTGACATCCACTCTTGATTCTTCCCTCCTTGGTCAATAAGATAATCTTTCCTCTTCCATTTTAAAATTAAAAACTATACCCATGCTCAGAACCCATCTCCCTTAGTTCCCATAGTGACTAAGATTCATCAGTTCTCTTTCCCTTCCTGTATCTTCCACATCTTCCTCCTGATCCTTTCTCCTTGGCATTTACCTACAGCCATGGCCTGACTTCTCCTCCACTTTGTAGCAGCAGTTCACTCACTGGCTTTCCATCTTCATTCCACAATCTCTCCTCAACTGCAATCTGCCTTTCACCCTTACTGACCCAATAAATTTCTTTTGCTCCATCACTAATAAATTCTTTAGTATTAAATCACAATGAACAATGTTATGCTATTTTCTAGTTTGACTCTCTGGTTGTATTTGATACTTGACAATGTGTTTCTTGTTAAAATATTCTTAGATTCTTATTTATTATCTAGTTTTAACTAACTTTTGTTTTCTTCAAATTTTTTTGCTGATTCTCTTAAGGTCCATTTGTCTCTGTCCAGTTTTTACATGAAGTCGTTTTTAGGTTTTTGTCCCAATTTTTCTTTTTTCCCCCCTCCAAATGCTCTTTTTAGGCAGTCCTGTCTATTTCCAGGGGTATAATTAATATTTACATGTTGATTATTCCCAAACCATTGTCTCAACTATGAAACTCTATCTTGAGTTTTAGACCAAATTTATCTGACATCTCCATATCACCCTGCCTCAGGAATTGTCCCCCTCCAATATAGACCACGGGCTAGAATGATGTTCTACAATCCAAATCTAATTATAAATCTCATTTGTTTTAAACAACTCTAATCTTTGCATTCAAAATAAAGTCCACATTTCAGCATGGGTTACAAGATACTGAGGATATGGTCCCTGTATCTCTGTCTAGTTTTATTTTTCATTACCTGAGTACACTAGACTCCCACCATATTGAGCTGCTTCTACTTATCAAAATATTCCATGCTTTAAATTGGACTCCTGGTTTTGGTATACATTTCTTTACTCTGATTGGGATAAAGCCTGTGGTTCACTGAAAACAACAGCAACAACAAAATCCAAACATATCTTTGGACAAGACTGACTCTATCCTTCACACTGACAAGACAGAAAAAGGGCCATTTCCAGCTATGGCTACTATATACTTTATAATCTCTTTTGTTTTACACTTTCATCTGTCAGTTAACAAAATAATTACGAGACATGCAAAGTCAGGGAAAGCAACCCATTGTAAACAGACAATGTAATGAACAGAACCAGACTCAACTATGACCCAAATGTTAGAATTATTACACAGGGACTTTAAAATAACTATGATCAATGTTAATAACTCAGGTAAAAAAGATTTACAACATGCATGATCAGATTGGGGATTTTAGTAGAAATAGAGAAACTATAAGGAGGTATCAAATGGTAAACCTAGAAATAAAACCCTGGTATCAGAAATGAAGCATTCTTTCAATAGTCTCATCATATAATGCAGTATAGCTGAGGAAAGAATCTGTGAACTTTAAGACAGGTCTACAAAACTATCCACCCTGAAATACAAAGAAAAAAGGAAAAAAGAACAGAACATCTAAGTGTTATGATACTACATAAAATGGAATAAAATACATGTAATTTAAGTTCGAGAAAGAAAAAAGTGAGAGATAATAGGCAAGAATAAGTATTTTTTTTTTTTTTTTTTGAGACAGAGTCTCACTCTCTTGCCGGGGCTAGAGTGCTGTGGTGTCAGCCTAGCTCACAGCAACCTCAAACTCCTGGGCTCAAGTGATCCTCCTGCCTCAGCCTCCTGGGTAGCTGGGACTACAGACACGCGCCACCGTGCCTGGCTAATTTTTTCTATTTTTAGTTGTTTGGCCAATTTCTTTCTATCTTTAGTAGAGACTGGGTCTCACTCTTGCTCAGGCTGGTCTCAAACTCCTGAGCTCAAGCAATCCTCCCGCCTTGGCCTCCCAGAGTGCTAGGATTACAGGCGTGAGCCACCGCGCCCGGCCGAAAATATGTTTTTGTAAGATAAAATATATCATGAAGTCATACAGATAATTCCAGTTCAAATTTAGGGCTACACAGGATTTTTTATTTAGCTTTATGTATCTTATATCTCTATCTCTTTTCTTCCATACAAATAACACTGTTCTTCAGTGATACCTGCAAAATTATTGTTTTTCCTTAACCCATGCTTCACATGCCTTAACCCACGGTTCACATGCAATACCAAACTACCACCAATAATGATTACTGAAAACTAGTATTGCCAAATCTCTTGAATTTCTATGCTTTCTTGGTACCAATAAGCCCCTCAAGGTGAATCATAGCCTGCAGACTTTAAGTTAAATCAGTTTTATTCTCTTATGGCACACAGTAAATGTGACAGCTTTGTCTGACAGTATCTCCTGAAACGAAATCCCAGCATTTATCCAATATTGCTTTTATCTGTGGTAAATGGAAATTCTTGGCTGTATGAAGAAATAATGGAAGAGATTTAATGCCTTTTAAGAGAATAACCCTCAGACTCTTGGTGATAAATAATCTTAGATATGGGAAAGGCATCTTCAAAGGTATAGCGAAGTGGATTCCCCAGATTTTGCCTTTGAAGACTTTACCTGGATATTGCCTTTACCTCCATTATATCTGCTAAGCTTCTTTAGATAACTTCAGTCAGAGCTGAAGCCCTAGGTCTGTTGGCTTCAGGCTTCATAGGCAAAGCCTATCAGTGACAAATCACCCTTTCATTTTATGCTGTAGACATCAGATAACCTCTTCCTCAGCCACCCATTTGAGTGGTTATGGTTACAAGAATGAAGGTTTTATTACTCTGCTAAGGATGCCATAACAAAACATCACAGACTGAGTGGCTTAAACAACAGAAATTATTTTCTCATGGTTATAGAAACTGAAAGTCCAAGATCAAGATGTCAGCAGAGTTGGTTTCTCCTGAAGTATCTTTCCTTAGCTTGCAGATGGCCACCTTCTTGCTGTTTTCATGTGACCTTTCCTCTGCGTGTGCACACTTGTTGCCTCTTCTTCTTTTTATAAAGACACTAGTCCTAATGGATTACGGACTCACCCTTGTGACTTCATTTAGCCTTAATTACCTTTTTAAAGGCTGTATCTTCAAATATATACAGTCACATTGGGGATTAGGGAATTCAACATCTGAATTTTGGGGGGACACAATTCCGTATATAATAGATACATGTACAGACCAAACATGGTGGGGTCTCTATTACCAGCCTGATCTAGCTGCTTACCTGCTGAGTGACCAACCTCACAGCAGCAGAGACTAACACTGAGCCTTAGATGCAGTACCAGTTCTCAGAAGTCCCAAACAGAACCTTCCACTTCACAGGGAGCAGCATTTTATCTTTAGCAGACTCAGCATACATCCCGAAGCTATCTCTAGTTCCGCCATCCAAGGTTTACAGATAAACTTATCCATGTGTATATTATCCTCTACAACATTGTCATGGCCTCGTAACCACAGAATTCACTCTTCCATGTGCTCCCACGCCTAGAAGCAGCTTTTCTGAAAGGATGATGAAATAACCCATTGAGCGTTCACCTAACGCTTTGGCAAGGAGTGTATCTGATCTGACCTCCAGGATGTGTTGTGGCATATCTCCTGAACCAATGACACAAAAAGATGTACCCTTCCAAGGAGAAAAGAAGGTAACTAGAGGATAACTTCAGATGATAAATTGATCAAAAAAATATCCAAAGATCGCAGAACATTTTCAGAAATAAACCAAATGGAAGAAGATTCTTGAATTATGATGTTTACCCTAGGTCTGAGTGAAGCTTTATACTAAAAGATGTCTTGACCGAAGTTTCTTCATCTTAAATCTTTTAAAACTTTTAACATCTTAGATGCTATTTCTCTCTTCCCTGACTCTTGATAGCCCCTCATTGCTCCCTGCTTTTCAGCCTTTGAATTCCTGATACATGACCCACGAATGCAGGAATAGATTTTATTTTAAATTTATGCTATGTCTTTAGCTTCGGGTAGGAACCAATAAGGTGCAAGATACAAATAAAACATATTATCATGTATAACTTCTATCATCAAATAATATAGAACATAGGTCAACTTATCTCTAAATTGCCAATTGATAAAATAGTTCTACAGACTATGTCCTTGGACATTATTGCCTAAGGAAATATTCTAAAATGCCAGAGGTTTCATTACTGAGTATATTTTTATAAAATGGAAATTTATTGATTGTCATCAGATGGAAATTAGAAAGAAAATCAATTGCTTAAAATCATCCCATAAATTTATTTTATCTGATCTTTAAAGCATATATATATATACACACACACACACATACTGATCCATTTAAATAGAAATGCACATATCTATATATGATTTTGCTGAACCTTTTGCAATAAATTGTACTAAAATTATTATAATATTTCTATAGATACATGATCAATTTTCTTAAAAAAATCTATGTATATGCCAAGTGTTCTAAAGGTAGTATAATTGTATTTATAGAAATTGAAGAGAATGTATATTTGAATTTCTTTTAAAAATAGTGTGTTTTTATCTCAACTGTGAGGCATCAAAATCAGGTGACCAAGAGTCTTATGTAGATTCAGAGCATCTCTGGCAAATACCTTTACCAGTGTTCTTTATTTTTTCATGTGGATTTGAGTCATTGTCTAGTGCCTTTTCATTTTAGCCTGAAGGATATATTTAGTATTTCTTGTAAGGCAGATCTGCTAGCAACAAACTCATTCAGTTTTTATCAGGAAATGTCTTAAGGCACCTTCAACACTCAGCAGACATTTTATAATGCTGCCTAGCCTACACTTGCTGCTAGTGCAGGGCCTCCAGCCTCCAGCATAACCAGAGGTGAGAATTTAGGAGATTCTCAGGTTTGATTGGAGGTGGCATTGCAAATTAGCCCATGCTTCCTACCACAAAGGAGATGGTTGCTGGGGCCCAAGATTTCAACTGGTTAAGATAAACCATGGGGAAGAAAATCCAGGTATGGGCTGGTAAGGTGGCTCACGCCTGTAATCCTAGCACTCTGGGAGGTTGAGGCAGGAACATTGCTGGAGCTCAGGAGTGTGAGACCAGCCTGAGCAAGAGTGAGACCCCATCTCTACTAAAAATAGAAAAAAATATTATTATTATTTTTTATTTTATTTATTTATTTATTTCAGGATATTATGGGAGTATGAACATTTTGGATAGCCAGGCGTGGTGGCGCGTGCCTGTAGTTCTAGCTACTTGGGAGGCTGAGGCAGGAGGATCGCTAGAGCCTAGGAATTTGAGATTGCTGTGAGCTAGGCTGACACCACGGCACTCTAGCCGGGGCAACAGAGCGAGACTCTGTTTCAAAAAAAAAAAAAAGAAAATCCAGGTATGGAATAGGTGCATGGAGGACAAGGAAGAGAGAAGACTGAGAGAGGTGAGAGAAGCAGGGCAGAGAGAAGAGCAGATAAAGAAGTGAAGGAAATTTGATGGCTCATTAAGACAATCATGAGCAAAGTGAGATTAGTGGCAGAAAGGAAATGGTAGAGTTGCTTTTATTTCTGGCTTCAGCTTTGAATGTACTCTTATTTCTCCTCCCAATTTATATTGAACTTTTCCTCTCCCTTTAGAGATGGCAGAGTAACCATAGCAGAATGATTGTAAACATATGGTGTGTGTTAATGTGATTGTTTGCCTCCTCATTATGGATTTAGTATGACCATTAACATCTAACTGCTTAATTTCCCAATAACCATTGAAAAATTAGAGCTGCGTCATTGCCACCGTAGTACTCGCCAGAATAATTTTGTCATTTCTAAAAGCATTTAATCTTTGCAAAATGATGAAAATCATTTACTTTTGTATTATTTTGACTTTTGGCCTATATTGATATGATTTATTTGCAAATTATGTTTCTGTTTAAAATAAAAATCACATAGCTAACAATGTTATACATAAAAAAAATTGCAGGTATATTATCTAATTTTGAGGATACTTTTCCTTTGTGAGATTAATGCTTATTTACTCTTTTTATATCTTGGTCCATATCAAAGTTCTTAAAAAATTATTATCATCTACATGTATATGGTAAAATACCCTAATCCTTCCATGCTGTTAAAAAATTGTTTCCATAAATCATCAAGAATAAATTCTTACTGTGTACACAGGTATAATTTATTATTTAGTGGGGAAAAATTCCTCTGAAGCTAAAGAATTTTCTGATTATAGAAGGATGTGTGATCTTTTAGTAATTTCCACACTGTATAAAAAAATTAGGAACTGCATGTATGTATACGCATTCACACCCACGTGTCTACACGCAAGATTATCTGTATACATACACTCTTTCTCTTTCTCTCTCTCACACAGAGATAAATACTCACCAGTCTGCAAATTCACACACACTCACACTCACCCACACACATTCACATGTACACACTCACGCACAGTATTCACATACTCACTTTCACATGTATATTCAAGTAGAGATAATTATACTTACAAATATAATTATAAAATGTATTGTGAACACTTCTATTTGATTCAGAATGTGGAGAATTGTTTTTTTCTGACACTGTATTATTTTCACTAGTATTAAGGGGCAAACCTTCTGAGATTTGTCTGTCTTTCAACTTGGACGTGAATAAACAGAACTATGTATGCATTTCATTTTGAAATATACTGAATGCTTCTATTAGATTTCAACCCTTCATCTTCTCTTTAGGTATTCAATTAACCTTAAAAGCATCTGGGACAGAAATGCACATATAAAGTTATAACTTTAATTTTTCTCTTAAAAATATGGTCAATCGTAAATTCGCAAAAAAGAGAGTAAATAGTCATCAGTTAAATGTATTTTCCATTAGGATTATAGGTAAGTGCACAATGATTCTACCTGTTCTAAACTTTATGCCTAGCTTCTAAAACCTCTAGTTCTACTGGTTCCTCTGATATAGTAGGTTTTTATTTCATGCACATTCACCCCACATCCAGCCTAGATAATTATACTGCAGATTCCAATCCCATCCAATAAGAGCATTTGGACATAGCTATGTACGTTATGAGTTGGACAAATGAATGGGGTGGCTGTGCCTGTATAACCTTGTCTCTCCATGTTCACTTTGGGAAAATCAGTCCACAAATGTGAAGGAATGTGTAGAAATAACATCAGTGCTGGCTTCACTTTTTTGTAAGAGAACCCCAAAGAAGGGAAACAACTTTCCTCAGATCACACCAATAGTTTGTGTCAAAGTCAAGATTATAATAATAATAATAATTATAATCTGATTTCTAATCCAGAATGTCTTTTATTACCCCCTAAGAATTTCTGATCACCCACTACCTCAGTGATTACCTACTATTCCTTCTTTTCTACTGCCTAAACCATGAATGCCTGGGTGGAATGAATTCCATCATGCACATTCTGCAGAATCTGCAATTTCCTTCCCTCTAAGCTCTTGTGTCGTGTGTAGTAGCTTGTATCTGATTGTGAGTGATTTGTCAATACTACGGCCTGAAAAAATACACAGCAGATTCCTCTTATTTTTAATTATTGATAACTTACCTTCATTAGAAGTAGCCTTTAAAATCTTATCTAGAAGTTCTCCTGCTATCTTATTTTAAAGTGTGAAAAGTGGACATCTTGCAGTTTCAAAAGTATGCAAATGATAATGTTGACCCAAAATAAACGCAAGCTAAGAACTTCCTTGACACAGTATGTTTGACTTACCTCAGAGTTTTTAGAAGGGAGTATATGCTCAATATTTTTATAATTGCAATGAGTTTTATAAGCAACCTTATTGAATTATGTTGGTTTGCAATTTTAAAGAAAAAGGGGTATTTGAGCAGGTGATGATGTCCAAAATGAGAATGTTGTCAACCTCTTATTTGACTGGAGTTAAACCAATGTAGTGGTAGAGAGATTAAGTAGCCTTGATTTGATCTGTTGTTGCACTTATAGACTTTTTTTATAGATACAGAAGATATTGGGTGGCTTGGAAGACTTTTATGAAAATATGTATAATGTGAAATAATTATACTTATCTAGAGTAAAATTTTGTTTTTAATTTAATTTGTATAGTTAGCTATTTTATACTTGTTTTATTTTTCCTTCTATTTTTGCCTGGCAGGTTGTTGGATGTGGCAGGGAGGTAGAAAAATTTCTGAGATCAAACACTATTTCTAGGTAGCTGCTTCCTTTGCTGTGAATTTACCGTTAATCCTCTTAGCCATAATCTCTGCAATTGAATATATAGTCCCATTCTCCACGTTGAGAATGCTAAATATCATTTCAAAGTGATTAAAAAGTTCCAATAACATTCTCATTTTATGACTGTTTGGATAATTTCCTAAAGATGAAGAAGCAATAATGGTGGGATTTTAATATTAAGTATTTAGAGACTTTAATAATTTGAAATTAATATTTATAAAATGTTTACGGGCCAAGATAGCTAACATTTAATGAAAATGTCTCCAATTACATTAGTATTATTAGATTGACCCACATAATGGTAAGATATAAATTATGCATTTTCTCATTGATCCTTGACAAGTTTGTATATGGAAATATGACTGATGAGGTGAATGTTTGTGGACTTTGGAATCGTTCAGACTTATTAGCAGTGGAAGCTTCAGAAAGTTGACTGTACTCTGAAACTCAGTAAATGACAATGGTAATTCCTGTCTTGCCTGATTTTTTAAAGCATCAGTGATATATTATTGAAGTGCATAGTGTAATGATCTGAATGTAGTGATTATAATACTGATAATAGTAACAATAAGATAATCACTTAAAATAAACTAAATACAATATGAAACAGCTAACATTTACCTTGTATTTTTTATGTGTATTCTATTCCTAAAATATCCAAGTATTTTATTTGCCATCTCTCAGTAAAAACCTAGATATTTAAGTGAGAGTTGCTTTATTGTCTAGGAATTAAGATGGGGCAGGAGATGAAGTTCAGTTCAAACAAAAGGCCTAATGAGTATTTCTCGAAACCTTTGTAAAAATTGCACAGTTAATAAGGTGACTTAATTTCATTGCTAGTGGCGCCAATGCATATTTCATTCATTTTAAATGTTTCCTTTTTCAGAGCCAGAATGAAAATATAATAATTGCACAGTCCACGATTAGCCAGCTGCTTAGCAATTCTCTGTCTTATTGAATATTTTCTGCCATATCTTTTTGCTAGCAAAGGACAGCAAGCAGGCAATATTAATTGGGGATAGACAATGAATTTTCATTTTGACATAATTGCTCTCCCTTGAATGGAGTATTAGAGCCACCAGCAGTGTTTGCTACCTGTGTATTTAAAAACAGCAAAGATGACAAAAAGTCCCATCCACTGTACAGAGAGCCCTTTTCATGGAGATATAGCTAGTTTCACCAAACTGATTTTGTAAGTGTGTCTCTGGCTTTATGTCTGAAGTCTTTTTGCAGGAGGACCAATGGACATTAGTTAGAAATCTCTTCATCCATGCCCAGTCCCCTCCCCTCACAGTGAGAGAGTGTTGGTGACAAGACCTCACATCCACCCTCTCTCTCCACCCTCCCCAGCAAAGACCAACAACCATCAGGCAGGGGAATATTCTGGAAAGAGGGATTTAGAAGAACAGTAAAGCTCAGGGCTGACAATCTTCACAGATACCTGTAAAGAAACATCTCTGACATTCAGGGTGCACAGTTGTTCCTTCTCCTGGCCATCTGGGTAGAAAATTGCCCTGGGCATCATGTGTGTGACTGAGAGCAAGGCGAACTTTTAAATGAGATGACTGGGGAAGCAGGGATTGTATTAGTTTGATTTCATACTTTTTAGTTTCTTCAGATTGGTCTTTCCTGACGAACCCTGATAAATTATCTAGTGGCCTCCTAACCAAGACTAGTGAGGGTGCAGCCAAAGAGATATTTAAGATTGCTTTCCCGCACCAGAGGAAATATATAATATAATATAATATAACAATGTAAAAGGTCATCATGAGACACTGCCACTATATATGACCTGTTATTGCCTTAGTAGAAATATTAAATAATAGTAGCTACCATGTATTGAATCCTCAACAATTCACAAGATGGTGGACCAGGGGTTTTACTTACATTATTTTTAATGCATACCTGTAACCAGCAAGGTTAATGCATATGTGCAATCAACAAGGTCATTACTGTTATTTTCCAAGTTTATCATTTGACAGAGGAGCTTTCAGCATGGTTAAGGGGCCAAGCTTGATCCAGATTCAGGTCTGTCTATAAAGCTTGTCTCTTCCTTCAACATTCTACACTCCTTCATATAAATTGCAAGCACATGGCTTATTATCAACTATATTATTCTGGGTAAATTGCACTATTTTTTTAAATTCTATGTTTGTCCTTTTAAAATGGTTGATCATTGGGCTGTGAAAATAACCAGAGTGACCCCTTTGGAGAGTCTAATTTTGGGGAAATTGTTTTAAATCAGGATTAAGAGGCAGGCTTCTCTTTAAGCCTCATCTAGCATTGGCCAGAGTGAGAACTGCCTTGTTGGCACTAACAAAAGGAAGCACCATGCAGACCTGGACAAGACATCTTCACAGTCCCTAGATCTGCAGTTGAGTCCGAGAAGCACTTAATTCTAAAGTCTCTTATGACCATATATTTCTCTGATTCAAGAATCATAAGCTAGGCCGGGCGCAGTGACTCACACCTGTAATCTTAGCACTCTGGGAGGCTGAGGCAAGTGGATCGCTCAAGGTCAGGAGTTTGAGACCAGCATGAGCAAGAGTGAGACCCCGTCTCTACTAAAAAATAGAAAGAAATGATCTGGACAACTAAAAATATATATATAAAAAATTAGCAAGGCATGGTGGCACATGCCTGTAGTCCCAGCTACTTGGGAGGCTGAGGCAGAAGGATCGCTTGAGCCCAGGAGTTTGAGGTTGTTGTGAGCTAGGCTGATGCCACGGCACTCTAGCCCGGGCAACAGAGCAAGACTCTGTCTCAAAAAGAAAAAAAGAATCATAAGCTAATGAACTAATGATAGAGATTGGTAGATATCACATTTATATATGCACATGGGATACATAATATACATACATATGATATACATGGTATGCACAAAAATACATATGTAATAAGAAAATGGTACACACTATAGTTACAAATTAAAAAATATGGAAATGTCTTAAAGTAAATTTCTTTTTTTTTTGAGACAGAGTCTCACTCTTTTGCCCTGGCTAGAGTGAGTGCCGTGGCGTCAGCCTAGCTCACAGCAACCTCAAACTCCTGGGCTCAGGCGATCCTCCTGCCTCAGCCTCCTGAGTAGCTGGGACTACAGACATGCGCCACTATGCCCAGCTAATTTTTTCTATATATTTTTAGTTGTCCAATTAATTTCTTTCTATTTTTAGTAGAGACAGGGTCTCGCTCTTGCTCAGGCTGGTTTCGAACTCCTGAGCTCAAACAATCCGCCCGCCTCAGCCTCCCAGAGTGCTAGGATTACAGGCGTGAGCCACCGCACCCGGCCTTAAAGTAAATTTAATATTACCTTCTCAATAGATCCTCCTCCCATAGCCTTTTAACAATTTGAGGCATATTCATTTAAACCCTTCTCTGTGCTCACACATATATTTTTCTTTTCTGGCTTTCACTCTGTTATTTTTCAGCAAAAATATTTGAAGTTTGAAATTTTTAGAATTGATTCCAAAGTGTGTGACAGCTCGTTCAAATAATAGGTGTGTTTTAAATTCATAGATATTGCACAATTATTTTGCAAAAAATAGTTGCAAATCACACTTTCAGAACAATGGTGGTCATGTCCTTTCTTCTAAAATTCTGTACATCTCAGGATGCTATGTATTTTTTAAACTTTAGCTAATCTGATGAGTGAAAAAGTATATTTCATTCATGATGCATAATCTGGACACCTAATGATGATGAAAGTCTTTTTTTGTTTAATGTCTATTTGTGTGTCCTTCTTTGTGGCTTGCCTGCTAATATACTTTCTAACTTTTCTATTGGTTTGTTTAATTTACCTTTATAATTAGAAGAACTTTGTGGGTGTTAGCATTATTAGCCTTTTGTTTGTCATGCTCATTCTAAATGCTTTTCCCAGTCTATTATTTTTCCTTTGCTTTTGTTTATGGAGGTTTTGGCAAACTATTATTTTATGTCATAAAATAGGGTTATCTTAAGAAGATCTGACAGTATGTCATGAAATTTTTCTACAGCAACGTTTTCATAATTTCTACCATGAAATTTGTTTATATACTTTGTGTGAGTTAGAGATTAAATTTTCTTTAATGTCATTAGCAAAAAAATTTTAGCATTATATGTTTTATTGACGTGAGGTCATTTTAAAGGTAGAAATTTAATTAATACTCTATGATTGTATGTTTATTGAGACTATTTGTCTCTTGGATCAAATATCATAGCGTTCCTCAAGATTTCAATTGGCCTTTCACAGTTGCTCTTATACTTTGAATTCCTTCTGAGATTTTATGTTTTTTCATGAATCTAACTTTGTATATCTTCAATTTCTCTTTTTTTTTCTGAAGTCATGTGACAAAAGATTATCTATGCCTTTCTTAAACCAAGTCATGGTTGTATGTCCCTCTAACTGATACTTGGACATGCCACAGTGTCCTCTGCAGAGGCAAATTAGTAGGCTATGGAAGTCACGGCAGTTCTGCGGGCACTGAGTGACTCTAGCCCTTCTGCTCCGTTTTTGGGAGGAAGCCTCTCTGCTCTCTTTTTCCAAGGGGTTGACTGCCATGTCCCAGATGCAGTCCCTGGCCATATGTGCCACTTCCTTCCACCATGGGCATCTAGGGTTTACACAATTGAGTAGTTGCTCCAAAGAACACAAGAAACAGACAGACATGTGCTGTTCATCCTTCCGAGACCACAAAGCTTCAGTCACTTCGGACTTTTCATAAACACATCTCCCTAAGATTGAGAAGAGATAAACCTTATCTTTTACTCCAGGGCCATTGGTGAAAAAAGCTCTACCTTGATTTTCTTCCCTGATATCCCAGCAGGACTTACAGCCTCTGATGCATCCTCAATGGTCCAACAATGGCAGGCTTGTCTAGATCGATCACCTACTCCAGAGTGTTGGGAATTAGAGTAGGACAGTGATATGTGATCAGTGTGCCATTATCCCAGAATCCCACAGAAATCACTTTAATAATTAAACATAGCTTGGAAAGATAAAAAAAAAATCTTTTGTGATAGTCTTTTAAAAATATCTTCCTTTAACACACTTTGGAATCAAATGCAATCAAATTTTGAGTATTTGCCTCTTACAAGTGTGGTATAATATGAATTTGGGGAAAAAATAACATTTTTCTGCAAGGAATTCTAGAATTTAAAGGCTGACCCACCTGGATTTCAATTTCTTAAAAGGCTAAATCATGTTTTGCTCTCCTGCCATGGGTCTAATCATAATTGTATGAGTGCTTTTCTGGTCCCCTAGATGCCACTGCCTTTATGTAACATCTCTCCATCTGAGGCAATGGCAGGAGCCCTGGGCTCCCCACATGCTCCATCACCCTCTTGCAGAAATGCTCCTCACTTTCCTGATCACTGCTGCTGTGGTCTCGACTGTCATTTCCTCAGCACCATCTGTAGACTGATATTTTGTGAGGATTTGTACGGATTCCAAGTCAGAAGCCAGCTCAACGGGCCAGCATATTTAGTTTTTAAGAGAAAAGAAAGTAATTGATCAATTCCTATTCTAGTCCACTCTCTTTTCCCCCCTACTTCTCCCATTCCACCCTCATATGAAGATATTCTTACGGCTTTGAAATGGAATCAAATTTCCAGGCTGCACAATTAAATTTCAGTCAAAAATTTCACTTACCAGAACGCTCGCAATACTAATAGTGTTGTTAGAAATAAGACACTTGATTAAAAGGCGGCACATTTGTCTATATCTTTAATGTGCATTCCGAATGAGTCTTAGCAGGAGGCTGATTCACATGAAAATGCACAATTAGCTCATCCAAGTTTAATACACCATTATCTGCACCCAGGCCCTCTCTTCATTACCATTTGAATGCACTGTTTTCTTTGGAGTTTTGTGCAGGAAGCAAATCCCTATATATGGCACACAGCTCTAGACTCTGATTTGTCTGCTCTTGCCCTTTAGACAAAAGGCCAAAACGACGTGCTCTTTGGTGCATTAATTTTCAATCTCTGGCTATTTTTGAATTTGTAATGCAGCACATTTCCTTTTCCAAGAGACTTTAGTCGGCATACAATGTGGAAGGAGATATAGCCAAGGGATTTGTTTGTTATGGGGCTGCTTTAAAGGGCTGTTGAAATCCAGTGAAATAAAATATTACTTGAATCTGATGTCACTGCTGTATCGAGTCCCTTAGTATCTGGGCTTTGGAATCTGAGACAACTATTTCCTGAAATAAAAACCGAGAAAACAAGAGTTTTATTTAATTCCTATCAATGTTGTCCTTTGGCCTTTCATTAATTTTCAGTATTTCTGGCATGCTACACTCCCACAGTTCTACAAATTGCCCTAGTACGCAGAATTCCATTTAATCTGGAACAAATAGAATCAGTAACAGAATAAAGATACCGTAAATGTTTTTAAAATAATTCCTTTCCTCTTTTATCCTCATTTTCAAGCATCATTTACATTTAGCTCTTCAAAGAGACTTAAATAATTGTACAAAGAGAAAATGCCTTTCTTATGACATAAGCAAGTTTCTACTCTTGAACGATGAGTCATATAGGATATTTTACTAAGTATGAAGTCATTTTAGAATAATCCAATTGGCTATTATTTTGCAATTTTATATAGAAAACAAAGAGATGTAACATTCTCGAGGGGCACAAATTGTTAAAACTCTTATTTGCTCATAAGGTAATATTAAAGAAATTATAATATAAAGCAAATAATAATTTGCTAAGGGTAAAGAGAAAAAGGTTTATAAGAGGGCACATGACATATTAGAAAATGTCTGATTTTTTTTATATCCTCTGCAACTTTCTACCTTTGTTTGCCAAGAATTTTTCTATATTTCTGTGAGTTTCAGAATTTCTCTTTCCTTTTCCTGTCAGCATCTGGAAAAATGGCATAATAACACCTGCTGTGTACCATATTGTGAGAATTAGAGGTAAAATTACAAAATATCTAGTAATATACAAGCTCTTCAAGGTTGCAGGATAAAAGATTAATTAAAAAAATCAACTATTTCTATATGCTAACAATGAATAATCTGGACTGGAAGTAAAGAAAACAATTTCATTTACAATAGTATCAAAACAAAGAAACACTTAGGAATAAATTTAAAAAATGGAGCATAAGACTTATACACTAAAAGCTAGAAAACATTGGTGAGAGAAATTTATTTGTTCATTTTTAAATTTTTTTATTTTTAATTATTATGGGTACATAATTGTATATACTTGTAGGATACATGTGATGTTTTGATGTAGGCTTACAATATTAATTAATCATTTCAGGGTAATTGGGGTATCCATCACCTCAGGCATTTATCATTTCTTTGAGTTAGGAACCTTCCAGTTCCACTCTTGTAGTTCTTTTAAAGTATATCCTAACTTATTGTTGATTATAGTCACTTTGTTGTGCTATCAAATATCATTCATTTTATCTAACTAACTATATTTTTGCACCCATTAACCATCCTGGCTTCCCACTACCCTTCCTAGTCTCTGGTAACCACCATTCTACTCTCTGTCTCCATGAGATCAACTGTTTTAATATTTAGGTCCCATACATGAGTGAGAACATGTGAGATTTGTCTTTCTGTGCTTGGCTTATTTCATTTAACATAATGTTCTCCATTTCCATCCATGTTGTTGCAAATGGCAGCATTTCGTTCTTTTTTGTGACTATATAATAGTCTACTGTGTATATGCAGCACATTTTTTTAATCCATTCATCTGTTGATGGACACTTAGGTTGATTCCAAATCTTGACTATTGTGAATAGTGCTGCAGTAAACATGGGAGTTCAGATATCTTTTTGATATACCGATTTCCCTTCTTTTGGATATAGAACTGGCCGTGGGATTGCAGGGTCATATGGTAGTTCTATTTTTAGTTTTTTGAGGAATCTTCATGCTGTTCTCTATAGTGGTTGCACTAATTTACATTCCAAACTGCACTAAGTTACAAGGGTTACCCTTTCTCCACATCCTCACTGGCATTCATTATCTCCCGTCTTTTTGATAAAAGCCATTTTAACTGGGATGAGAAGATATCTCATTGTAGTTTTGATTTGAATTTCTCTGATGACTAATGATGTTGAGCATTTTTTCATATACCTGTTGGTCCCAAATAAATGGAAAATTATTCCATATTCATGGTTCAGAAGACTGAATATCATTACAATGGTGATACTCTCCAAATTGGTCTACACAATGCCTATCAAAATCCCCGCTGATTTTTTTTTGTATGAGGTGATAAGCTGATCCTAAAATTAATATGGAAATGCAAGGGACCCCAGATAGCCAAAATGATCTTGAAAAGAAGAAACAAAGTTGGAGGACTCACACTTTCCAATTTAAAAACTTACTACAAAGTTATAAAATCAAGTCATTGTGGTACTGGCATAAGGGTAGACATATATACAACAATATAATAGAATCAAGAGTCCAGAAATAAATCATTACATCTTTGGTCAATTGATTTTTGACAAAGATGCCAAGAAAATTCAGTGGGGGAAAGAATAGTCTTTTTGACAAGTGGTGCTGGGACAACTGAATACCTGTATGCAGAAGAATAAATTTGGATCCCTACTTATGCCATACACAAAAATTAAATCAAAATGGGCCCTAGACCTAATTGTAAGAGTGAAAACTATAAAACTCTTAAAAGAAAACAATAAAATCTTTGTGATCTTGGGTTAGGCAATAATTTCTCAGCTATGACACTAAACATATAAGCAATAAAAGAGAAGATTAATAAGTTGAACTTCAACAAAATTTAATACTTTAGTGCTTTAAAGGACATAATCAAGAAAGATGACCTAAAGAATGGAAGAAAATATTTGCAAATAATATTATCTAATAAGAGAATCATATCCAGAATATATAGCTTTTAAAATAAAATATAAAAAGACAACCCAGTTACAAAAGGGACAATGGATTTAAATAGACATTTCTGGAATGAGGATATATGCAGGCTGGGTGAGGTGGCTTATGCCTGTAATCCTAGCACCTCTGGGAGGCCAAGCTGGGAAGATCACTTGAGGTCAGGAGTTTGAGACCAACCTGAGATGGAGTGAGACCCTGTCTCTACAAAAAATAGAAAAAATTAGCCGGGTGTGGTGGCACATGCCTGTAGTCCTAGCTACTTAGGAAGCTGAGGCAGGAAGATCTCTTGAGCCCAGGAGTTTGAGGTTTCAGTGAGCTGTGATGACATCACTGCACTTTACCCAAGGCCACAGAGTGAGACTGTGTCTCAAAACAAAACAAAACAAAACAAAAAAACAAACAAACAAAAAAGAGGATATATACAAAAGAACAAAAAACAAAAAACACAAGAAAAGATGCCCAATATTATTAATCATTAGGGAAATACAGATCAAAGCCACAATGACATACCACTTCCCAGCTACCAGAATGGCTGTACCAAAAAGACAGGCAATAAGAAGTGCTGGAAAGAATGTGGAGAAATTGGAACGCTCATACATTGCTTTTGGCAATGTAGAATGGGGCTACTAGTTAGAAAAATAGTTTGGCAGTTCCTCAAAATAAAGTTACCATATGATGCAGCAATTCCGCTCCTAGTTATCTACTCAAGAGCAATGAGAATATATATTGACACATAAACTTGCACCCAGTAACCAATAACTGGAAACAACTCATCCACCGAATTTTGGATAAGCTACATGTGGCTTATCCAGAAAATAAAATACTATTCAGCATAAAGAAAACGAAGTGCTGATACACACTACAACCTTGATAAACCTCACATGCATTGCACTGAGTGACGGAAGCCTGTTACAAAAGATCACATATTGTATAATCAAATTGTCTTGGTTCATTTTCTGTTGCTTATGACAGAATACCCAAAACTGGATAATTTATAAAGAAACAAAATTTCTTACAGTTCTGAAGTCTAGGAAGTCGAAGGTTGAGGACTGACATCTGGTGAGAGCCTTCTTGCTGGGGGGGAATCTCTGCAGAGTCTTGAAGTGGCACAGGGTGTCACGTGGTGAGGGGGCTGAGTGTGCTCACTCAGGTCTCTCTTCCTCTTGTTATAAAGCCACTGGTCTCTCTTCCATGATAACCTATTAATCTGTTAAGCCATTAATTCATTAATCCATTCATGAGAGCCCTTATGACCTAATCACCTCTCAGAGGTCCCACCTTTCAATACTTCCACATTGGTGATTAAATTTGAACATGAGTTTTGGAGGTGACAAACATTCAAACCATGGTACTTATATCTATCAAATGGCCAGCATAAAACTCTATAGAGACAGAAAGTAAATCAGTGGCTGTCTAGGGCTGGAGGGTGATAAAATGGATAGGGAATAACTGCCCATGTGTACAAAATTTATTTTTGGGAGAATGAAAATGTTCTAAAATTAGATTATGTGGTGATGGTTGCACAACTCTAAGTGTACTAGAAAAAAACTGAATCACGTACTTTAAATATGTGAACGTAATGGTACATAAATCATATATCGATAAATCTCTTAAAAACATTACAAATATCTAACAAAGTCCGTGGCATATGGTGGTTGCTCGATAAAGGTGGCAGTCATTGATAGTTTATTTTGGTGATCAGTATTTCAGTCAACATTTGTTGGGTGTGAATTATGTGTTAAACAGTTTTCTAGACGATGAGGATATAGAAGTGACCAAGATGAGCAAAGTTCCTGTTCTCTTGATACCTTCATGGTGGGGGGGGCGGTGTGTGTGTGAAGGAAGACAAAAACAACTGAAAATAAAATAAAATCAAGTTCTACAATAGAGGGTTTCTGGAGATGAAGGGCTAATTCAGGAAAAGTGGCCAGGGAAGACTTGGTGAAGAGATGGTTAATGATTTCAAAAAGCCCAGCTTGTTAAAATCTGGGTGTCAAATGTTTGAACTAATTCTGTAAAGCACAAAAATCTTGGTGTGTTCCATAAGAGAATGAAAATGACTTTGTGGTGCAGTAGGTGAGGACAGGGGTTGCACAAGATGAGATTGACAAGGATGGCACAGCCAGACCATGTAAGGTCATACAGGATTGCGTTCCTAGTGTCATGGGAAGTCACTGAAAAGGTAGAAGTCAGGTAAGATGAGCTTATTATTGTTGAGATTTTCAGGGATCTGAATCACAGGAACCCTCTTTCTTACTCAAATTCTGAGCAGGTTCGAAAATAAGAAAAAAGAAATCTGCAAATGGAGGTTAAGATACTGCCTTTATTTTTTGATATTGCTGTTGAAGCTTACATTGATAAGTCAGTTAGTTTCTTTCTTTCTTTCTCTTTCTTTCTTTCTTTCTTTCTTTCTTTCTTTCTTTCTTTCTTTCTTTCTTTCTTTCTTTCTTTCTTTCCTT
>NW_012141080.1:2319478-2323325 GCF_000956105.1 Propithecus coquereli
CTTTCTTTCTTTCTTTTCTTTCTTTTCTTTCTTTCCTTCCTTTTCTCTTTCTGAGGCTCTTGCTTTGTTGCCCTGGCTAGAGTGCAGTGGTGTCATCATAGCTCACTGCAACCTGCAACCTCAAACTCTTGGGCTCAAGTGATCCTCCTCCCTCAGCCTCCGGAGTAGCTGGGACTACAAGCTCGCACTACCACACCCATCTAATTTTTCTATTTTTTGTACAGACAGGGTCTCTCTTGCTCAGGGTGGTCTGGAGCTCCTGGCCTCAAGCAATCCTCCTGCCTTAGCCTCCCAAGTGCTAGGATTACAGGCATGAGCCACTGTGCCCGGGTGATTTCTTAATATTGAATCTTACCAATAGGTATAGAAGTCTATATCTTCTGTTATATAGAAACCACAGGAACCATGGATCTCTAAAGGGCTCCACATGGTCCAGAGGCCTTACTAATGAGTCAATGAAGTAGGAAGAAAGTCCAGTAAAAGGGATATTTATGAGTTGGATACAGACGTGGGGCCAGAAGAATTTTACAAAGGAGTGGACGACTATGATGAAAATCAGATACTACTATGAGAAACAGCATTGTCCTCTGGTCCCCAAAAGTTCTGACTTGGGTCTCACATCATAGGATATTTTTCTAATTTATTTTGCAATTAATAAAACCAGCTATCTTACAACATAAAAAGAAAAGTGAAGAGATTGAAAATGTTTTATGGATTTATGAACACACAGCATCAAGAATTTATACATGGCTGGGCGCGGTGGCTCATGCCTGTAATCCTAGCTCTCTGGGAGGCCGAGGCGGGCGGATTGCTTGAGCTCAGGAGTTCGAAACCAGCCTGAGCAAGAGCGAGACCCCGTCTCTACTAAAAATAGAAAGAAATTAATCGGACAACTAAAAATATATAGAAAAAATTAGCCGGACATGGTGGTACATGCCTGTAGTCCCAGCTACTCGGGAGGCTGAGGCAGGAGGATCGCTTGAGCCCAGGAATTTGAGGTTGCTGTGAGCTAGGATGATGCCACGGCACTCTAGCCTGGGCAACACAGTGAGACTCTGTCTCAAAAAAAAAAAAAAAAAAGAATTTATACATAAATAATTTCAAAGATTTTAAAGTAATTTTTAATCTCAGCCACAATTTGTTGCTGAATATGAATGCGACTTTTTGTTTTGGGCAAAAATGTAATTATATGTTCAATAGCCATGTAGTAGTTTTGTCGTACTGGGATCTTCATCAGAAAACATAATAGGGTCAAGCTATAGAGGGTAAATGCAGGGAAAGGAAGATTGACTATAAAAATCTCTACTGAGCACAAAGAACTTTGAAACATTTCATAGACATATAGTATAGGTTTATTCCAAGTGTAAGGAAAAATTCAGAAATGAAATTGAATTTAGTAATAGCAAGGAAAAATCATAGTTAATACAATTCAAGAATAGGTACGGAAAAGTGAATGAAAGAACTTCTGTTTATATTATATGTCTCAGAATTCTCACGAGACTTGTTAATACATTACAATATGGTGATTATTATGCAAAAAAACAAGAGATTGATGAATTGAGTGTGTTGGCAGAAAGATACTTTAATAAATTACTCTTGATTATAGCATGTAGTACCCTCTTGAATGAAAAGATATGGTTCATGTCAGGTAGCATTTAGGGTAGTGCTAACTTCATTTGTTTAGCAATATAGAAATATTTAGACAGCATCGTGGACCTGCTAATGGTTCTTTTCAAAAAATACATTTCAATAAAACAGAAACATATTTAGATAGATATGGACTTCTAAACATGGGGTGTGATGGGTTTGCTTATACCTTACTGCAATTATTTGAATAAAATATGGACTGGTAAGTGGAAATTATATTTTAAAACATGAAACAAGAGACTTAACAATATGTAATTAAGAAAAACTTCAATGCTGGGTTAAAAAAAGTGGAGTAAATTTCTTTGGGACTGTGAAAAAATTCTACCCCTAGAGATGTATAGGAGGAGAAGGAGAAGCTTTTTGGAAGTTTTAGAAGGTAGAAGTCTGACAAGATGATCTCTCAAAGTCTATCAAAGCCCAACGATTTTATGAAGAGTGGTCAGAAAAGAGCACAAGGTTCTTTGTCAAGGCTGCGTAGCTGAAGCCCTTAGAATTGACTGACTGCATAGCAATGTATCATTTATTGCAAAAATATTATCAATCACTGGGGGTAATTATTCATTTTTATATAATATGAGGCAGTTCCACAGTGTCCTGAGACACATTTATCATCAGTAAATCACAGAGAATGAGACTAATTATTCTCACTTATCTTCTCACTTTTCTAAACAAATGAAAGAAAAGAATTGCAGACTTATCAGAATGTCATGATCAAGGTTGCGCCTTCAGCAAAAAGTGGAAGGCTAATTTTACATTAAAATGTCACTGTGGAGGACTACTCTTGGTTAGGGTGTAGAATAATGGGAAATATTTTCTCTCTTCTTCGAATGCCAAGAAAACACCAGATAAGCTAAAAATCAGCCCCCTCACCCCTAAAAAAATTATAGAGTACTGGATTAAAAAATACACAAATAAATTAAATTCCAGAGAAAGCTAAGTGCTTCACAGTTGAACAAAGATAAGAGGTTGCTTTTGTATCTTGGACCAATTACCTAGTCAAAGTATGAGTGGGTAGAGAAGGAAGCCTGCCATATGAGGAAAGACTTGTTGGGTGAAAGATTTTAGTAGGTATGACATGAAGTTAAACATTTAGTATCAGGCTGGGCATGGATGCTAGACGTGTTGGCTCACATCTGTAATCCCAGCACTTTGGGAGGCTGAGGCGGGAGGATCGCTTGAGCCCAGGAGTTTGAGACCAGCCTAGGCAATGGCGAGACCCTGTCTCTACAAAAAAAAAAACAAAAAAAAAAACCCAGGCATGTTGGCGTGTACCTGTAGTTCAGCTTACTCAGGAGGCAGAGGCAGGAGGATGGCTTGAGCCCAGGAGTTTAAATTTGCAGTGAGCCATGATGATGCCACTGCACTCTAGCCTGGGCAACAAAGCGAGACCCTGTCTCAAACCAAAACATATAGCATCGAATCAATCTCACCAAAAAAGAAATAAAGGGGAAAAATTAATGAGCAGAAATTAATAAAAAACAAGCCAAACATGACAGAATGCTTTGTTGATTCTTTGACAAGAGTAATAAAATTGACAAATCCTTGGCAACACAGTTCAAGAGAAAATAACATAAAATATATTACTAAATAATAGGAAATTAATAAGGATCATAACAATATATCCCATTCATTTAAAAGAGTAATTAATAGGGCATTATTACTGAACACTTAGGTACAATGGACAATTTCCCATACAAATACAACTTATCAAACTAATACAAGAAGAAATAGAATATATGAAAAGTACCTTATCCAATAAAGGCCTTTAATACAAACCTTAAAAAATAAAATAGGAGCACAGGATTTTAACATTTGAAAATCAATCAGTTTAATAATCCACATTGCCAGATTATGAGAGGAAAAAAATATGATTATCGGAGTAAATGCATAACAAATGCTTGATAAAATGTGATGATCACAATACCTGGGAGCATTTTGGAAATGAAATACATTTTTATTAATTTGATAAAGTGTATCTACAAAAAATCTATAGCAAACATAATTTATGGTGCTATATTAAAAACTGCTTTCTAAGATTGGGAATAACACAAAAGGATTCTTACTGCTATCATTTCTAGTCAGTATTGTACTGGATGGTCTCAGCCAGTGCAATAACTCAAGAGAAAGAAATAAAAGTCAGCCGGGAGCGGTGGCTCACGCCTGTAATCCTAGCACTCTGGGAGGCCGAGGTGGGTGGATC
>NW_012141080.1:2323830-2340595 GCF_000956105.1 Propithecus coquereli
AGATTCCACATGTGGTAATTATCTTTCTGTGTCTGGCTTATTTCACTTAACATAATGTCCTCCCGGTTCATCCATGTTGTCAAAATAGACAAGATAATATATCAATTTTTAAAAATTGTATTTATATATATCAACAATTAGTAAATAAACATTTAAAATATCATTTATAGTAAAATTAAAACACACCAAGTACAAGAACAAATTTAGTAAAGCATACATAGGACATCTAAAAGAAAATTATAAAACATTTATAAAGGAAATTACAGAATGCCAGATAAATGACGGGATATGCCATCATAAGAGATTGGAAGATTCAATATTGTAAAATGGTACTTTCCAAAAATTAGTAAAAGATTTACAGGTTTAATCAACTCATCCTCAAAATTACTGGTAGATTTTGACAGGTTCATTTTAAAATTTAGCCATAATTGCAAAGGACTGTGAATAGCCTCTCTCTCTCTCTCTCTCTCTCTCACACACACACACACACACACACACACAAACACTTGCACACATGCATGTTTAAGAGCACATTACCTGAACAGCCCAAACTAGAAACAACCTAAATGTTCAACTGTAAAATGAATAAAAAAATGCACTGTGGTATATTCATACCTTCCAATACTCTACATCAATGGAAAGGGATGAACTACATTTATATGCAACAAGATGTATAAATATCACAAATAAATTTCAAAGAAATTTACCTTGTTATTACCTTATTATTTATTTGCCTTATTATTATTCCTCTTGGCAGGCGGTTTAGAAAGTCTTTGTTCCCAGTATTAATACCTTTATCATTACCTGCCCAGAGAGGGCTGTGTTCTCTGTGGTGTTTCTATATCAACATGTAATTTGGGGAATTTATATGTTGCTTTGAAAATTTATTTACTAATTGCCAACTTGAAGAGCATGATTTCTGTACTTCTTTCCATATGTATTATGGAAATAATTCAAGAGGTGACATCAAAATATATTTGTAATGGAGGTATTAGTACTTTTGAGGAAAATATTTATATTTTATAACCTAGTATTTGTACTTTCTTTTCTGAGCTGCATTGCTATAAGATAAAAGATGAGGAGAGGCCCAAGATTCAGGAAATAATTGTTTTCAAAATTATATTTCATGGAATGAGGATAAAGATTTCTTTGGCTGATCAGGTCATCTTTGGTGACTGAACCAAGATAACTGGCTGAAGGGATAGTTTATAAACGGGCCTTGAGAGGGAATATGTTTGTCACCCAGAAAAATCACATGATATTGATTATATATCCTTATTGTGGTTTCCTTATCCCCTGATGTGATCCAGTGGTAAACTCTTCAATTTATTTTGAGAGAAATTTCTCCTGCGAAAGTATTTCTATATCGAGGGAAAAAATGTCTTGACCTGTGCTTGAGGATAGCTTGCCCCAAAGAGGGACATTATGACATCTTTTCAATGAACTTTGAACAAAACTTGCTAAGTATTAACAAGTGCTAAGAGGTCCTAAAACCACGTTCTCTGCTACTGTGGAAAATGAAACTGTTTTTGGTCTGTTAAAAAAATAACAGGCAGCTTAAGTGATGCTGCTTTTATGCTCTAAAGAATGTTACTTGGCTAAAAGGACGCACAACATGTGTTCTCACCTTGCTCTACCTGCCCTCGGTGCATAAGTTGGTACTTACCAATGCTATACGCGGTATGAATGCATCGTACCTTGGCTCAAAATCTTATATCATAAAACTACGTAATATTTTATAGTTGAGTAAAACCCCCAAATTTTACTCAGATGAAGGAACTAAGGACCAGGAAGGCATTGGACTCTGCTTGACATGTAGTCAAATAGTAGATGGTCAATAAACACATTTCTAATGAATAGAAGTTGAATCTCTTCCCTAAGGGAAAACCACTAGTTAGTACCTGATCCAGGAGTAGATGCCAAATCTAATTTTCTATAACATTACACTGTTATGTGTAAACTTTTTGACTTTAGAACTAAGGTAAATATTTAAGGACAAAGAAATGCATATTCTTGTTATATTTGTTTTCAGGAATGTTTGTGTTTTTTTCTTTATTTATCTTATTTTTTAAATTGCTAGATGAAATTGTAGGTATTATATACAACATGATGATGTTTTGAAGTATATATACATTGTGGAATGATTAAATCTGGCTAATTAACATCTGCCTTACCACACACAGTTACCATTTTTGAGATGAGAACACTTACCATCCACTCTCTAAGCATTTTTCAAGAATACAATATGTTGTTACTAACTATAGTCACCATGTTATACATAGAACTTTTGATATAAGTGGAATTTTGTGTCCTTTGACCAACATCTCCCCAAACCCCTCTCCCCTCAAATTCCCCAGTGCCTGGTAACTACCATTCTACTCTCTACTTCTATGAGATCAACTCTTTTAGATTCCACATGTGGTAATTATCTTTCTGTGTCTGGCTTATTTCACTTAACATAATGTCCTCCCGGTTCATCCATGTTGTCAAAATAGACAAGATTCCCTTCTTTTCTATGGCTGAATAGTATTCCATTGTGTATATATACGTTTTCTTTATCCGTTCATCTGTTGTTGGACACTTAGGTGTTGGACACATATCTTGGCTATTGTGAATAATGCTGCAATAAACATGAGAGTGCGGATATCTCTTTGACATACTGATTTCATTTACTTTGGATATATACCCAGTAATGAGAGGAATATTTGTTCTTTCAGGAAATTATTTAAAAGTGGTCATTGGGTTCTTAGTTTTTTCTACACACTTTGTAGGGCAGATCAAAGAGAACTCTCTTAGTTTATGGCCCTAATAGCACAGGATTGCCAAATGCAGCACTAGATTAGAAGTTAGTTTTGATTTAGGGTTAGATCCAGTTATGAGATATCTCAGCATCATGTTCTAAAATCAGAAATGAGCCTGAGATCACAAGAGAGGCGGAGTGGCTCATGGTGAATATGATGGTTTGTCTCATAATCTGAAAATAAGAAAGGCCCTGGGAGAGCATGCACCTGGCCTTTCCATCATGCAGTATGGGGAACTCTATTCTATACACCAAGACGGAGGAAGAACCCTGAGCTCTATCTAGAAGAGAAATCTGTGACAGCTGCCAACAGTCCACATTTCAGTAACAGTCTTTCTACTCATTTGCGTTTTAATTTTCAGATGTTATATTGTACAATATAATTTAACCAAATTAGATGCATTGGTAAATACAATTACTTTTGGTATTCCTAGTACTACTACTACAACATACAAATTTAGGGAAAGATGATTCTGCCTGGGTAAATCTTGTTTGAACGGTGAATACTAGTTGTGTATCCAAGACCATAATAATTGCCAGCAACTATTAATATATCAGATTGCCCTTTTTCCATATACACTTTCCTTTCCTAAAATATTGTTCAGCAGTGGAATATAGTGAATAGAGCTGATTGTTCTATAGGAGGCACATAAAAGAATAGAGAGTTAATGGGACTAGGAAGGCAGACACATGTTATTGGGAAATTGAATAATAAAAATAGACATTTGGATAATTGCAACAGATGTGCTTGACATGAAACAGAACAGCACCAATGTAGAGAATGCTGCATTTTGGAAAACAGTAGATAGAACTGTATTTATTTATCTAAAATATCTCATTTATATGAAGACAGAAACAGGTGTACCAAAGTTTATTTTTCAATACTGTATTTACAACGACCTAATTTGTGTGTTTGAAAATAAACACTGCTATAAAAATAGAATCTGACGCATATATGTGGTAAGTAATCATTACAAAAGAGTTGATAAATTTATAGAAGATTGTATTCTTTCAAAATGCCACAAATATATATGTATATAATATTTATTTTATATATGTGTACATGTATGTGTGTGTGTGTGTGTGTGTGTGTGTGTGCAATTTCAGTGGCAAATAATTTTGATGTCTATGTATAACATGCCCCTGGATTCTGGAGAAACAGTCAGTTGATTATGTTTGTCATTGCAAAGCCTGCTTGTCTCTGGCCCACTCTTTATGTTTATGTGTTGCTGACCATGTTCCCATCTTTGTGTTTTGGCCTTCATTTTCTATTTACTCCCTCCTAACTCCTTGTCTGGCTCTGAGCTACTTGTCTCTCATCTCTGCTGCAGGATAACATAAATCTGCCCTCTTGGTTAGTCCTTATTCTTTGGAGGATCACTATGGATGGTCAACTTGGCAAATAAGGTGTGAGGTTTCCAATAATGCTTGTTGCTTGTCAGGCTGAAGCTGGAACTTTACTTCCTTAAGACACTTGCTTTTGGTTTTTCTCAACCCTATGTGGTTATCTTATGCATGAACAGACAAGTTGCAGGGAGAGGTGAGTAACATGGATAGCTGTGAAGAGCCTGGTGATCAAGGTCCCCTTCCACATACAATATGGTAACTGTGATGGTTCATTTGATGTGTCAGCTTGAATGGACTAAGGGGTGCTCAGATAGCTGGTAAAATAAAATTTCTGGGTGTATCCATGAGGTGTTTACAGAAGAGATTAGCATTTGAATCAGTAGACTGAGCAAAGAAGATCACCCTCGCCAATGCAGTTGGGCATCATCTAATCCACTGAGGGCCCAAATGGAGCAAAAAGCAGAGGAAGAGTAAATCTGTTCTTTGCTTATGCCGAGACATCCATCTTCTCTTGCCTTTGAACATTGGTACTCCTGGGTTTTGGGCCCTCAGACTAGGACTTACATCATTGGATACCCCGGTTCTCAGGTCTTCAGCTTTGGACTGGAGCTAGACCACTAGCTTTCCTGGGCCTCCAGCTTGCAGCCGGTAGAGCATATGATTCATTGGCCTCCATATTTGCATGAGTCAACACCTCATAATAAATCTCTTTCTGTGTGTCACTGTATATTCTACTGGTTCTGTTTCCCTGGAAACCCCTGCCTAATACGGTAGCTTTTGTATTTCTTTTTTTGTTTTTTGAAAAAATTGGATCATTGGTAAGAAAAGTGATTCGGTGACTATGAAAACATTACTCCTACACCTATTTCACTTCTAATGTGCTTTGGTTTCACATGGAGATTAAAGGTGAATTCAAAAGAATACATTGATGACTCCTTAGCTGCTCTGCTTCAGGGATACTATAATAGATTAACTGCTTTTTACTGTGCTCTTCTTTTCAGTCAGAGAAAGCTGGAAATGTTGGACTATCAATATCAGCCTGATGGTGAAGGTGTCTAACTCTAGCATCAATGTCAGGCTTAACTAAGAGTGTTGTTTTGTGATCTGTATGCCCCTCACTCTTATCATCTGAGTTTGTCGGAGTGGGCATATGCTTACACATATTTCAGATCTTTCATTCACTAATCTATGCAACAAAATAGCTTGAGCATCTATTATGTATCGTGTACCATGCTACCCCCATCTTCATTGAGCTTATGTTCTAGCTGGGGAGACAGACAAATACATAAAATAATTGCAATACTTTCTAAGTGTTGTAAAGAAAGCAAATGGTTGAAATGGAGAACAGATTTTCAAAATAAGCCTACATTAAATGAGATGATCAGGAAAGACTTCATAAAAGTAATACGGATATAAAAAACAAAGAATGAAAAGAATGTAATCTATCTATGAGTCAATGTCAGAATACTCCTGATAGAGAAAAATAGTGTGTGCAAAGGACCTGCTATAAAATGGGGAGGGGCTGTTGAAGACATTGAAGAAGAGCTGTGTGTTAGAGTACATGTGGTTATGAGGAAGAGTAAGACGAGGTGTTATTAGAGGACCTTAAGGGGCTGGGTCCTATAGGGCCTGGGTGCCAAGGGAAGGGGTCTATATTCCTGTATGGTGAGAAGCAATTAGAGCGTCTTAATGGGGGAGGGGCAATTTTCAGATTATTTTTGCTGAGGTGTGGCGATTAGATTGGAAGGGGCAAAAATTGAAGCAGAAAGACCACTTAGGAAGATATTACAGTGTTTATTCAGACAAGCTAGGGTTCAGACCAGAATTTAAGGTGGTGGCCATAAAGATGGAGATTCAAGTACAGGGAATCAAGATATATTTTGATAATAAAATTAACTTTACTTGTAGAAAGATTGGACATATTGGGGAGGTTCCTGGCTTGAGCAAATGGATGTGGATGGTTGTGGTATTTACTCTTTTGGAGAAGATTGGAAGGGAAACAGATTTGGGAAGGGTGATAGAACTGCTAGCAGTTTCCCAAATACTATTTAATTATCCCAATAATAGAAGGCTCTAATCTTAGCTTGGTCCACAGCCACCCAAATTAAAGATTAGGTTTTCCAAAACTTTTTTTTTTTTTTTTTTTGAGACAGGGTCTCACTCTTTTGCCCGGGCTAGAGTGAGTGCCGTGGCATCAGCCTAGCTCACAGCAACCTCAAACTCCTGGGCTCAAGCAATCCTTCTGCCTCAGCCTCCCGAGTAGCTGGGACTACAGGCATGCGCCACCATGCCCGGCTAATTTTTTTCTATATATTTTTAGTTGTCTGCTTAATTTCTTTCTATTTTTTTTAGTAGAGACGGGGTCTCGCTCTTGCTCAGGCTGGTTTCGAACTCCTGAGCTCAAGCAATCTGCCCGCCTCGGCCTCCCAGAGTGCTAGGATTACAGGCATGAGCCACCACGCTGGCCTTCCAAAACTTTTGTAGTTAGGTCTTGCCTGGTTACTATTAATATGTTTTGGACAATGGGACATGGAGGTGATCCATGAAACTTCCTGTTAAGTGTTCTTAGGGGGAAAATGTTTGTCTTTCCTTTATTCCTTTCTACTTGCTGCAATATGGGTAGAATGGTTGGAGCAGGAGCAGCCATCCTGAGCTGGCAGGTGGAAGTCATCGGTTAAGGGTGCTGGAGCATCAAGCTAAAGGGTATCAGGACACCAGCTTTGAACTTCTTTCCTCCGTGCTTTATTGTTATGAGAAAGGAATAGTCTTCTGTCTTTTTAAAGGAATTGGTATTTGGTATTTTTGTTACTCAGATAGGACCTTAAAACTAACTACTCATGAAAGAGGTCATCACATCATATTAAGTTTGTGAGAGCTGTGAGAGTTCCACGTGGAGATGTCAGATGCTGTTGGGTATGTGAGTCTGCACATCAGAGGAAACAAATACATGGGGTGGAGACATGACTGTGAGATCCACCAAACAGTGATGGTATTAAATTCATGGAAACTGATGAGTTAAACTAGGGGGAGGAGGGAAAAGGATTCAGCAGTGATCCGTGAGTAATTCCAACAATTCGAAGTGGGATAGAGGAGGAAAGACTGGATATTAAGAAGGGACACCTTATGATGCAGGAGAAGGAATAGATAAGAGTGATATAAAATTCAAAGGAGTGTTTAACGAATAAGGGATTCATATACTCTGTTGAATTCTGCTGAGATATAACTGAGGTGCAAGAAGTAACCACTGGGTTTGGTGTTATAGAGGTCACCAGTGATTCTAATGAGACTGGTATCTGTTGATAAGTGGGGATACTGCCTGGCCGGGGTAGGTTGGAGGTTAGGAATTGGGGGAGTTTATAGAGACAACTCTATCGAGATGTCTTGCTGTGAAGGGAGACAAAGAAATGAGGCATAAGCTATAGGAGTCTGTGGGCAAATATTTTGGAGATATCTTCACCATTTATATGTTGAAATATTAACCCCCAACATCATGATATTAGGAGGTGGAGCCTTTGAGAAGTAATTAAGTCATGAGGGTGGAACCCTCATGAATGGGATTAGTGCCCCTATAAGAAGAGTCCAGAGAGATAGTTAGTTTTCTTTCTACCATGTGAGGATACATGAGATGGCAGTCTATAAAACCCAGAAGAGGGGTCTCACAAGAGCCTGACCATGCTGGCACCCAAACCTTAGACTTCTGGCCTCCAGAACTGTTTTTTTTTTTGTTGTTGTTGTTTGTTTTTTTTTTGAGACAGAGTCTCACTCTTTTGCCCCGGCTAGAGTGAGTGACGTGGCATTAGCCTAGCTCACAACAACCTCAAACTCCTGGGCTCAAGCGATCCTCTTGCCTCAGCCTCCCGAGTAGCTGGGACTACAGGCATGCGCCACCATGCCCGGCTAATTTTTTCTATATATTTTTAGTTGTCCAATTAATTTCTTTCTATTTTTAGTAGAGACGGGGTCTCGCTCTTGCTCAGGCTGGTTTTGAACTCCTGAGCTCAAGCAATCCGCCCGCCTCGGCCTCCCAGAGAGCTAGGATTACAGGTGTGAGCCACCGCGCCCAGCCTTTTTTTTTTTTTTTTTTCCAGAACTATTGTTATAAGTCACCCAGTCTGTAGTACTTTGTTATGGCAGCCCATACTAAGACAATAACTAAAGATGATGTATGTTAACTATTCTTACTTGCCAAAAAATTGCATTATTTTTAAATGGTTGAATCAATATTAATGTTAAATCAACACTTTTTAAATATGTTTCTTTTGGGGAAACAAAGCAATAAAACTTTTCTTTTTAAATTTCAGAATATTATGGGGGTACAAACATTTTGGTTACATATAATGCCTTTATAGCAGAGGCTCAGTTTTCATTTTCTAAAATTAAAGAGATTTTTATTTTAACATTGTATTTGGTCAATAGCTACAGTCACATTTCATGTATCCTGTTTGTGCTATGTATTTTATCATTGAGACAGGGATAGTAAATTGAAGCTTAAATTAAATATATTCATTATAATCCAATTTTAACACTTTTTTCATAGCTTTCTAAAGTAATTTTGGAGAGGAAATTAGTGCTGATACTATGTCAAGCAAGGAAAATTACTGGATCCGTGTGTAAAGTGGGAAGAGGCATTTGAGGGAATGGATATCTTTATATTACTTTAAATTTACTCGTTCCATTAGAAAAAGTCCCTTGCCTAGTAGATTTGGGAATATAGATCACATTTACTCAGGATGAGCACACAGGCATTTTGTCAAGATGCGCATGCACAAGAGTTTGGATATGTTTTCACTCTTCTTCTCTTATGCCACAAGATGTCACACAGAAGGGAAAAAAATCCATTTAAAAAAGTAGTTATTTGATTTGCTTATAGTTACAATTCAAAAAAATAGTTGCAATACGTAAACTAGACAGTCAGAACTTGAGCCAGATCTGTATGTCTGTGTAAAGTCTATGCATATTTTTCCTGCCACAATAGAGCGTGTCTCACTAAAGATCACACAATTTTATGTCTGGATACCCTGATGTTCTAAACTTTGTTGAAAAAGTTCTTCCCTCTGTCTGCTGAACCTCCATTTTTCGGCTTCCAGGGTTTGCATGTGTCTTAAATGTAATTTCATCCACAGGACCTTCCCTTTTCTTCCTGCCTGATCTTGGCAGTTGAGTACTCAATCCTTTGGGCTGTGTGAACAGTTTTGGGTGATCCTGCTAGTGTGTTGCATTTGTCACATTAGCCAGCTGTTAATGGGGACCCTGAGTGTACACACACACACACACACACACACACACACACGAGTTCCATTTTTCATTAAAATGCAAATTTTGAAACAAACTCAGTATTTGATATAGGCATAGTTATTATTAAAAATAAAAGAACCTACATAAGCCTTGATAGAGTGTAACATTTTTCATTAATGTATAAGTAAAACCATAATATAATAAGTAATTTGATTCTATTGGTAGTGGAAGATCAGGCAGCTTTTTTTGGGGGATGGGGTGGGCAACAAATGTTGGAAGAGATCACTACAATTTCATGTCTGTGGTACACAGATAAAAAAGAATAAGAACATTTGCAATCAAAATTTCTCATTTGTGAGGAACACAAAATAGGACTTACAAGACTTCACCGATATGAAAATAATTTTTCAAGTTCCCAGTTCCAGCCTGAATCATGAGATCCATGAATTTCATCTAAATAATCTTCACAAATAACTTCTTCAAACTGTTTATTTCATTTCTCTTACTTTGTGGTCATTTTTCAAATGAAGTAAAAAACTTTTAATCATTTCAAATGATACCTTATGAGTCCAGTGATGGACAGGAGATGACACATTCCTTCATACTCACAGAGTACACAATCAACGAAATTACAAATTACTGCCTGCCAGTGGCTCACCCATAAGTAATGGTTATCATGATTATTATGCTTGTGAATTTCAAGGTACTACTGTTTGTTCTTTACATAAATCTTGAGAGGGTAAATAGAGCAATTTTTTTTGTGACTGTACGGCCAATGAGTCCAGCAAAAAAGCTCTGACACACTTTTTTATGAGAGAGAATTGAGAACTGAGCTTATATACACAGTGTGTATGTCACCTCAATGTTAAATTGGGGTTTTTTTAATGAAAAGAATTTATAGTTGTAACACCATTCTGTTGTGATGAGGGCTTGGAGATAATGCTACTGCAAATATGGGAAGAAAGAGAGGTTTATTGTTGCCTAAAGCTTCAGAAATAAATCTAGAGCAATCTCAAAGGAAGACTCCTCCATGAATGACCTGCTCTATTTTGTACTCTTTTCTGTTGCTATTTTAAGATACTATTTTGTTATTGCTAAAAGCCAGTCCAAATCTGGTCAGCAGAGGTTTCTCAAGAGAATGGGGGTGTGCTTTTTATCTTTGGAATTGTTCAGTTTATCTTTAACTTTAAACTGTCTCAGAGTAATTAGCTTGATTTGATGCTTTACCAGAAAGTAATCCTCAAAACTCTTAATAGAGGAAAAAACTGATAACAGAAAAAAGGGAAAGATAATGAAAAATTGCCGTTAATTTTCTCACTCTTAAAGAGTACAAAATGATAAATTTTACTTGCTCATGAAGTTGTTATCTGTCTGTAGAATACATATAGAAATATGGAAATAAACAAAAAGAAAAAAATAATAACAATAAGCCTCAAGTTTAGTATAGTTTTATATGCCCTGAAAAATGTAATCTTACAGATTATGATCTTTTAGAAACACTTTTATTCATGCTTATTTTTGCCATGTCAACAATTGTGCCAACTGCACCTTGTGTTTATGTCTGATAAGAGGTAGAAATATTAATTTATGAATTATTATAGTGAAACCAGTGGTTTTCATATTGATAGAAATGTGTTTGAAGTCATATGAAACTAAATTTCTTTTTGTTGCCCTCCTAAATAGTTTATTATTTAGATAAGAATTTATGGTGTTGGTCTTGCAGAAGTCAACAGTTTATAGGAGAAGAATCACCCTCTCCCACCTCTGAAATTTGTCAAACTCCTCTCTGGGGGTTGACCAATCTTTAAAGATGGAAACCATCTCGTTCAGTGCTTTTCCAATGCTCTTGTTGGAGTTGTAGGAGATGTGGCTCTTCCAACTCCTACTAGTGAGCTGAGGGCATAGGGACATGGCTAGCTTTTCCTTATACCTGTCAACCACAACACCATTAAAGTAATGTATTTGTTTACAGTCTGGGTAAGGTATTATTTTTTATAAAGTTTCCACAGAAAAATAAAGAGTTTGAAAAATGTTGATCTAGTTCAAAACTTTCAAGTTATACAACATATCTCCAGTTATAAGCTAGTCTATGGCAGAATGAGGACCAGATATTTATGTGTATACTTATTTTATCCATCTTCCACTCCCTCCCTCCTTTTCCTCCCTCCCTCTCTCCGTCCCACCCTCCCTCTCTTCCTTCCTTCCTTCTCTCTTTCCTTCCTTCCTTTCTTCCTGTCATTTGTTTGCCAAATACTAAACACATCATGTTTGACAAGTACATTACTTGACACAGAAAGCACTGAGATCTCATGGAAAAAGATGCACAACAAACAAATGAATCACAAAACAATATGGTGAGTGCTATAACAAAATAAGAAAAAGAGACCTTGAGCACACAGATGACTAGATTACTGTAAGATAAGCAATAACCTTTTCCAACTCATAGTACAGTGGTTAAGCATTTGAACTCTGCAATCAGATTTGCTTTCAAATCTTTTCACCACTGATTAGCTGTGTGACCTTTGATAAGTTCCTTAATGTGAAATGATTCATAATGCCTAGAGAAGGGAGATGCAATCAGACAAGTACTACCTCTTCTCCCTCCTTATAAATCCACGGGGATATCTATTTACCTACCTGCTTCGCCCTTTTTGTGAGCGAAGAGTATAGCATTCCCCTCTAAAGCTAATGCCATTACTAGAGCTCTGGATTTCATCCCCTGTATCAACTCAAAAACTATGCCCCTTCATTCATCCTTTTTCTCTTCTCCATCATTTGTTTCTCCTCTTCTACCTGTACACTCCTGTTTAGCAAAAATGCCTTAACAGCATCCATTGTAAACTCCCGTAAACCCACATCTCTCTCCAGCTACTGCTCATTTCTCTGCTCCTCCTCACAGCAGTATTTCTCAAAATATTGCCTAAAATATATACTAACAGTCTGCATTTCCTCTTCTCACATTTTTTCTTACTTCTTAATATCCTAGGAAAAACAATCATCACCATTTATCATTGGGATCTAATGGACTATCATTTATTTAAAATATTTTGTTATTTTTGCAACTAATTTAAAGAAAGAAGAATAAAGGGATATCAAAAAATAACTATGCAAAAATTATAATAAGCATTAAACATCAAATTTCTCTGCATCAAATAATTTTTGATACAAGCACTTCATTAAAGATAAAAGAATGTTGTCACATGCTCTTTTAGCAAGAAAGGATGGTTCAGGTTTTTGTCACAAAAAATTGTGTGAAGTCCTTCCTGAATGATAACACTATATTTCCTTTTTTGTACCTTGAAGTACATTGCTTACACATTTATTCTTGAGTTTGAGAAAATTCATCTATAAGTTATCATCATCTGAAGGCTCATAGTCTGATATTTCACTTATATAATCAATTTCACTATCATCATTAGAATCTACAGTGCTGCTATTCATCTCTTTGTATTCATTCTCATTTTTCTAATATTGTGAAATGTCATTTGTGTTTCCTTTTCCATTATGGACAGAAAAAAAGTCCAAATGCTCAGCTGTGTTCAGTGAAAAGTAAGAATGGGCTACAAAGGTAGTTTTTCCAATCTTTTAAAAATATCTTTTTGAAAGATGATATAATACTTCGGGTGAGAGAATAAGAAAATGGAGAAATGATGATTTGTTTCACCATTGCATTATCCTTTTAGGTGAGTCTAACATTCTTTCATCTTGTCTTAGTTCACCTGGGCTGCTATAACACAATATCTTAGGCTGAGTAACTTACAAACAACAGAATATATTGCTCAAAGTTCTGGAGGCTGGGATGTCCAAGATCAAGGTGCCATCAGATTTCATGTCTGGTGAGGATTCACTCTCTGCTTCATGGGTGGCACCTTCTTGCTGCATCCTCACATGGTGGAAGGGACGAACAAGCTCCCGTGGGCCTCTTTTATAAGGGCACTCATCCCATTTATGACCTAATCACCTTCTAAAGGCCCCACTTCTTAAATATTATTGCATTAGGGATTAGGTTTCGACATATAAATTTTGGGGGACACAGATATTTGGACCATAGCACATCTTTTTTTTTAAATTTTTTTATTTTTTTTATTTCAGCATATTATGGGGGTACAGATGTTTAGGTTATGTATGTTGCCCTTGCCCCCCGTCTCCCCCCAAGTCCGAGCTTCAAGCGTGTCCATCCCCCAGATGGTGCGCATCGCACTCTTTGTGTATGCATATACCTGTCCACTCCTGCTCCCTCCCCCCTTCCCCCTGCCCGATATCCAATAAATGTTATTCTTATATGGCATAGCACATATTTTTATTTTAGTTTTTTTTTAAAGTGTACTTGGAAATAATGGATAAATAGTGATGAAATAAATTCTAGGATTATAAAATAGTAAAATGTTTGAAGATATAGGAAACATTAAGATCCCTAAGATTTCATCATGTGTTTCAGATTTATAAAATGTTCCAGTGGATTCATATGGTAATTCAAGTTGAATGAGTTTTATTCTATTAAAAAACAGTAAATATTTTTTGGATTTTTTTGGAAGACCTCTGAGAAAGAATGAAAGCAATGTCAATTCTCACAACAGAACTGTTCAAAAATGAAACTAAAAAATGAACTCTGATTCATCCCTCTGTCCCATGAACTCTGTCCCACTCTGTCCCATGAACTCTGATTGTATATCAAGGGTTAATCCACTCTTACCAAGCATTCTTCCCTCAACAAATCCAATGAAATAGTCTTTAAGGTCATCAGTAGTTTTAAGTGCTGACAAAACGTGTAGTCAATTTTGAGTTCTCATTGTAATGAATGTGTTCAAGATTTACATTGCTGATTTTACCTTCTTTCTTGAGACCTTATTCTGAATACTTCTGTAGCATCACACTCACCTAGCAGTTTTCTACCTGTCTCACCAGCTGCTCTTTCTTAATCTCCTACTCCTATTCATCCAGTCTTCTTAACATTGGAGGACCTACGGTCTCTGTCCTCAGCATTCCTCTCCTCTGTATCCGTGGCTTCTGCATCTCTGGATTCAACCAACCACTAACTGAAAATATTTTGGGGGAAAAAAAAACAATAAAAAATACCAATACAATAATAAAAATACAAATAAAAACAATGCAGTATGACAGCTATTTGCATAATATTTACATTGTATTAAATATTATAAAGAATCCAGGGCTAATTTAAAGTACACAGGAGGATGGGTGTAGGTTATATGCAGATAAGATGCCGTTTTATGTAAGGGACTTGAGTATCCTTGGATTTTGATATCTAACACGGGTGAGGTGGGGATGGGGGACTGAGGAATGGTGGGGTGTCCTGGAAACAATCCTCTGCAGATACTGAGGGATGATTATACTCTCTTTTTGAAGATTATTTAATCCAATCCCATGTCTAGGTTAGTGAGTCTGTATTGAGGTATATTAGATTTCATATAGCTCACACTGAACTATTGCATAACCCTCCTCCAGTTGACAGTCTCAATCCTCATGTCTTCTCTGTCTCAGCAAAGAGCATCACCATTTTCTGTTGCTTGGTACAAATGCTTGTGAATCATCCTTGATTATTCAAAAGTAAATCAGACATCTCAGTCTTCAAAATATATTTAAGGTATGATAACTCATTACCATCTTCTGTATAATAACTCCAGGCTAAGCCACCACCATCAGCCACCTGGACCACATATAAATACTTTCCAATCTTGCTTTTCTGCAACTTAGTTTCCCATCAGCAGCCAGAGAGACTTTTCTAAAGACATTCTTACCTCACATTGCTCTCTTGCTTAAAGTCATTTAAGGGCTTCCAACTGCAACCAGAATAAAATAAAACTTTAGATAATCTAGCTTTTACCTATATTGCCACTTCTTTTTACTCTCCCTATTATTCTGCTCTCCAGGCACATTGGCTTTCTTTCTGTTCCTTAAACACTCAAGAGGATACATTTTTAATTATCTTCCTCCCTCACTGAAGGAAGAACACTATAAAAGGCCACCTCTGTCTGCACCCTAAATTGTGATTTCCCATTTTCCTAGAATGGTGAAAACCCTACATTCTAGATCTGTAGTCAAATAAAATATCCTCAAACCCGGTTTCATAGTACCATTTCCTCTTCCTTAGTTTGGGAGGGGTGTGGCCAGTTGTGGATTATGAACTAATTATCTATATTCTAAATTAAAACAAATATTATGTATATATAGAATCAGAACTCAACAGAAGGCAGATATATTCATTGTTGATTATGAGAACCAGAGGCCTGCTTCCTCAAGAAGCCTTACCAGTAGAGAAAAATAAAACTTACTATATATATACATCAGTGTTTAAAATTTTGTTTTTACCATGACATACAGTAGGAAATCTATTTTACCTTATGGTCCAAACCATACATACCTGTAAACATATATAAGCATGTGCAGTTGAAACAAAAATTCACACAACTGTATTTACTCTTATAACGTGATAATCTTTGTTATTTTCCATGCTATTCCATTTTACTTCCATTAAAAAAATTGAATTATGGTTATAACACACTAAATTGATTTCATAACCCACTCATTAGTCACAATTTATAATTTGAAAAATACCAACACTGTTGTGTCCATAAGATGCCTTGAGAGCAACACAGAAAAGCTTCTAAATCAAATGGGGGCGGTGTTTCAAAAGGGGTTTTTATCAGAGGACTTTATATCCCCTGGGAAATAGAGGATGTTCACAACATTGAAAATAGAATTTGGTGTACTTTCTGTGGTATATTGAACACAAATTCCCCAAAAGAAATTGGAATACGCCAGCTAGTGTGAATAAGTGGTAGGATGAATGAAAGAATAGGAGAATTCTTACGGAGTGCCTCCAGAATTTCCAGAACTATATTACTTTACTCAGTGATTGTAATATTTAATACTTATGTATTATTATCCCATAAACTTGCATGTCAAGCACTATTAAAGTATTAAATCTGGGATATGAAGGCTAATAACAAATAACAATAATGCTAATCATGATAATGATAGTAATCACTAATATTTTTTGAGTCCTTTCTACCCTCAACATCCATTTTGGAATTATGTCTAGCGAGCTCGAGTTACTACTGACTGTGGAATAGAACTTTTATGTGGTTAGTTGTTCACTCACACGTTGGATCGCCTCGCATTTAATAAGTTTTCTATAAATGATGGTTGAAATAATCTAGAGGGAAAAAGCTGAAATACTGACTGAAATACTTTAATAGTAAAGCTTATCCTAGGCAAAATAATGAACCAATTTTAAGAGCCCCTTTGAGGCAGGTTTAACTTTTCTGTCTCGCACGGGTTCTGAGATGTTTCGTTTTATTTTTATGTCTTTATTATGGTCTAGGAACACGGATTGGTATTCAATAATTGCTATATCCCTCCTTC
>NW_012141080.1:2340645-2341715 GCF_000956105.1 Propithecus coquereli
TCAGCCACCTGGACCACATATAAATACTTTCCAATCTTGCTTTTCTGCAACTTAGTTTCCCATCAGCAGCCAGAGAGACTTTTCTAAAGACATTCATCAAAAAATAACTATGCAAAAATTATAATAAGCATTAAACATCAAATTTCTCTGCATCAAATAATTTTTGATACAAGCACTTCATTAAAGATAAAAGAATGTTGTCACATGCTCTTTTAGCAAGAAAGGATGGTTCAGGTTTTTGTCACAAAAAATTGTGTGAAGTCCTTCCTGAATGATAACACTATATTTCCTTTTTTGTACCTTGAAGTACATTGCTTACACATTTATTCTTGAGTTTGAGAAAATTCATCTATAAGTTATCATCATCTGAAGGCTCATAGTCTGATATTTCACTTATATAATCAATTTCACTATCATCATTAGAATCTACAGTGCTGCTATTCATCTCTTTGTATTCATTCTCATTTTTCTAATATTGTGAAATGTCATTTGTGTTTCCTTTTCCATTATGGACAGAAAAAAAGTCCAAATGCTCAGCTGTGTTCAGTGAAAAGTAAGAATGGGCTACAAAGGTAGTTTTTCCAATCTTTTAAAAATATCTTTTTGAAAGATGATATAATACTTCGGGTGAGAGAATAAGAAAATGGAGAAATGATGATTTGTTTCACCATTGCATTATCCTTTTAGGTGAGTCTAACATTCTTTCATCTTGTCTTAGTTCACCTGGGCTGCTATAACACAATATCTTAGGCTGAGTAACTTACAAACAACAGAATATATTGCTCAAAGTTCTGGAGGCTGGGATGTCCAAGATCAAGGTGCCATCAGATTTCATGTCTGGTGAGGATTCACTCTCTGCTTCATGGGTGGCACCTTCTTGCTGCATCCTCACATGGTGGAAGGGACGAACAAGCTCCCGTGGGCCTCTTTTATAAGGGCACTCATCCCATTTATGACCTAATCACCTTCTAAAGGCCCCACTTCTTAAATATTATTGCATTAGGGATTAGGTTTCGACATATAAATTTTGGGGGACACAGATATTTGGACCATAGCACATCTTTTTTTTA
>NW_012141080.1:2344845-2362875 GCF_000956105.1 Propithecus coquereli
TGGTAGAAGTTCTCTTTAGAGAGCACAGAATGAAAGCAACGTTATAAAGACAGTTTTGTCTTCTTGGCCCCAGGAATCAGAGTTCCTTGTTAGGAAAGCTGTTACTATGTATGAAGTAGCCTCAGCAAGGATTCCTGGAGGCAGAGGCTGCACCTCCTGGGCTGAGATCTTCGTGTACCCAGGTCTCCCAGGTGGAGGGATGCCATTTGGTATGAATGGTGGAAAAGAAATAAAGTTTTCAATTAGGAAAGCCCACAGGAAGCTGAGTGGAGCTGTTGAGACAGGGCTCAGGAGGGGAAAGAGGAGAGAGGAAGGTTTGTGGACACTTGGCTGAGAAGGGTATTTGGACGAATACCAAAGGGGATCTTGAATTCTTATCTGCGAATATTCTCTTGAGATACAGTATATTCCACATTGCCCGGCGGTGCTTTTGTGTGAGTTTGTTCTTTCAGGGAAGCTTTAAGGGGAAGAGGGCATAGACAACACCTGATGCCCAGGAGCAGAGCTAGTAATGGACTCATAGCAATAAAATTACCCCAAAGTCTCCTTCTCCCTTCACCTGCATCACAACTCACTTCTTGTTCCAGAGACTAAGACAGGTCACCTGGGATATGACCCCTAATGAGAAGGCTGTGCCTGCCATTCTTGAGCAGCCAGTCATCTGGACCCATTGGATTCTGTTTTGTCTTTCTTTTAATTCACCATCCTCTCGGTATCAAAGGGCCTTAGGTTTAAAGTATCAACTTTGCCCTTAACAAATCATGTGACCTTAGGCCAACTCTCTATACTTAAGTTTCTCAATCTGTAATAATTTGAGTGGAGGAGGTAATCATATTTTCACAGAGTTTTTAAAATATTAAGTTTAAAAACGTATACCAAGTTTCAGGTCCATACTGTTTTTAAGGGGCTCATTTGGTGCCATAGCGTGTATTTGTTGTTTGCCTGTATGATCATCTCTCTTTTATAACAGCACCCAGTTTTTCTTTCTGGGTGTCTACACTGGCCTCTGAAATATTTTGTCTGTTTCTGAAGAAGCTGACCTCTCCCTCTGTTCTATTACCTTGGGCACAGAACTTGATAAAGAGTTAAAACTATGGCTCCAGACAATCTAATTACTGTCAATCTCATGACTTTAAAAAGTGCTTGTCCAGAGGCATTTTTCTAAATGGCGTGGTGTGCAGGCTCAAAAGGCTACCATCAAATCAACTAATGTTGGGAAGATGCCAACATATGGGGAGGTCAGAATCAAGAGAACTGGAGAGGAGTAGAACCAAAGGACCCCAAACCCTGTTCACATCATGCCTTAAGCCCACCATGCCCACTGACTTCCAGTTACATGAGTCAATAAATTCCCTTTATCACTAGACAGATTTGGGTTGTGTTTTCTTTTACTTTTTGAGGCAAAATCATCCTAAATGTCTTAGTGGCTATGAAGGGGGAGTGGGGAGATACTTACCTGTGTTGTCACGAAAAATGAGTATTAATTGTTACTCTATTTGTAATTCTGAGTGAAAATAAAACCATTCTAATGTTCATGGTTTAGATGCATACAAAACAAAGTGATAAAACATAACTTGTATTCCAGGAATAATCTTGGGTTTACTACAGTGATTGAATTCAGCAAACATTAGGAGAACGTGCTGTGCATTATATTTTTAGTCAAATAATGGTATGAAGGTTTAAATTAACAGAGTAGTTTATGTGATGTTTCTAGAAATTTCTTCTAGGATATCCTATTTGTTGGCTTTTAATTGCTCATAGTAGTCTTATAATCCTTTGTGTTTCTGTGGCATCAATTGTAATGTCTCCTCTTTCATTTCTGATTTCATTTATTTTGGTCTTCTCTGTTTTTTTTTTGTTATTAAGTAAACTTTGTCTAGCTAAGGATTTGTCAATTTTGTTGATCTTTTCAAAAATCTAACTCTGAGTTTTGTTGATTTTTTTCTGTTGTTTTTCTATTCTCTATTTCATTAATTTCTGCTCTAATATTTATTTCCTGTCAAAAGCTAAAAACTATTGAAAGCAATAAAAGAAATGTGATTTATCACGTACAAAGGATCTTTAATAAGATTAACAGCTGTTTTCTCATCATTTAATCTTATAGTTTTAAAGATACATGCCTCTTGCATATGATAATATAGTTGAATTTAATGAAAAATGGTTACAGAAAGGCAGCATTCTTGGAGTGTTGTTAAGGTCGCAAATCACATTGTGTAATTTTAGTATTGTGATATCTGTTGATGAGAACATACATGCAGAACTTGAAGGACGTCACTAATGAAGTATAATACTGAAAGTAACAGAAAACTGACAACTATGAAGTAAAATGGAAATGAAACCAACAAGAATAAATAGAAAATTCATTAAAGTGTTTTAATGAAGACTTTAAGAAGACTAAAGAAGAAACCATGTATAAAGAAGAAAAAAGATGAACATAAAAATGGAATCAGTATGTGAGATGACATCATAGCTATCATAACATCATAGCACAATTTAGTTTTTTTTTTCTTTTTTGAGACAGAGTTTCACTCTGTCACCTGGGCTAGAGTGCCGTGGCATCAACTTAGCTCATAGTAACCTCAAAAACTCCTGGGCTCAAGTGATCCTCCTGCCTCAGCCTCCCGAGTAGCTGGGACTACAGGTGCGCCCCACCACACCCAGCTAATCTTATTTTTTTCTATTTTAAGTTGCTCGGCTAGTTTTTTTCTATTTTTAGTAGAGATAGGGTCTCACTCTTGCTCAGGCTGATCTCGAACCCCTGAGTTCAAACAATCCTCCCACCTTGGTCTCCCAGAGTGCTTAGCGGATTACAGACGTGAGCCACTGCACCTGGCTCTGAAGATTTCTGAAGATAACAATTTCTAATTACAAATATGACATGCCTTAGGATAATTCTTGGCCCCCTATCAAATCAGTAAGGAAACACTTTCCTTTGTGCTGCTAATATTAAAGATTGATTTGCACAACCTCCTTCACACCCTTATCTAGTCCCTATTGTAAGGATCATGATCCAAATACCTGGCTTTGGACAAAACCTGCTATTATGGGATAGAGTAGACTATAGAAAAAAGCTCATATATGGAATGAAGTGCATATGTAAATGTGACTATCATATGCTCACGACATGGTTGTTTCCCTTTGCAATCTATAAGATTTTCTTGATGCTCAGAGGAGGAAGAACAGGAGGAGGAGGAAGAAGAAAAGGAAAGAGGGTAGATGAATTTGCATCTTTATTTCGGGGAAAAGAATAATATGTCATCATTAGTTCTTATAGATAGAGGCTGAATACTTATTTGAGCACAGAATTTTACAAATGATCTTAAGTTTATATACTTAGGGAAAGAATAAGATACACTTTTAAAAAGTTTCCCTAAAATCATTCATTCATTCAGTATATTTTGGGTGCCTTCAGTGAACCAGATCCTATCCTAGATGTTGTTGAAATAATGGGGAACACATAGACAGAACTCCTGTCCTTGTGCAGGTTAACTCCTGGGTCATAGGCTGATATAAAAAGCAAATATAAAATAAAATAATTGTGATATTTAAAAGCTGTGAATAAATTAATAAAGGCCTTAGATAGAGAATCCAGATAGAGAAAAGTGCTAATTCCAGTGAGGAATGGGAAGTCTACATAATGCAAAAGACATTCACCATGACAGAAAGATGAATTTTGTTTTAGATGCAATAGACCAGGCACAATGGTTCATGCCTATAATCCCAGCACTTTAGGAGGCTAAGGCAGGAGGATTGCTTGAGGCCAGGAGTTTGAGACCAGCCTGGGCAACATAGCAAGATCCTGTTTATATGAAAAGTTAAAAAAAAAATTAGCTGGGCATGGTGGCACACGCACCTGTAGTCCCAGCTACTTGGGAGGCTGAGGAAGGAGGATCCCTTGAGCTCAGGAGTTCGAGGTTATAGTGAGCTATGAGGACCCACTGCACTCTAACTTGGGAGACAGAGTGAGACCCTATCTCTAAATAAATAAATAAATGCAATAGAAACCATTAAAGAGTTTGTAACAGTGATCCAGTTTGGATCCAGTTTGGATCACATTTCTAATTATTGACAGCAAAATACTTAAAAAAAGAAAACTATCTTAATTATGCATATTGCTGCAAAAATGTCTTCTATTTATTAATAGATAAACACTGTTGGGAATTAAGAATTTTATTATCTGTTTGGATTTTTGATTGGATAATCCAACAGAATAATTATTAAGTAAAACAGAAGTAAATGAAACATACTTTATTAATTTTATGCATTTTTGGGTACCTGAATCCTCAGGATAGAGATAAAATCTTCCAATAATGTTTCTGTCTCTATGTGACTGTTGAGATTAAACTTCTTTCAATCTGGAACATGTGTCTTTAACTGGATTATCAAATGCATCTTTCCCTCAATATTAATTTCCACACTGGTGATTTCAGTATTCAATAGATGCATGACAAGACTTCGCATTAGAGAAAATAATTCTATTCTCTACTGACAGATAAACAGTTTAGCGTGAGATCATTTGATAAGCTTCTGTCTTAAACTATTTGGTCTCCCAAGGCAGAAGTATTTTTTAGAGCTAGCCCTTGCACCGTGTCATTGTAATGACATCGTAAAACAGTTCTTTTTATACTTTCCAATAAAACAGTGTGACATCTTAAATCTGAGTTGCTTTGCTATTTAAAGGGAGAAGGATGTGTGATTCCTTTCCATCTGCCCCCTCCAGCAAAGCAATCATCAGGTGTAAAGAAGAAAGCTCAGGGGAAACATAGTCTCACTCTATAAATATATTCAAGGTAACCATATAGATAGAGGGGGAATTGTTCACATTTTGAGAAGATAAGACAAGGTGACAATAACCTAGAATTAGTCCGAGATAGAAGTTTAGGTTTTTCAGTGGGTAAAGATAACATACTCTCACGCATTCACTTTACAGGGTCTGAGGTGGTTATCAGAATCATCACAAAACAGAAAAGTTTGGGATTGGCTATTACAAGCGTAATGAGACTCCTTGTTTTGAAAGTTGGGGACAGGTTCTGTTGCATGGATCAAGTTGAGTGGGTGAGGGTGTCGGAAGACTGCAAAGGGAACTGTGCAAGAGGATGGTTTCTAGAAGTTGTCTTTGTCCAATAGAACAGGTCCCCAAAACAGTAGTAACCCATTTCTCTTTCAAACTTCAATGTCAAAAACAAACACATACAGGGAAACAAGAAGTTCCCAGTGGGCTCTTCTTCTTCAAAAGAAAGCAAAACCAAATAAATACAGACAGATCAACTCATAGTTAGAAGGCAGGCTGCATGTAAGATTGCATGTTCTGGGAATAATTACCATTTTAATTAACATTATTGTGTTGCACAATGCCAACTCCATTTTTGCTCTGTGTCAGCATAACCAAAATCTAACTCATCCGAAGGATTTAAGTCAGTGGAAGCATTTGAAGGTATTAATAGTTTGTCAGAGAAAATTTACTATTTCTAATACATGGTCCTGTCTTCTTGAAGATTAAACTTGGGTTTCGGGTAGATGGTGATGCTAAGGTTTATAATGGCTGTATCCTGATGCCATACCCAATGTTACCTGTGATTTGCTCAAGTCCATAATGAAAACCAGACTGTTGATCTTAGCGGATAATCTACTGGCAACTATCTTCTTCTCTGAATTCATATTTCAGCTGGAATTCCCAGCATTTTCTACTAACAATGACATTTTGCAAATATTGGCTTAATATCTTGATTTCCCTCTTTATTCAGAGTCCTATATACCTCTGTAGAACTTGCTCTTGCTCCCTTTGACATGTATCTGCATGATGCAAACTGAAGATAGATTTCCTAAATGCACACTAATGAGAAAACACTTTGGTGTCTATAATTACTGAAACATAAATCTGATAAACAGATCATGATCAACCCTGTCTACCTGGGTGCCCCCTTTGAAATTCCTAGTGACTGGAAACCTTGACACATGGGTAGTTGTTTAATAATAAATATATTTTATGACTATGCAGATTTTATAATTTATTTTTATTTGTATCACACAACACAACTACTGAAAAGCTTTAAGCCACCCTGGAAAAGAAAAGGCTTCCTTTAATAGAAGGACCAAAGGGATGATAGGAAAAATAAGGTATATTAATGCAGGAGAAATGAAGTTTTACATTTTTTAAATCTAAAAATAGTGTGATAGGTGGAAAGAATTCTGAGTTTTACTTTCAAAACACCAAAACGAACTAAATCTTAGAAGAAGAAAATGGAGGCACCCAACTAGCCAAGTGATCCTTAAATAGGTTTAATATAACCCCCCTTCCATTTATCCCATTGTTAAAGACTATGCATCTGCCTTTGCTTAGCACCAGGCATGTGCACACTGTGATGTTCAGAAAGACAACAGAGAACCACTGCATTCTCACATCACTCTGCAGCATGCCATGGAACCTCTCAGGTTTAATTTATCCCAACAATATATCTCAGACTATTATAGAGTGAAGGGTAAGTAAGCATCAGGCTACCCTAGTTGGGGTCCAGTTGCTCTGTGCACAACTTTCTTTCTTTTATTTTTTTATTTCAGAATATGATAGGGGCACGAATGCTTTGGTTACATAAATTGCCTTTGCAGTGCCTGAGTCAGAGCTACAAGCGTGTCCATCCCCCAGACAGCATGCACTGTCCCTGTTAGGTCTCAGTTTACCTAGCCCCTCTTCCCCCCTCCCACGTGCTCAACACCCAGTGAATGTTACTTCCATATGTTGTGCACCAACTTTCAAACAAATCCTTGTTTTCTGGCAGAGCTTATTCCTGCCATACCTGGAGGCTCCCTCTGTACAAGTCAGCTGTTACAGTGAATGTCTTTTGGTTACTTTTATGCCTTCAGATCTTTGTTATTGTATTTGTTCGAATATATGCATTTCTTTTCTCCAAAAGTCAGATCTTTTTTTCAAGCCGTCATTTTACTGGAAGTATGTATCATCTTTCTCTACCATTCCAAATTTAATGACATGCATTTTTTTTTTTTTTAAGACAGCCACTAGAACTAAGGTACAGTTCTGGAGTTGTTTCCTATTTTCCTCATGATGGATACTGACTAAGTCCATCCATTGAGAGCAAGCATATGCCTCATGAGCACAGTGCTTTATCAAGCTGCAAAACAGTGGCCACTTGTTTTTTTGAATGTAGCTAGCCTGTTAATAGTACTTCAGTCAAATTTTGTGAAGCATTAGAATAAATGGATTTTATAGTTATTCTTGCAAAACATCTTCTTTCTGAGTTAACTTGCAACTCAAAGTGATGCTTTCTCTCTTTTGTCACCCCAAGTTCTCTTAGCACACAAACTATTCCCTGGGGATAGGCAACTTAGATGGGGACATAAGACAATTGTAACTTAATGGGACCCCAGTGTCCTCTAAAAGTTAATGCTGCTAAAGCAATTAATGAAGCTTCTAAAGTAAGGGATGTAAGCCTGAAGATAATTTATACATTGGGATGATCTGGTTCACTACTGGCATTATTTAACATTTCCCAGGCTCTCAAGTAGAGCATGGCTACACATTCAAAAATAGGACAGGAAAGCATTTTTGACTTATATAGGTAGGAAAATATTCTTCAAATTAGAAAAATAGAAAAGATCTTAAAATGAAACACAACAACTTGTTGGGAGAAGGAAAGTTCTTATTTACAAGAATTCAGCTAATAAGTACATAGATGACAGAATGACAGAATTCTAAAATCACAATTTTGCAACTCTGAAATAATGAGTCTAGGCAACAATCACCAATGAATCCTATAATCATTAGGGGAAAGTGTGATTGAAAATTTTATAATGAGAATCAGGTTAACATCATCTGAACCCATTAATAAATCTTATAATTAAATATGGGGCAACCAGATATCATGGGGTCTTAATGATGTGAAGCAATGGGGAGTGAGAAACACTACATATGAAGTACTTTTGTCAAAATACTTGAGTCTGACTCTGATAAATCCTCCATACCTGCCAGTCTGTGTGTGTAGGATGCATAGGGGAGAGAGGAAGGTTAATATGTACACCATGAGTGAGTAATCAACCACATATAGAATGTGGCACATTTGATTGTACGTATCAGTGGGATTAAATCAAACAAGGAGCAACTGTTATAAAACAAATGAAACTTAGACATTAAAACTTAATGTAATATGTTAACTTTGAGGGATCTTGATTCAAATAAATTAAAAAATATTTTTATGACATTAAGAAAATATTGACTTTTGAAGTGTAGTTATTTAAAAATAGTCTTCTCAGAGGAGCACACTCAAGTATTTATAGTTGAAATGCCATGATTTGCTTGAAAATATTCTGGCTGAAATACGTGGGTCGATAGATGAATTGAGACTGGTCATGTGTTAGTATAAAAGCTGGGTGATGGGTATATGAGAGCTGATTAGAGCGTTCTCTGTACTTCTGGTAATGTTTTAAAATTTGTATAACAAAAAGAGGAATATTAGTACCTCATTATAGAGGAGGAGATAGTAAGTGAAGGAGCTGCATTTTCTAGGACTAAGGACTTGAAGACACAGTGGCACAGTTGGATCAAATCTGGGTTTGTTTAGAGCTCATATAACATTTTTAGGCATTGTTCAGACATAGTCAAACAAAAAAGAGGCATATTTTGATGTTGTGTTAAATTATCATTTAAAAAATTGATTTCAAACATTTCTCTTTATGAATTTGGCCTATTGAGATATTTATAATACAGTTTTTAAAAGCATATTACAGGAAGTTGCTCTATTAATTTAACCAAATCAAGATCTTTGTTGGTTTTGATAGTTTTAATATTGCTAAAGTACCAAATTCTCTAATTTACTTTTTTTTCTTAGCAATTTCTGAGGGAAAAAAGAGATTATCTTTCATTCTGTTGCAAGTAGTAGTTTCTAACTTCTTTATGTAAATAAGTTGTAATAACAAGTTAAATGATCATAACATTTGTCACGCTTATTTTGAAAATGTTCTCTCATTCATCATCCAAATGTTGTAGGTACACACACATGATTCGACAGAACTTTAATTTACTTCAGACAAACTGTACAAAGGGCATTTCAGACAATCATATGAGATATAGTTGTATCTGGCCACATACCTAAAAACAACACAGAAAAATGAGGAAATGGAGGTAATCAATAATATTTAAGGATCTGCATCATTTAAAAGGTGTCGAACAGGAAGACAATTTGGATACACTAATGCAGTGACAGGTGCATGCATGTGCAGAGAGGGTCCATGCTATAATACATTTAGCCACACGCATCTTCCTCCAACATCCTCCCCAAAGCAGTCTAATTCCCATGGTTCCTTTTGTTCCTTAGTTGCTATCATTTCCCCACCCTCTCAGACCTACAGGATGCAAACCTCATGTGAACGAAACAATTACACTTGACCTGCCAAGACCCCACCTGCAAAACAGAGTTTGTGATGTTTCATTCTCATGTCTCATCTTTTTCTAAACAAATATATGTGTTTTAAATTACATTTTATTTTGGCAAGAACATTTGACATGAGAGCTAAAGAGTACAATACAGTCTTGTTAACTGGAGGTACAATGTTGTACAGCAGATCTATAGGACTAATTTGTCCTAGTCCTGTTATAATGGAAACCTTCTAGAGATCTGGGAACAGTCTTGTTGATTGTTCTCTCTGATTCCTGATGTGGTCCTGTGCATTTTCTTGCACAGCACATGAATTATCAGATACATCTCTAGAGGGACTCATCTCTTTCTGTTCTGCCGCACAGAATGCCAACCTAACTCAAGATAGTGTGTCTTCTGTCCCACTTGATTTTCTTCCCAGCGCATTGTTCTCAATAAGATTTTTGTTTGCATCCATTTCCTGATGTAAATTAGAGATGCTAAACATCAGAAAAAAGGGAGAAGACAAGTATTAGTGTCTCATGGATACTCTTGACTTCTTTGGGTGGTTTCAGTTGCAATGTTTTCCTGCTTTAATGAGACTCCTTGTTCATGGGAATAGGGAGCAGCATAAAATGCAATGATGCAAACAGATTTGAAAGGCCAAACACCACAATAAAATCCACCTTCTGGGAATTTCTAGAACTTTGAAGGAGGATTGTGGACCACTATTGTATTTAAGCATGTCAGGTCCCTGAGCAGCTATGAGAGAGACACACACATGAGGATTTCGGGATACTGGATTAGTACCAACAAATGTTTTATGGGAAATGCCCAATTAAGTGTTTGCAAGCTTTCCATGTGGAAGAAATCTGATTGTGTTAAACTAATTTGGTGTTTCAGAATAGAGAAAAAAAGAGTCACTCAAACACTGGAGATTCGACAACTCCCAGGTGGGTCTTTTCCTTTGTTTAGTGCAGTGGCTCTCAAAGTTTGGTCCTGGGGTCAGCAGCATCAGCCTCATCTGGGAACTTGTTAGAAGTGAAAGTTATTGAGCCCCATACCAGACCTTCTGATTCAAAATTTCCAGAGTGGGGCCCAGCAATCTGCGTTTTCACAAGCCTACCAGGAGATTCTGATCAATGCACAAATTTAAGAACCACTAGTTTAATGTACATTTTTCAAAAGAAAGATTTTGAAATTTCAATTTGTTTTTACATTTTCTTCATACAATAACATTTTTGAAATAATCTTTCAAATCAGATATAGTCCCTTTCTTACATTCAAGATCATTAATAAAAGCAACAGTGTTTCATACTAGCTTGATAATTCTTATTGATCATAACTCAGAAAATATTCATGCTTGTTATTAATATATCATCACATTTTATTATTTTATTGACATTCAGCACTGTAAATGGCCCAATGTATAACTTTAACAACAGTATATTTCTAAGGAAAACAAGAGAGCTATGGCTGTAGCTCCTTTAGGATCCATGGATCAATAGCGAAGCAATCATTAGTCAGGAATAGAGTGTGAAGTTCAACTCAGTTTCAAATTCCAAATCTGAAGACCAGTATTTTCCCCCCATATATGAGACAGTACATGCAACATTCAGTGTTGTGCCAACCACACCAAAGGAGCTTAATGTTTGCTTTTGTTATCCTGGTGCTTTTTAATACTATTCTAGAGAAGGCTTCTGCAAGCTTCCCTGTTTATGTTGTGAAGCTTGACTAATTGTGTGTGTGTGTGTGTGTGTATGTGTGTGTGTGTGTGTTTATCCTATTCTACAGCCCAATTTCTCATATGGTAATATGTATGTTACAAACTCTAAAGAAAATATTACAAATTAGCAGTATATCGAAAATAAGTTTGCCATGGCTAAGTTCAATTGAACTCTCAAATAAAAGAAACATTGAAGTGAGCAAATATATTAAAATGTTCTTACATTAGTATAAAAAATGAGGAAAACATGTTAAAATAAATTAACTCAGATTCATTATCCGGCTCTCATTAACAATTTCTTATAAACCTAGAAGAGCCTATACCTTTCCCATTGCATCCTATTCTGATGCCGCCATTGTGAACCCTAAAGCACAGCAGAGGTGGCAGTCCATTGTCATGCAAGTCACATCCATATGCCTGGTTTAATTTGCTCCAAGATTTATTTGTTTTATTTTGTTGTTGCTTTTTCTTTGCAATTTGTTACCTGTGGCAATAATAAAAATTCAGATATTTTCACATAAAAATCCATATTTTCAGATCTCTTTGAAAAATTGGTAGCTCTGGCACTCTTGGGGTGCCAAAACAATAGGCTAGACCCTAATGAAAGCTGGAAAGTTCATTTGGAGAGGCACATGCCCCAGCTGGCCCTGCTCAGCCACACTAAGACCAACCTTTTGCTGGTCATTTATAATTGTTCTTACACTGTCACTTTATGTATAATAGAAACATATTTCCCAATTTTTTCATGTCTGTATATTGGAAAGCTATAAAGTAATGGCCACATGTTTGGAGAAAAGGCTTTCCTGTGAAACTTTTTGCCAATAATGTATAGCCCTTATTTTATAAATATGTATTTTTTTGGTTATATAGGCATCAAAAATTTTTTATTTTTAATTGTTATGGGTACATAATAGTTGCATATATTTATAGGGTACACATGACGTTTTGATACAGGCATACAATGTGATTTAATAAGATCAGGGTAATTGGGGTATCCATCACCTCAGGCATTTATCATTTCTATGTGTTAGGAACATTCCAATTCCACTCTTGTAGTTATTTTAAAATATATCCTAACTTGTTGATTATATTGACTTTATTGTGCTATCAAATATTATTCATTCTGTCTGACTAAATAACTATATTTTTGTACTCATTAACCATCCTACTTTATCCCCTCATCCTCACTACCCTTCCCAGCCTCCGGTAACCATCATTCTACTCTCTGTCTCCATGAGATCACTTATTTTAATATTTAGCTCCTACATATGAGTGAGAACATTTGATATTTATCTTTTTGTGCTTGACTTATCTCACTTAACATAATGTTCTCCAGTTCCATCCCTATTGTTGCAAATGACAGGATTTAATTCATTTTTATGGCTGAATGATACTCTATTATGTATATATGTAAGACAGTTTCTTTATCCATTCATCTATTGATGGACACTTAGGTTGATTCGAAATCTTGGCTTTAGTAAATTGTGCTGCAATAAACACGGGAGGCAGGTATCTTTTCAATATACTGAATTTCCCTCCTTTGGATATATACCCACCAGTGGGATTTCTGGGTCATATAGTAGTTCTATTATGATTCTCCCTTCTCCACATCCTTGCCTGCATTTGTTATTGCCTTTCTTTTTGATAAAAGCCATTTTAACTGGGGTGACATGATATCTCATCATAGCTTTGATTTTTATTTATCTGATGACTAATGACATTGAACATTTTTTCATATACCTGTTGGCCATTTATATGGCTTCTTTGAGAAATGTGTAGTCAGATCCTTTGCCCAGTTTTTAAATCACATTGTTTGATTTTTTCCTATTGAGTTGTTGGAGCTCCTTATATATTCTAGTTGTTAACCCCTTGTCTGATGGGTAGTTTGCAAATATTTTTGCAACCCATTTTGTGGGTTGTCTCTTCACTTTGTTGATTGTTTCCTTTGCTGTGCAGAAGCTTTTTAGATTGATGTGATTCCATTTGTCCAATTTTGTTTTGTTTGCCTGTGCTTTGGGGGTATTACTCAGGAAGTCCTTGCGCAGACCAATGTCCTGAAGTGTTTCCCCAGTGACTTTTTGTAGTAGTTTCATAGTTTCAGGTCTTATATTTAAGTCCTTAATCCATTTTGATTTGATTTTTGTATATGGCAAGAGATAAGAGTCTAGTTTCATTCTTCTGCATATGGATATTCAATTTTCCCAGCACCATTTATTGAAGAGACTATCCTTTCCCCTCCACTGTATGCTTTTGGTGACTTTGTTGAAGACAAGTTCACTATAGATTTGTGTATTTATTTCTGAGTTCTCTATTCTGTTCGTTGGTTTAAGTGTCTGTTTTTCATGCCAGTACCATGCTGTTTTGGTTACTACAGCTCTGTAGTATAATTTGAAGTCAGGTAATGTGATTCCTCCAGTTTTGTTCTTTTTGCTCAAGATGATTTTGGCTATTCTGGGTCTTTTGTGGTTCCATATAAATTTTAAGATCATTTTTTGTATTTCTGGGAAGCATGTCATTGGTATTTTGATGGGGATTGCACTGAATCTGTAGATTGCTTTGGGTACTATGGACATTTTAACAATATTGATTCTTCCAATTCATGAGCTTGGAATATCTTTTTATTGTTTTGTGTTCTCTTCAATTTCTTTCATCAATGTTTTATAGTTTTCATTATAGAAGTCTTTCACTTCTTTTGTTAAGTTCATTCCTAGGTATTTTATATTATTTGTAGCTATTGTGAATGGGATTAATTTCTTGGTTTCTTGTTCAGATCATTTACTGTTGGCATATAGAAATGCTACTGATTTTTGAATGTTGACTTCGTATCCTGCAACTTTATTGAATATGTTTATCAGTTCCAACAGTTTAATAACTTTCCTCTTATTACTACTTTTGTTATGCCCTGTAGGTTTTGATATGTTGTGTTTTCATTTTCATTTGTTTGAGAAATTTTTGAATTTTCTTCTTAATCTGTTCATTGACCCACTGGTGATTCAGGAGCATATTGTTTAATTTCCATGTGTTTGTGTGTTTTCTAATGTTCCTCTTGTTATTGATTTCTAGTTTTATTCCTTTGTGTTCTGAGAAAATACTTGGGTATGATTTCAGTATATTTAAATTTTTTAGGACTTGTTTTGTGGCCTAGCATATTTTCTATCCTTGAGAATGATCCATGAGCTGAGGAGAAGAACATGTATTCTACAGCTGTTGGATGAAACATTCTGTAAATATCTACAGGTCCGTTTGGTCCACAGTACACATTAAGTCCAATGTTTCTTTGTTGATTTTTGGTCTGGATGATCTGTCCAGTGCTGAAAGGGGAGTGTTGATGTCTCCAGCTATTATTGTATTGGGGTCTATCTCTGTCTATTGCTCCGATAATATTTGCTTTATTTATCTGGGTGCTCCAGTGTTGGGTTCATATATATTCAGAATTGTTATAGCCTATTACTGAATTGACCCTTTTATCGTTATATAATAAGCTTCTTTGTCTCTGTGTAGTTTTTGTCTTGAAATCTATTTTCTCTGATAGAAGTATAGCTACTCATGCTCTTTTTGGTTTCCATTTGTATGGAATATCTTTTTCCATCCTTTTATTTTCAGTCTATGTGTGCCTTTATAGGTGAAGTGGGTCTCTTGCAGACAACATTTAGTTGGCTCTTGTTTTTTATCCATTCATCCACTCTTGATCTTTTGATTGAAGAGTTTAGTCCATTCACATTCAATGTTATTATTGATAGGTAAGGACTTAGTACTGCCCTGTTGTTATTTGATTTCTGGTTGTTTTGTGGTCCTCTCTTTCTTTCTTCCTTTCTTTGTTAAAAGTGATTTTCTCTGGTAGTGTCTTTTAATTTCTTGTTTTTTATTTTTTATGTATCTGTTGTAGGTTTTTTGATTTGAGGTTATCTACCATGAGGCTTGCAAAAAGCATTTTATAACCAATTATTTTAAACATATGGCAACTCTGCTTACAAACAAACAAATAAATAAGCAAAGAGAAATCTAACAGAAATGCTATCCTTTAACTCCATCCCCAACTGCTTTTTAACTTTTTGTTGTTTCTGAAGTTCTCTGCCAGCTTCCCTTTCCTTTCCCCAAGTGGAAGAAGACTCTCTGAGCTGCATTGCCTGTAGTTAGGGGAGGGATGACAGAGGCACTGGTTTGGCCACGGCAGCTGATGTCTCACCGGGTCATGTGCACCCCAAGTCCACTGGCTCTGAGCCAGCCCAGCCTAGTCCAGCCACAGGAATTGCCCAAGGACTGCAGCCTTTGTGGCCCCACTGCCTTGCGAATTTAGTCCAGGCTCCAGGCTGCTTTTTGTCAGCTGGTGGTGGGGATAGCTGGAACTCGGGTTTTGGGGCAGAGGATTACCCTCTGGCTAGGATGGTCTAAATGCTCCCTCCATGGGTAGCGGCAGAATTCTGCCCTGTGCTGTGTTCCCTTGTGCCAGGGTGGCCCTGAGTTTCAATGCAAAGTCTCGCAATCACTTCACCCTCCCTCCCCCGGGCATACAGATTCTCTCAGGAGCACCATACTGGCAGCACTGCCTAGGGATGGGGGAGGGGTGGCAATGCAAGATTGTCTTTTCTGCCCTCATCAGTGCTCTTTTCTTGATACAATGTTAAAACCAGGTAGTATGATAGCTCACCTGACTTTTGGTTCTTCTGAGGTGCTTGCTTGCGTGGATAGTTGTTGAATTGGTGTTCGTGCAGGGGACAATCACTGGAGGTTTCTGTTTGACCATCTTGCTCCACCCCCTCAGACATTTGACCCCTGAACTAAAAGACATTCCAATATAGTCAAGAAAATATAGAAAATTTCACAAATATCATGTAATGTTTTGACAAATTCTTCCAATAACCCATAAAAGAAAATATAAATGAGAATTACAGCTGATTAAAAAGATATACTGGCTATGGTTGATAGTTGATTTTGTTTTATATGCAGAAACCTCTTCAAAATCTATGCATTAAACTGTCAGAACTAATGACACAGTTGAGTAAGGTAATCATGAATCACAAAAGGAGGATGTGAAGAAAATAAAAGACTACTATATTTCTGGAGGGAAATGGTCAAAATTACCATGAATTTTACTTCTGAAACTTACTTATATTTTTAATGCATTTACAGTCAAAATACAGAAGTGTGTTTGTGTTTACATGTGTATATGTGTGTGTGTATACATACATTTTGCTTTTGTGCATATCTCTTTGTGTCTATGTGTCAAGGGTCGGGTAAGGGCTTCCAGATATTTTTAACCAAGGTTTTCCCAGAAGATAGTAATATGTAATAAATACTAGCAATTTTAAAACATGCTTTGAAACTAAGTTATTAAAACAAGTGGCATGGGTTTAGTAAGGGACCTATAACTCAATGTACAAGAATGTGGAATGAGGCACTAGCAGATAAAAGCAGTTAGTTAATAACATAAGTGGACTGTTAGCAGTGGAGCATTGATTAATTTTCTGAAAATAGAATTTTACACATTGCATCTTATTTACCAAAATACATTCCATACCAATCAAATGTGTAATCATTATAAATAAAATAACACAATAGCTGAAAATATGTGTGGGAAAATTTTGAGGTAGGGTGGACTTTTTATTATGTCAAATCGAGAGACCATAAAAGTATCATAAAAGCTGCATCAAAATTATGACATGTTCTATGTTAAAACAATAAAATTAAAATTAAATGCCAAGGACTCTTGCTTCTGCTGCAGATGCAATAATAGGGATAGGATATATCCTCCCATGTGATACAACTGAAAAAATCAGACAGAATACATGAAACAGTGGTTTTCAAGACACTAGATATCAGGCAGAAACAGTGATTCTTGAGACATGAAAAATAAACAAGTGAATCCTATGACTGTCCCAACTTACTGCCTTGAGAGATCTTAGAGGCAACAATGCAAAGAGGGAAACCCGGGTGAGATGAACTCCCTGTGTGAGGGGATGGGCCTGAGAGCAAGGCAGCTAAAGTTGTCAGGGAAGAGTATCGTATAGTATGAGAGAGAGAAAGAGAGAAAGAGAGAGAGAGAGAACATTAGAGGTAAGTTCTCTTCTAATGTTTGGTGTGGTTTTAAGCCAGTAACTTTGTGGTATTTCATTATGGCAAAAACAGGAAACGGATACATGATGAAATGAAGATATTAGTAACCATAAAAACTAATATGCAAATTACTTGAAGATCCTCATAACAGAAGTGACTATAATTTCGCCACGTTTTATTTATTTATCTTTTTTTTACAGAATGTCTTTTACAAAGTTTAAATAACTTGGTAAAATGGAAATATCCTTGAGAGAGAGGCTTAAGTGAAGAACTGATTTCATATTTCTATACGTCTTTTCTTTGTTACTTACTTACCTAATGGATAAAATCAGTTCATAGTCAATATTTTCGAAAGAAAGTTTATGGAGCTTGAGATGGAGCTATTTCTATTTTTCTGAACATAATATATTCAGATCCATTTTACAAAGGTGAGAATGCCTTTTGAACCCCCACAGATATTTTTTAAAACATGAATTAATCTAAGTTAAAAATAGGAAAGTAAGCATAATGTCAATAAAGATGTATATGGTTTTAATTCATTTCCATGGGTTTTAGTTCACTTTTGTGTTTTACGGAAACTGTTTTTTTATACTTCCTGTAAGAAAAAAAATTTAAAAAGCAAAAAAGAATCCCAATCCAGTGAGAATTAATCATTGTTAGCATTTGATAAACACAAATAGACGAACAGGTGGATGCAAAGATGGGCGTGGAGGCAGATTGGTAGAAAGATATTATACATAGTTAGCTATGGATGTGTCTGAAGACTGGAGTTTGGAGTCATCCTCTGTCATCCTCTGTCTGGTGTAACCAAGCACAGGCTCAGCTACTTGTCACTTGCGAGGATAAGATGTAGGGAAAGGAGAGTGACTTTGTTCCAGAGCTAGC
>NW_012141080.1:2362925-2372180 GCF_000956105.1 Propithecus coquereli
AAGAAAAAAAATTTAAAAATAAAAAGAAGAGGAGTTTTGTTCACTGACTAATATGATAGTAACAGATGAAGTAACAAGAAGATAATGCTAATAATTTTCCAAAAAATTCTGCTAGGGGTCAGAATTTTGCTAGCAGCTTTGTTATTTTCTGCATGGTTTTCGTATAACTGTCTAATTTACTTGGTAAAGTGGAAGTTTAGTTGTGGCTGAAATTATTTGCAAGACTCTAAGAAAATTCCTTAAGACATATTTGGGATAATAAAGAATATGGATGAAAGAAAACTATGTAATAGATGCTTTGTCTTTGAGGTCTATTATAGTTGCCTTTGCAGCCTCAGCCTGAATCTCACTATCTTGCTTTAGATGTACTTGAAGAGAAAATGTTTCATTTTTATGAAGAGCTGTCGGATACAGGAAAACTTCATCTCCAATGAGATTATTCCTGGGTACAAGAACAACTGAAGCATTGTTTCTTCCAAAATTGTTGGAATACACTTCAGAAGCCCTCCTTATAGAATCTGCTTTAATTTATGTCCTATCACTGCTAGTCAAAGCTTTTGTGTGTACCTCTGTTTTGTTTCCCAATGATGAGTTGAGTTGGCACTACATAGACAATTCACAGGGGTATTTTGAACCATAATTGTTTTGGAAGTTTTCATTTCTTCTCAAGACTGTAGAAGAAAGATGCAGTAAAACATGTTAGGTCAGACACTTAAAGGTTTTTTCTATACTTAATTCTGTTGTATGTTTTTTTCTATTATACCTGATGGAGTAATGATTTTCTGTGGGGGCATTATGTGGTTCACAGATGGGGTTCAGGATGTTTTATTTTGATCAGTTTGAAAGTGCTGGGGGATGGCTATCTGTGTAAGAAAGCTTTTATGGCTTTATACATTTTATATATTCTTTTCTCTACATTTTTTTCAGTTTCATCAAGATATAAGTTTTTAAAAAATTAAAAAAAATTTTTTTATTAGTGTTTTCTTAGTTCCAATTCTTTTTCTAGAAAGAAGCCCTATGGGCCCATGAGACTTCCAATAGAAACAAGGAAACTGATACATTTACTATCAACATTTCACAAGATCCTTTTACCTAATTTCATTTTATATAAAATGATTTTTAATTACAGAATATGATCATAGTTAGGGTTTTAATTTTCTTTATTCACCAAATAAAGCAAAGGTATGTCACACAAAGCAAGTCAATTTTCCATGAATTCTTTGCTTTGAAATTTTTACTTTTCCTCTTTCGATTGTTTTATTTCCTTCTTACAGCATGGTTTATCGCCTTGGCAATCATGTCTCATTATATGTTCATGAGTGTTCTCCTTTTAGCTACCCTTGAAACTCTTTATTCTCAACAGTGAGATTATTTTGCTGTTCATTTTTTGAGTTTAATAAAATTAAAAATAGAATTACCATATGATCCAGAAATACCACTTATGAGTATATATCCAAAAGAATTGGAATCAAGTGGAATCAGGATCTTGAAGAGATATCTGTACCCCATGTCCACTGCAGCCTTATTCTCAATAGCCAAGATATAGAAACAACCCAATGTCCATTGACAAATGAATAAAGAAAATATGACATATACATACAATGGAATATTATTCAGCTTTCAGAAAAGGAAATCCTACCATTTGTGACAACATGGAGGAACCCAGAGGACATTGTGCTAAGGGAAATACGCTAGTTACAGAAGGAAAAATACAACATGAATCCACTTATATGTGGTATCTAAAATAGTCAAACTCTTAGAAGCAAATAATAGAGTGGTGGTTGCCAGAGGCTGGGGGGAGGGGGATATGGGAAGTTGTTGCTCAAGGGATATAAAGGGTGTTAATGCAAGATGAATAAGTTCTAGAGATCTGATGTACAACATAGTGCCTATAGTTAACAGTATAATATAATGTACTTTGAAATATGTTAAAAGGATAGATTTCATGTTAAGTTGTTCTTACCAAAAAACCAGAACCAAAACAAACAAAAAATGGAAATTTTTGTGAGGCGATGGATATGTTTAGCACCTTGATTGTGGTGATGGTATCATGGATGTATGCATATTTTCAATTTCATCAAAATGTACACAGTAAATAGGTGCATTTTTCATATATTAATTATACCTCAAAGATGCTTTAAAAACAAAATTAATCAACTTTTCCTATATAGAGACTTACCTATCTTTTCTACTCTCTTCCTTGAAATCCTTGCTACTTCCTCTAGAGCTGTGTGGATTAACTGATTGCAAAAGTGCTTTGCAGTAAAGGGATTATACACACCTGTGCGTACTTCTCTCCCCATCCTCTTCTGGAGGAACGCACTCTGCCTCTGGAATGTCCAAATGGAATGATCCACAAAACTTCCCTGCTTTTCTCTGTTTCTATTTCCTGCAGCTTTGCTATGGGAAACTACAACAATCTCATTTTTAGAGAAATAATTTCTATTTCATTTTTTTAGAATGTTAACCAGAAATTTTGAACAATTATGAAAGCATGTATTTTCTAGATATTTCATTATAACATTTTTCAGTCATGAAAAGTTGGAAAAACTTTAAGCATTTACCAATAGAAGAAAATTGATTATAACACAGATTATGATATTTTCCTACAGCTATGTTTTAATGTGAAAGATTATAAAATACTACAAATTCAGTCATGTAAAGTGTATGTGTGTGTTTTGGGGAAAATGGAAGGATATAGAACAAAATGTTAGCAAGTAGGGGGGTAATGGTGTCTTAGTCTGTTTAGGCTGCTATAACAAAATACCATACACTGGGTCATTTATAAACAACAGAAATTTATTAATATTTCTCACAGTTCTGGAGGTTAGGATGTCCAAGATTGAGGTACTGGCAGATTCTGTGTTCCATGAGGGCTTGCTTTGTCATAAACAGCAATATGTACAAATACTTTGTGTAGTATTTTGCTTACCTTTCATAGGTTCTCATTTATAGTTCTAAACATGGTATTTATTGCCATGTTCTTTTAAAAAACCTATTCTATCTGGGCTCAAAGAAATATTTTTCTTTGGGGAAACATTCCTTCCTCTTAACATTTTAACATAGACCAATAGATTTTGAAGTTTTCTACTGACTTACTGTTGTTATTTTCTTTATTAAAACTAAAATCAATTCTAGAATAGTAATTCCTAGGCCTGCTTCCAGTGGCAGCTGTAAGAATTGTTTTCTAAGTTATTTGGCCTGAAATGAATGCTTTGTCAGCAAAATTAAATACTTTGCCAGTAGGAGGCATAAATAGTAGGGTCATATTTTCTAAATTAAGTATTACAAGAAATCAAACAACTTTATATTTACTTCTGTAAATCATGAGTTGGATATTTTGAAAAATTAAAAGTCCCAGAAAAATCTCTTACAAATTAAAATTAATATATTGGCATAAGAAATTATATGATACATTAAAGCAAGATTTTTATATATTAATGGAATTTTAAAAATCATTTAGGAAAACCAATTTATTTGACAAATAAGATAACTCAGCTCAGACATGTAACTTATCCAGGGTCTCATGACACTTACTGGCATTCAACAAATGATTATTGAATAGCTACAGTGTGCCAGGTATTATGCTAGACATCAGGAATTTTATTGTTTCAATTTAATTTTAAATTATTTCCAATTTGTTCATAGTTTTGAACTTAGGACGTGTAAATTTTACACTGTAAATGAATTTTTTATTATCTGAAAACTTTATTGACTGTTAAAACACAGTAATTGTTCACATTCTATTTGTTTGATATCATTTATGTACTGCTCTTTAGTGCTTTCTTGTATTTATGAAATGCCTCTCCCTTGAAACATGTAACATTTTATTTTCAATTACACAAAAATTAAAGAAATGCATTTCTATTTAAGCAAGCGAACAATACAGAAAAATATAGAGTAAAAAATTCTCACACATGCACACACACAGAGGCAAATAATGTGTTATCCTAGCTCATTTCCCGGGGGTAACCTCTACCATGGTTAACCTTGGTATACTCATTCTGACATTTTTTCTATGCATTTAAACTTACATAAAAATAAATACACAGTATAGTTATTTTACACAATTATATTAATGTACATGTTTTACCACACAGTTTACTTTTTTTAGATCTCATAGCTTTTTCAATGTCAGGCACATGAGCCTATTTTTCCTAATGACTGTATAGTATTTCACAAAATGATTGAAGAAAAACATATTGATCTGCTTCCCATGGATATTTGGAATGCCTCCAAGGGTTCACTGTGTTGAACATATCTACTGTTCCTCCTTATACCTATCTTTGTACAATAAATGAATTTTTGTGTAAATAAATAGAAATAGTATCACAAGGCCAAATAGGCTAAACTTTAGTTCTGGGTTTTAAGTTTCTGCTAATTTACTCTTAAAATGGTACATCAGGTTACGACACGACACTTTTGCCTCTAATGCAAGCTATCAACTTGATTGACCTATGACTTCCAGAAGCAGATTATAGGACAAAATACTCCCCTGTAATTTAGCTTTGCTTGTTGGAATGTGTAGGTAGAAAGACTAGGACAAGTTCTTGCTATAAAATGAAACCACAACTGCAAACATTCAGTCCTGAGAAATGCTTTAGTGCCATTAAACATTTGATATATGTGACATATCTGTAGAATGGTTTTAAAGGAGGGAAGGGATGATGGTAGAAAAACAGCCTTGCCAGAAATGAAAGATAAAATAACATCGCCCAGGTATAAGGAGAAGGAACCAAAGAGACAGACTATCTATATTTAGGACATATTATTAGCTAGAATCACTTTTGAAAAAACTACTAGTCATTCATCCATTTGAAGAAACTCCTTGGATATTTTAACAGTTAACCTGTAAAGTTTATTTTTATCAAGTATGACTTTTGTAGGTACTTTTTTCAAAGCTTCAATCACACATAGTTAACAATACTTTCTTCAGTGTCAATTTGAACTCAAATAAAACAAAGTAATTTTTTCTCCTTAATTTGTTTGCAGGGGTATGTGTATGCACACACATTCACATAAACACACACACACACTCACACATACCCATAACTCTATTCCAAATTTCTAACCGTTTATAACAATTTTAGTTTTTATAGGTAACTATTGAGTTTCTATTTTTCTCTCCTCATTTTGTCCTCATGGTCCTGTCCCTTCCGAGTGAGAGTTCACATAGCACATGTACCAAAATTGTCCTACAAACCTGTCATTTCACCCATATTGTTTTCATAAATTTGCTACCTCGGTGCAAACATATGATTTTCTTCTTCAGTTCACCTGAAAATTGCTTCTCCAAGCCTTCATTTGGAACGGTATAGATTTGGGTATTGTCAGCAGTGCAGGGATATATTTGAATAAAGTCACACTCTCCATATCTAGGGCAATGTCATCAATCACAGGTGTGCCAGGGATTTGTCTGGTGGCCCTACAAATCTTTGGCTCCAAAATAAGCTGAAGTTTCTCACTTAGGATCATGGTCCACCGCTGCACTTGATAGAGTCTTTCTATCAATTTTCAGATGACTGGAGCATGGTTTTTCCCAGATGAAGTTTGTATGTGTGGATACATTCATTGAGTGTAAAGCTTTTTCTCCAAAAGCTTTAAGTATTTCAGTAGAAGAGAATTTTATTAAGAGAGCCACATTTATAGGCAACTAAAGTTTGAGTGTAAGTAGAATATAGAAATAATTTTTATTTCTTACGATATTAGGCGTTTGAAAGGACACGGAAGGAAAGTTCCAAGTATGGACTATAGTTCCAGGCTGAGTAAATTTGTCCTGAACAGAAACATTTCAAATAGTAAAAAAAGCAAATTTTCTAATGTAATATTTTTTAAATTATGAAAGTAATACAATAATCTATGCTATAAAAAATTGGAAAATATATAAAAGGAAAAAAATGCCAATAATATCAGCAGTGAACCTATCCATTTTTATTGGTTTCACTCTTTCCTTGCAGTGTCATTTATATCTATATAAAATTTCATTTGCATATTATATCATAATAATAATACTGAGCACTCAGCTAAAGTGTGCATTCCAGTTATTTTCTCATTCAGTTCTGGTGAAAAATCTATAATGTATGTATTATGACATTCATTTCATAGATATAAAAATTGGAGCTGAGAGTGATAAATTTTATAGGACACAAATTTAGTAAGTTTGGCCCTTTGCGCATGCACAATTTTGTAGCGTTGCCTCTTTTAATATTCACTTTGCAATGAACATCATCATATTACATTCATTGTCCATGTTGCTGTGTAGTCTTTATAACAATAATTTCTAATGGCTATATCATGTCCACTAAGTGGTGGTGCCATAAAAATTGAATTACTCTAGAGTTGAAAATTATATTTTAAAAATTCAGCAGAGTACTTTGTTAAATATTTTTGAGCACATAATCTTTTTCATATTTCAGATTATTTTCTTAGGATATGTGTCTATGATTAATATTTATGCCAAAAAGGAGAAAAATGGATTTTTCCAACACCTTTGATGTGTATTATGAAACTGTTTTCCAAAAAGGTTATAGTTACCTAAAAATTTAGCAGTAATTCTTGAGAGTAGTAGCTTTTCCACACCTTTACCAATATCCATATAAAAATTTTAGCTTTTATAAATATTTGAAATAGAAATACACTGAAATAATAAATATTGTAGTGATGAACAAACTAATGAGTTAAAGCTCCTTATTCACCTCTCCCCAAAGCCCACTCCCTGAAGTAGTGAATGTTTATAGCTTGTGTTTGCTTCTAAGATATTTTCTATGGTGCAAATTTGTATGTATCACCTCTCTGTCTCTCTCTCCATCCATGTATCCATCTCTCCCATCTCTCTATCTATCTGAAATAGTTTGACATGCATTATTCTTATTTTGTTATCTAATTAGTTATCTAAATAGTGGATCTCACACTATTTCGAAGCACGACATAAATACATCAGATAACCTCCATGCTTGTGTTTTTCTCCCAAGTAGGAGATTGCTTTTGATGGTACTTGGTGCCTGCTAGCTAGGTTTGGGAGGCAAGGGGACTCTCTGTTGTCCAGGTCTAGCCTTAATTTTATGCAGATCCTGTGTCTAATTCTCAGGGTGGGGTTTTCTAGGTGGTGATCTTGCCACTCCCTGCTGTGTTAGGAGAAATCTCATGGGTCGAATGCTGGATGCTTTCCTGCTCCTTCTCAAGGAAATGAGATCTTTTTCCTTTTCCCTTCCTTTAGTTTCCCAGCCACAGTGGATCTTCTCTGTCCTCTGGCATACGGTTTGCAGCCCCTTTCCAGGTAGCTTAAACTTTCATTACTTAGGGGAGAAGACCCCAGGTGGGACTTTGTATATTTCTCCAGGGGTTGCCACTTCCCTCCTCCTGGTCTGCAATGTAAAGGAGGCTTTCTTGTCTTCTTCCTGCCCCCACTCTGTCCTGTGTACCTGGCAAAGTCGACAGAGGAGAGCCTGTAAGTAGGTGCAGAGTCCGCTGCCTCTGTGACTTCTAGAGTTTCCATCCTTTTGCACTCGCTCACACTGAGCCTTTGAGCCTTTCACAATTCCTTAAAAGTTTAGCCGAATGACTTTTTTTTATCCTTCTTGTAGGAAGATCTCCTCTTCCTCCTGCAGCAGGTGTTAAGCCAGTGCTCATGCTCCGTCTTTCCTTTGATATCAGAGTAGTTGGTTGTTGTATTACTTCAGCTTTTTGAAGTGTTCAAGAAACATTATAATTTTCTTGTCTTGCTATTTTTTGTCATTAGGTGGGAGTGACACTCTTACCAACTTTCCACATCTTAGGTAGAAGGTGAAAGTCGGCTTACATTCATGAAAACAATTTTGTGGGATATAGAATTCTTGGTTAATAGGGGCTCTTTTTTTGGTTGTTTGCTTTGTTTCGTTCCAAGTTTTCTTTGTCCTCATGATTCATTCAGTGACATTCAGATCAGTGTTTCCTATATATAAAATATCTTTATTTTTGCTTGTTTGCTTTTTTCCTGACTGCTTTCAATATTTTCTCTTTAATTTTTATTTTTTGTCCATTTTACTATGATGATTTTGGATCTGTGTTCTTCCCTTCTTCCAAATGTTAACTTCTCTCCAAAATCTGCTTAATTTTTTCCACTGTCCCTTCCCTTTTTTAGGTTTATGTTTTAATAATTTCTCCAGAGTTTATAAATGCTATCTATAGGATTGTCAGTTTGGTAGGAGCTTTCACAACCATATTAGAAGTAGATTGCTTTTACTTCAGTCTTTATTTTGAGATTAGGGGAGTCTGAAATGATATAACCCTAGTTTTCTACTTAGTCCTGCCATCCTCTGTGTTCTCACATCTTAGTCCATTAGGTCCCCAAAACTAGTCTGGGCGGGTGTTGAGCTGGTGGCTGCAGATTTCTTTTAAGATTCACAGACTTCAGTAGCTCTAGTTATGTTCTGTCACAGTCTCTACAGATACGATCCCAGCATTGGCTAATTTTAAAAGTTCCTCACGTGATTTGAAAACCTGATCAATTTTGAAAACCACTTAAGTTCTTGTTCTATGACCTCACTTAGTAGCAAAACACTTCATGACAAATTGACTTTTGAAGGTTGTAGAGAAGTTAGAATTATAGAAAAATGGGGAAAAAAACTATTCTGGAGGATGGGAGTAGTATAATCAAAGAAATAGGCAGAAAAGTTAGGTGCTGTCACTCCTGCTGCATTACTGGAATACAGACAGTATGATTGTTGGAAATGAGTTTGGGGCTCGACTCTGGATGGCCTTGGAGGTTAAACTAACAACACCAAGATTTATTCTCTAGACAACAGGAAATCAATTCAAGTTTTTGATGTGAAGAATAACATGATTAGTGCTGTCCACAAAAGAAAGACTAACCTAGTTGCTCGTATAGCCCCGGCTGACATCAAAAGACTAGAAGTGAAAAGACTATTTTCTGTATTCCAGGAGGGAGTAATTGTGGTCTTGAATGAGAGGTTGGTCACTGGAATGTAAAGGTTGTGATACATGTGAAAGCTAATAAGGCAAAAAGATCAATAGAAGAGAGAGCTGTGTCAAGGGAAGCACTGAGGTTTTCAATGCAAACGATCAGGCGACTTGGCTGCCACTTGCAGCAACTAGGAACAGTGAAGGATAAACAGCTCTGGGTAAAAGATAAAACGTTTAATTGGCATTAAAATTATTTGAGAGGCTGGTGGTACTTCCCACTGGTGATAAGGCAAACTAGTCTAAGTTCGTTAATGCAAATTTATAGTCTATCAGGCATCCGAACTTTCTATTTTT
>NW_012141080.1:2374645-2387656 GCF_000956105.1 Propithecus coquereli
AATTTGTTATGTATGTTCTATATACATAATATGTTGCCTTAAAGGAAAGTTTAGTTTCTTCTTTGAAATTATTGTAATTTTAATTCTTTTTCTTGCCTTATTTCTCTGGCTTGCATCCCAAGGAAAATGTTGAACAGAAATGGTGTACTGGACATTTTAGTCTTCCCTCCTAATTTTATGGACAAGTCTTTTAATATTTTACTACTGAATATAATGCTTTGATATGAAGTTTGTGTGTGCATGTGTTTAGATAGCTTAAGGAAACCTTCTTTTAGTATTATAAGAGATTTTATCATGAAAGTAGGATAGAGTGTTGATATTATCATGTTTTTTGAATCTGAAGATAATAGTATATTTTTATCCTTTATTACGATAATGTGATGAATAACACTGATTTATTTTTAGATGCTAAAATCAATGTTGAATTTCTGGAATTAATCAAACTTGTACATATTCCTGGATTATTTTGCCAATATTTTGTTTAGGATTTTGCAAATATGTTCGTGTTTTTGCCAGATTTTGATATGATAGTTATGCTGGTCTCATACAATGAATTGGGAATTTCCTCCTCTTTTTCTTTTCTCTGGAATAGTCTTTGTAGTATCGATGTTAAGTCTTTTTTAAATATTTGGAAAGATTCAATTATGGAGACATCTCGGTCTGGAGTTTTCTCTGAAGATTTTCATTAGAGTTGCAATTTTTTAATAGCTATAGGAATATTCATATTGTTTATTTCTTCTTGTGTCAGGTTTAGTATGTTGTGTTTCCCTAGCAATCTTTTCATTTTATCTAAATTTATTGTGTATTGATACAAAGTTGTTCACTTTTTTTCACATCTTGCACATTTTTTACTCCTGATATTATTTGTTTAGATTTTCTCTGTCTCTGTCTCTTTCTTAAAAGTCTCCCCATGGAGTTAACGGTTTTATTAGTCTTTTCAAAATATTTAGTTTTTGAATTTTTTTCTAATGTGCTTTTTTGTATTTCATTAATTAATTTGTGATCTTAATTTTACTATTTCCTACCTTTTACTTTCATTGGGTAATTTACTGAGAGGGACACTTAGACCATGGATTATCAGCATTTATTTTTTCTCTAAATATTCCTTCAAAGCCATAAATTTCCGTCCTAGCATATCATTAAATGTGTCCCAGAAGATTCAGTATGATTTGAGTTTATTATCTTTCTATTCAATTGATTTTTAATAAATTTTCATTGCAACATTAACTTTGATTCAAATATTGGGGGATTTTCTAGTTGTTTATTTATTTTTTATTGGTTTCTGACAATTCTACTTGGTCAGAGAATGCACATGGAGTTGTTTCAGTCTTTAAAAATTTGCCGAGACTTGCTTTATGGCACAATATATTATCAATTTTGAAACATGCTTGACATCATCTTGTGAGAAATGTGTATCCTCCAGTTGTTGAGGACAGTGTTATACACATATTGATGGGGTCAAAATTTTAAAAGTTTGATCTTCAAAATGTCTCTATCCTTACAGATATTATTAACTTCTTGTTTTATTGGTTACTGAGAGCAAAATTTGCTATTTTGCTTATGGATTTCATATACCTTTTTATGAGGTGCATAAATCTTTCTGATGGATGGATTATTTAATCACAATGGAATATCTTATTTTTTTTCTTTAATAATCTTCATGCCTTGAAGACTACTTTTTCTTCTGTTGGTGTGGCTACATGTACAGTTTTGGGCAGTGCTTCTACTAATATCATTTTTATTCTTTTACTGTGAAATCCTCTTTATCCTTATATTTAAGTTACATATATCTTATTATTAGACTTTGTTTTATTTTAGTATATTTCTCATATACTTTATTTTAGGCAGTATTTCCTACATTAATATTAGATTGAATTATTGTTGTATTTCAGATTGTGTCTAATCTTACTAATATTTTTTGAACACATAGTACTTTTAGCACTTAAAAATTTTTGTCTGCTGGTGACAAATTTTCTCAGTCTTGTTTACTTGGAACTCTTTTCATTTCACTTCGGTTTCAAAGGATGTTTTCTCCCAGATATAGATATCCAGGTTAAAATAATTTTCTTTTAGCACTTTGATGATTCCATTTCATTGATTTTTGGTTTTCATAGCTTCTCTTCAAATGTTAACTATCAGCTTTGTGGCTGTTCCTTTGAGGGTAACACATCTTTTTTTCACTCACTGATTTAAAGATTTACACCTTGGGTGAGTGTTGAATTTCCTGGTTCTTCAAAAATGTGGAAAGCTCTGCTCGTCCTCTCAGATTCTGTAGCTGACGTTGTCAGGCCTTTGCCTGTATCTGTTAGACCTTTCTTCATTAACAGGCTGGATCTACATACATGTGCCTGATGGATTTTTCTGGAAGGCTGTTTGTACATATGGTAGTGCTCAAAATGCTCAGGAATTAAAAATCCTCCAAACATGTCTTAAGTAACAGTAGTCTTCCCTTATCCATGGTTTTGCTTTACATAGTTTCAGTTACCCGCAATCCACTGTGGTCTGAAAATATTAAACAGAAAATTCCAGACATAAATAATTCATACATTTTAAGTTAGTTGCACATTATTCTGAGAAGTGTGATGAAATCTTGTGCTGTCCTATTCCATCCCACCCAGGATGCGAATCATCTGTTTGTCCAGCATATCCACCTTGTAGACATTACCTGCCCATTAATCATGCAGTAGTTATTTCCATGATCAGATTTGACTGTCAGGATATGGGGTGCTTATGTTAAAGTAACCCTTATTTTACTTAAGAATAGCCCCAAAGTGCAAGAGTAGTGATGCTGGCATATTGTTATAATTGTTCTATTTTATTATTAGTTATTGTCATTAATCTCTTTCTGAGCCTAATTTATAAATTAAACTTTATCATAGGTGTGTGTATGTGTAGGAGAAAACAGTAAACATGCCACAGTTTCAGGCATCCACTGGGGGTGTTGGAATGTGTCCTCCATGGATGAGGGGGAACTACTGTATAAATCTAATAGTTTCCCCAATAATCTTGGATCTTGTGTTTTACACCATTTTTTGCCCTAAGCTTCCCCCATGGGATTAGCTAGTTTAATAATGTATCTTCCCTTCTCTGTACTGCTTTCTCCATGTTAGTGTTCCTTTTTCTTCCTGAGTAAACCAACTGTGCTTAAATCCTCATCACAGGGTCTGAGATTACTTTAATCCCAGGAGACTAAAAAAGTCCTTTTGTTAGGACTTATATAGCAAGGGAAATATGGAGGTAAGGGGATGAATGGAGTCCTGTTCCAAGTCTGTCTCACAGTGAATCCAGTGGTTTCATCCATGCTCCCTGAGTCCTCTAGTCCCTCATTACATTATCAAGATACATGTATTTATTGTTTGGTAGAAGTCTCACATTAGATACTTGATTTATGGAGAAAGAATCAAAATGTTAACAGACAGGTGGAAGCCCCTAAAATTCCTCCCCGGTCAAGATACTAAATGAGAAGCCATAATGTTCGTGAGGGAAATGGCAGATTTAGTGCCAGCCCGTAGACCTACAGGATGCAGGCTTTGTGGTCCCTATCATAACTCCATTCAGTTAACTAGTGTGGGTCCTGAAAATACCAGATAGATCATGGAAGATTACAAGTAACTACCATAGTTTTAACCAAGCAACAGCACCAATCACTATTGTGTCTGTGCAATTGTCAACACAGTGATAAAAGCAAATAACACGTTAGTATTATATGAAAATAGTGGTGACCCCACAGACTCCCTGAAATATCATGGTGACCCTCAGGGTGTAGGGCCAAGAGTGGGAGTAGGAGCAGTCTCTTTCACCATTATTCCCAATGACCCACTTGAGAAATTTGTGCTTCAATTCCAAGGACAGAAATGCTTCCACCAGGCTACCCAGCAAGATTTGCACAAAAGCTAAAATTACAGCTCTCCCCTAGTCATTCTAGGCTCTCACATGGGAGTACAAAGGCATTTTGAAAGCTACTGCCCTGTCAATGGAAATTGATTGTTATTATCATGAGGATGTAGAATTGCAGCTACATAATGAGAGCAGGGAGGTTCACTGTGTTTCCATATCCAGTGATTAAGCAGCAATGGGCAACAGCAGAAAGCAAGGCCTGACAAAAGCATGGTAACTAGGGGCTCAGAGCCCTCAAGGATACGGATCTGGTTTATCCCAGATCATCAGATAGAGCAACTGATTAAAAGGAGAATCTCGATTGAATGGTAGAAGAGATATTATTATTTCAAACTTTTGGATAAAACAGCAATGTGGCGTGCCTCTCATGCCACTGAATCTCCTGTTGTATATGTTGATGAAAAAAAAAAGGATTTAATCTTGAATATGTGGTGACAGGATAGAACAAACTTAACTTGGGGTGTGAGTTGTGTTGAGCATGACAAAGGGCTGACTGTAGCAGACACAGTCGGTACGCTCTGACACACCCTAGATCTTACGTATCTATGTGTGCCAGACAGTTGACAACTGCCAGTATCTGATCTTCATGCTCGGTGACTCACTGTAGAAGGCTACTCTGCCTATACCCATAGAAGGATGGAAGTGCTGTGGGGTTAATTAACACACTAAGGAATATTCCTTAACCAATGCCTAATAGGAAAGGGTGTACAAATACTCCACCACCCTCAACCCTTGGGTGAGATGTATCTGAAGTATGTGCTTTACACCATTTTTTGGAGTTCCTCCGGGGTTAAGCTGTATCTTTCCATTCCCTTAATGCCCCTCTTTCCATGTAAAACACTACCCTGTGCCCCTCTTGAACCATATTTACTGATAGAAAATGAAGAGAAATATGAATGTTTCGTACTTGCTCCCTCTATATCTTTCTTCACAGAATACCCCTTATTGGCTGCCTCCCAGGCCTGTATCAGTTCCCACTTCCCTCCTGGTGTTCCTTGCATCTCCCAAATGAACTGTTTGCACTAAGATTTTTCTCTCAGGATCTGCTTCTGGAGAAACCCAAACTAAGATGGATTTGCAGCTACCATTTTTTTCTTAGCCTCTTGGTCACTGGGAATTAGAAAATGCCTTAGGGGTAAAAGCACTTCTAAAGATCAAATTCAGTTCTCTGCTCTTCTTTTCTCCCTGGATTCTTGACCCTTCGAGTCTTCACTGATTTGATAGCTCTCTGATGCCTTCAAACAGACTTTTAAAAATGTATCTGGCTATTACAGTTGTTCTCCGTGGGAGAGTTGGTCCAACATGACTGATAGCAGAAATCAATTTCTTTCACAAATCCATGTGTGAATTAAAGAAACTTTAATGAGAACTAAGAGCAGTTACTGCTTTCTTCCATGACATTTCGAAAACTCAAAAAACATTTGAAAAATGTAACATCCAATTTTATAAAAGTGAAAAATAACCAAGCCAAGCTCAAGGCATTCTTACATTATAACTCTTTCAATCACTTTTCATTCCTGGTTTTCTGCCAATCTCTACCAATCTCTGTTTTGGGTAGTTTCTTTACTCTTGTTTCATGAGAAAGAATAGATGTTTAGATTTTCTGTTGTTTTCATCACATGTTTAGGGAGTAATTATCTGGCTTTTAAGGATCATTCACTCATTCCTTTGTGGGTAGGGGGAGCAAGTACGAAACATTCATATTTCTCTTCATTTTCTACCAGTAAATATGGTTCAAGAGGGGCACAGGGTGGTGTTTTGCATGGAAAGAGAGGCATTAAGGGAATGAAAAAGTGCTTGTTTTAAGAGTTCACCATTAAGACTCATTCTGTAGATTAATAGAGACATCACCAGTCTCCAGGGTTAGCAAGTTAACAATTTCATGAAAATTAAATTTACATAAAAATGTGGGAAAAATGAATAACGTTTCAGTCTTTGTTGGTCGCAGGTCAAAAAGCCACATCCCCGTTGAATTTGGAACTCTGCATTAGGATGGCTTTTCCTGTGACCTCTTTTCCAGCTTTCAGTTTATTGACTTGCTTAAGGCTTCTCCATGAACTAGTCGTTCTCTTTGTAGTTTTCAGTTTTGTACATTCAGGAAGCTGTGCCTGTGAGCTGAGTCATAGATATCATGCACCATGTGACTTGTCATTTAATGAAGGCCATGAAGTTTGGTTGTTGCCTGAAGAGTGACAAATTCTACCTGATGAATTGTCTCTATATTAAAAAGTTGGGCACAGCATTGGTACCATCTCATTTGTTGGTGTAAGGAATGCCCTTTAACAACTACTTTCATGTTGGAGAAAAATAAGAGGATAGACAACTAATGTCTTATTTATCACCAAGACTAGTCACTATCTGAATATTTATCCCATAGTATCAAAAAAGATAAAAAAAGCCCACATTTTTTCATCATGCCAATTAAATATTGGATAAGAGTCTTTTCTATTCTGTTTGAGAAATAATACAATTTGCTAATATAATATATTCACTTCTCTCCCTCTAAGGTGCCACTCTGAGTTCAAGGAGTATGAAAATACCAACTTACTCCTCTGAGGAAGAGCATCTAAAATGCTATTAGATTAGTATCTAATGTGTAAAAGCAGGATAAAGGTAGCTAGCCCATTGTCTTAGATTCTATGTTCCCCTTTCTTGCATTTTTGTAAACATCCTACCTTATCCTGGCATTAGTACTCTTGCTCCAAACTTTATGATTCCTTGAGAAAAGAAAAGATGTACAACAATTTCAATTAACAGTTCTTTCCCACCACTGAATTGTGTCTGCTCAATTGGCATATACACCTCGAAGCAACTTGAACTGTAAAGCAGAATTCAAATCAAATGCTTTGAAAGATGGAAATGATCTTTTCTAAATTTTTTTGTGTTGGTGGGGTGGCCATCTGATTGCAGCTGGCACAGCTATACAAGAAACTGCTTCGATATGGTCAAAATAGGTTTTAAAATTTTTATTCATATAAGGAACATAAAAGTTAGTATTATCCCATTTATATATTACATGAGATAACATATCACTGGATGTTCCTTCTAAATATCATGTAAAATTTTAATATATTCATAATTTATTCAAAATATATAGAAACCTTACATGCTAAGAATATTGCCAAGTGGTTGATTTAAAAAGATTAAAAAATAATGATTTGCTTTCAAAGAACTGTCTGAACAATGATAAGTATCTATTTCTAAGTCACATACATATTTCATTAGTGTTTGCTTTTGCAAAAGTAAGTGCCAGATTTAGGGCTAGATATTTGTGATATGTGACTTGTCTGTGCTCTCTTTATGAATACCATGTTACATAATTTCTATAAGCTCATATTCAATATTTATTTCAAAAGGATACCATAGTTGAAAATCTGACATACGCTATTGTTAGGTATGGTTTTTGAGAGGTGTTGTCCTGGTTCTTTGGCTCATTGCTTGGAAGAATTGCAAGCAGGGCCAGTGTGATGGAGTGATGATAGATACGAAGCACTTCCACAGAAGCAGCTTTTACCGCAAAGCGAAAGTAAGTTCCAGAGAGAGGAACAGGTCTGTCCCCTTGAGTGGAGACGACCTGAGTTTAAAGACAGAGTACAGAAAACTCTCAAGGTCAGTAGAGAGCAGATGGCTCCAGTAAGAAACAGCATCATCCCAGGGTTAGGGTCTGTCTTTTATGCTAATCCCTAAAAATATGTTAAGCTGGGGGTGGAATATATGTCTTTTGGGGGAAGTGGGTGGAGATTCCCAGAATCATGTACCCTCCCATTTTCTGTCCTTGTATGGCTGGTTCCGGAGCTGTCATGGCTCTAGGGGGTGCGAGTTTTACTGTGTTAATGAGAGAAAGGTTACCTTTGGTCATAAGCTCCTAGCTTCTGTGCATGCTCCTGGTCGGGAAAGTCCCTAAACCTCAAGTACTTGCTGTTGTGGTTTCTTTTCTCTGTTTCTATTGGTCCCGACCCTTGGCCCTTGACCACATCCCCCTATTGCCTGCCCTGCTACCTGCATACTCTCATCCTTACCTAACACTATCCTGAGATCAAGATGAATTTCTGTTATTTTTATGCAGTGTGGACCTAGAAACAAGAGTCAATGTAGCACATGTTACTCACATCCCAAATTGTATTTTTTCTCCTCTATTATTCATTAAATACTTACTCTAAAACATCATTGCCTTTACATTTTATGATCCCTTGAGGTGCTGCTGTTAATATCCTAATTTTACAAAGAAGGAAATAGAGGTTGTGAAAGTCTAAGGTCACATGGCCAGCATGTGACAGGGCCTTAACTCAACCTCTACACCCTGAACTCTCTTATTGTCAATAGTGCTTGGAATTTATGTGAAGAAGTTTTATAAGTTTATATATTATAGCTTTATGATGACTTATAGTCAAGAAACACATCATTTACATCAAATGCCCATCAAAATGCTTACTTGTGTTTTAGGTGGTAGGGCATCCTCTACTTCGGTATTGTCCCTGTATTTGGTTCCTGCTTGATTCTTATGTGTTCAAGGGAAAATGAAATAATGAAATGAGAAATTTGGCATGTTAAAGTAAGTAAGTGCTTTGGGACACTTGTGAGATCAGAGAAGTGTATTTTCATACTCTAATCTACAGTTAGCCACCTATTTTTTTTTCCTGAGCATGACATGCAGGCATCAGTAAGATGTGGGATTTTTCTGTGTTTTCCTGATTGGCCTAAAGCAGTGGTCCCCAACCTTTTGGGCACCAGGGACTGATTTCATGATTTTTCCACGATGGAGGGTGGGGGGAGGTTGGTTTTGGGATGATTCAAGCACATTACATTTATTGTGTAGTCAAACCTCTCTGATAATGATAATCGGTATTTGCAGTCACTCCCTGGTGCTAGAATCACTGCCTCAGCTCTACCTCAGATCATCAGGCATTAGATTCTCATAAGGAGCACACAACCTAGGATCCCTTGCATGCACAGTTTACAGTAGAGTTCACATTCCTATGAGAATCTAATGCCACTGCTAATCTGACAGGAGTTGGAGCTTATGCCGTGATGTGAGTGATGGGGAGCAGCTGTAAATACAGAGGAAGCTTCTCTGGCTTGCCCACCGTTCGCCTCTTGCTGTGTGGCCTGGTTCCTAACAGGCCATTGACCAGTACCGGTAGGCTGCCCAGGGGTTGGGGACCACAGGCCTAAAGCAATGAAGAGGAGAGGGGAAAGTGATGCATTAACAAAACAAAGGGAAGGAGGGGACTAGCGGCATGACAGGGGGAATGAGATTGGAGAGAAGGATGGACAAAAAGGTCCATATGGAGCAGAGCGGTTCTGAGACACCTGAGTGCTTGTCGGACCTCTGGCAGGCGCCCGTCTGTCACCAACCTCCTCCTGCTCTGGTGAAGAGGGAGAGAATTCATTGCCAGCTCTTTTTCTTCTACTTCCACATTGCTCTCTGGGGTTGGGAGAGGTGAGCAATTTGTTGCAAATGCATGATGAATTCCATTAAGTATTCACAATTGCTGTTAACATCACTGGAGATCTGCAAAATAGAAACCCAACATGCCCAGAACAGGCTTGACACACAGAGCAAAGATGTGAAATTTGCCAGAAATTAAAAGCTGTGCTGGTAAATTCGGGTCCTTTATGATTCTTTTTTTTTTTTTTCTGAGCAGAACATGATTTTATTGAAATAATGACAGTTACATGTTTTATTAATGTGCTTTTTAGACAGGCTTTACAACATGATCTCATCATAAAATCCTGGAAGGTAATGGATTTATCATTCAATGAGTTAATGCAGTAGAAAGTGCTTTGGAGCCTGGAAAGTGCTAAATAAATATTAGTTGTTGCAATCAAAATCCACATGGCATTGGACTTACAGACTTTTTTCAAATTTTAAATCAACTTTTTATTTTAGACAGTTTTAGATTTACAGAAAAATTGTTAAACAGAACAGACAGTTTCTGTATACCCCACACCTAATTTCCCTTATTATTAACAACTTACATTGGTATGGTACAATTATTATAAATAGTGAACCAATATTGATAACATTATTTAAAGTCCATATTTTATTCAAATTTCCTTAGTCTTTTCCTGATATCTTTTTTTCTGTTCCAGGATACCATTCAGGGTACCACATTACATTTATTTCTCATGTTTCCTTAGGATCCTCTTGTCTATGACAGTTTCTCAGACTTTGCTTGTTTTTGATGACCTTGGTAGTCCTGAAGACTACTGGTCAGGTATTTTGTCCTCATTTGGGATTGGTCTGGTGTTTTTCTTGTGATGAGGCTGAGGTTATGAGGTTTTGAAAGGATAATCATAGAAGTAAAGTGCTAGTTTTATCACATCATATGAAGGGTACATACTATGAACATGACATCACACTTGATGTTAATCACTTGACTAAGGTAGTGTTTGTCAGTTTCTCCACTGTAAGGTACTTACCACCCCCCTCCATTCCATACCGTGCTCTTAAGAAGAAGCTTATACTTACGGAGTGGGGAGTTGTGTTTCACCTCCTTGAGTGTGGAGTATCTTCATGGATTATTCAGAATTCTTGTGCTTAGGAGATTTCTTCCCTACTAACCCAATTAGTTATTTACTCAATCATGTAATTATATCAATATAGACTCATCTTTAGTTTTTACCTTGTGTTATAATCCAATAAAGCTTTAGTTTGTTGCTGAAATTATTCCAACTTTGGGAACCATTTAATTTCCTTTGACATATTTGTATTGCTCTTAATTCCCTTTGACATATTTGTGTCATGGTGTGGGAGAGTATTTTTTTGTTTGTTTACTTGGTTTTGTTTCATTGTTTGGTTTAGCACTCCCTGACTGTCTGGCACTACGAGATGCGCTGGGCTCATCTCTTAGATGTCCTGCCTTAGTACTGGAATCAACCATTTCTTCAAGAAGCCCTGGTTCTATTTATTTGTTTATTTTTAAAAATAGTTTAATGATAATGAAATAATGTGTTTCTCTTCACTTTTGTTTTCCCTTTCTCGGTTTATGTGAATACATTCCTTGTCTTTAACTTCAGAAGGGCAACATGGTATTTTGACACCGATTTCCTATGAAAAAATGTGGGAAACAATCCAGGAAGGGAAAAAGATAGGCTCAATGTCTATGCACGACTACTACTAGCATGTTGATATTTCCTTCTAGCCTTTGTTCTGTTCATAACAACTAGATACCATTTCATCTATTAAATTAGGAAATGTTTTGCATCTGGTAATGGCCTGTCATGTTGCCATTAAAATAGTATCTCCTATGATCACACTTTGGTAAAACAAAAATAAAAATGTTACGGACAGAGCAAAGCCATGGTTCTTTTTATTGAAGAATGGCAGTAGAAACCAAGATCTGAGTGATGGGTGTGCTCATGGGTACTGGAGTGTCTGTTTTCTGGGCCTCCTCCACTAACAAAGCAAGGAAATATATGCATGTATACTAACCTGAGTGTAGAAACATAATTATAAATATTTTATACATAACCACTTGAATCTACACTAAGATAAACATGTTTAACTTGATGTCTCTAAAAACTATAATCCATTACCACATGAATCATTCTAGCCTTCTCACCTTATCTCCAACCTTTTTCTTCAACAGTGAGAAAACTGACTCTCATCATCACCATTTAATTGCTTAATTGCTTTCTTATAGATTTTTAACATTACTGTTAGCATACTTCTTGTGTCCAAGAATCAGACAGCAAGATAGAATTATAGGTGTACAAGGTTTACTGGGGAGGACATCTGAATAAGAAAAAGGTGAAGGGACCAGGAGTAGGTAGGGAGAGTTTTTAGACAATGAGATAGGTCTTACACTTGTGAAAAGAGAAAGGAAAGAAAAGGAAGAAAGCATGGGTTTTAGGAGGAACCTCATGCTGTGGGGCAGCTCTGAGAAGGTCTCAACCAGGGTGTTGAGGAGACCCAGAGCAGTTATTGCCCATTAGAGAAGATCCACGTAAAGTGGAAATGGCCTAACTCTGGTGTCCCCACTGTGCCCCATTATTGGCTGAGAGCAGCTCAGAGAGTGTGGCTTTGGTATAAACACTGTGGTGATCACAGGTACAGGAGCTGGTGGCTGTACAGGAAGATAAGAGCCAACCTTTTCCCTGGCTGTCCCAATTCTCTATCATTGTATAGGTATGTGACGGGCTGAATCGTGTCCCCCAAAATTCATATGTTGAAGTTCCAACCCCTAGTTCCTCAAAATGTGACTATAATTGGAGATAGGGTCTTTAAAGAGAGGTGGTTAAGTTAAAACGAGGTCATTAGAGTGGGCTCTAATTCAGTCTGACTGGTGTGCTTAAAGAAGAGGAGATTAGGACACAGACACACAGAGGGACGACCACTTGAAGACACAGGGGGAAGATGCCATGTACAAGCCAACAGGAGAGGCCTCAGAAGAGACAACCCTGCCTTGATTGCACACTTTTAGCTTCCAAAATTCTGAGAAAAATTTGTGTTCTTTAAGCCACCAGCAAACGAATATAAGAACCTAACAGATAAAAGTCTTTCACTAAAAAAATCCATCTCAGACATATTTAAGTATTTACAGGTAAAATGCTATGATGTCTGGAATTTATGTTGACTTACTCCAGCCAAAAAAAAAAAAAAAGAGAGAAGACAGATGATAAAGAATGGTAAAATAATTACTATGAAAGTGGTGTTTGAGTGCACAAAAATTCATCATCTTATTTTCTCTCCTTTAAGTGTATGATTGAAAGTTGACATAATAAATAGTTTCAAATTATAACCAACTCATTATTATTAATTATTGATAAGTCTACTGGGTACTGCATGTCAGGCTCTGTATGGATTTTTAAAATGTTAAATTTAGAAAACCACAGCAATAATAACAGCTACCCACTCAAAGTCAGGAGTTCTACAACATGCTTTATGTAAGATATTTTATTGGTTATGGTAACTAGGCCAATGAGGTAACTATTAATGTTATTGGCCTTAGTTTGCATGGTTAGTAAATAGCTTAGTTTGGACTTGAACAATAGCCTACTTGCTTCAAAATCTAGTGTTACACCATTATACTTTTCCATTATGCCCCTGCCTCCCATATTAAAAACCACTTTTATCGAATATATACTATTTGTCAAGTGTTAGGTGTCATA
>NW_012141080.1:2391186-2392302 GCF_000956105.1 Propithecus coquereli
GATAATGGCATGTAAAATGATAGACCTGAAACTCAGGTGAGGTGGAGAGTGGTAAGGAGGGGCAAAGGTAAGAAAATTAGGTCAGGAATGGTTACATGTATTAGAAAACTAATTACTATTATCTCTGTGAATATGAATGTGTAAGTACATTTGATGTAGACTTCAATGTATGCTGAGATTACATTTCCTTCTTTGAAGTTCAATAACACAATCTCATGTATGTATGTATGTTAGAGGGGTCTTACTTGGTTGCCCAGGCTAGACTGCAGAGACCTGATCATAGCTCAATGCACCTTGAACTCCTGGGCTCAAGCAATCCCCCTGCCTCAGCCTCTTGAGCTGCTGGGATTACAGGTGTGAGCCACTGCGCCTCGCCAGCACAATTCTAATTCCACTTAATAGAGAAAGTTCCTAACTTTCAAATGGATGCTCTCTTTTTATATCCTACCAGTTTGTTGAAGGTTTTTATATATTGATTTCAAACTAGGTTATCTGAACTATTAGAATGAGAGAAAATAACTCAGACTTATAATTTTAATACTTTAGTTTGGATTGGCTAAAATTTTAGTTCCTTATACTAGTCTAGATGTTTCATGACAAAAGAGACGTGTTGACACAAACATTGAGCTTTGGTTTTTCTCTCACCTATTGATTGAGGTTAGGGAATCTTAATATGAGAAAAGAGGTTTTCATGTTATAAATATATTAGGGTCCTTGACACTGAAACCTGGGCAAAAGTTAGAGTTCAATATCTTTATTTTTCAAAACTAGGTTTTATCACAGCTAAACACCAGGCCTGGGACTTATAAATTGTATGTCTATGACAGCATATGACAGCTAGAGCAAATTACAGAGCCCCGTCCTGACCTTAGTTTTTTAAATAAACATAAAATAAAAAGAAGAAAGCATCTCTCTTTCTGATATGAAAAATAAATATATAAACAAGAATGTAGATAATGAGCTATTTCTTTAGGCTGGAAAGTTGCAGGAGTAGACACAAACAATGGCATGTGCCAGGAGAACATTCTGGAACCTTGTACAGTATCCTTCATAGCCAGAGAAGAGGAGAACATGAACTCTTCCACATGCAAAGAGATTTTCTTATATGTTAGATTT
>NW_012141080.1:2405659-2407798 GCF_000956105.1 Propithecus coquereli
AACTATGAAAATTATCACTGTTGATTCCACACTTTGAAAATGGTTATATAGTTAGGAATATTATATAGATCAAATACTTACATTTAATGCTTTGCTATTATGCTAATGATATAGAGAATCCAAGTAACTAAATCTGTAAATAGCATGTAACTGTAAGCAACATAGCTCCCTTTCCTTAACTAAGCTATAAGAAGTGTTTACATTTTTTAAAAATTTAAAATAAATTCCTTTTACCTTCAGCCTAAAGTATTGGAAGGGCATGTCAAACTGAAATGAAAGGAGAAAAGGAGGCAAAGTATTTTTTAGTTTAGGAGAGAAAAGCATCTAACCAAGGATTACAAATTTTGGAAGTATCTAGAGTTTTAGAGATTTGGGGTTTCTATAGTCTGAAGATCAAATTGGCAGTTTTGAAATGTTGCAGAGCTCTGCAATTATTTTAAAATTGATATAGAATTTACCAATTTGCTGCTGCTGAGATAGAGCAGCCTGTCTCTTCACCTTGGATCGTTAATGAAAATTCTCAACCCATTCTTCCATACCTGTATTGTCCACTCACACTGGTTTGTAATTAGGTATAACTCAGCTGAAACTCTTTGTCATCTGCTGATGTTGAGGGGCTGGGAACTGATCCAACTCTTTGACCTCTTGCCATTTTCTTTTTCACTTGATTTCTAGTCTCGCTCTTTAATCCTTAGAAGGATTTCTGTCATAATCTGTCAAACTCTATCTTTAAAATGTGTAAGTCCAGGATAGACACTACAAATTGGGCTTGTTTTCCTCCCATTGATTTTTAATCATGTCTGATTTTTAATGACAGCAAAAATTCTATGTATGGGGTCATTGGCTTTAGCTCACCTATGAAAGTATCTCTCATATTACTGAGTTCTAGTGGTTTTTTGCTAATGTCGTTTTTTTTCAAGAATTCAATTGCTTATTCACTTATGCATATGAGACAATTGAGAATGAAACTTTTACATTGTATTCTTTCAGGTTATTCTTGAGGTAAGTTATATGGCCTTTGCCTTGCTCACACAAAGGCACAGCACAGGAACAACAGTCTATGAATTCTTGGAAGGAAGCAAGCAAATCAGTGCTACTAATCACTCTGTTATTTTTAAACACATTTGGTGTTTCAGCTAAAAAGAAAGCTGTGTGATAGATGAAACAATTTTGGCATCTCAGTAGTTTATGGGAGAATGTGTTCTTTAATCCTACCTACTAAAGCAGGATCTTCTTTTCCATATTCTGGTTCAATGAATTGCTAAACAAGTGAAATGCACACTCTTACACTTTTCCAAGCTTGCTCCCGCGAGCAGCCCTATTGTGCTGATAGCATAGTTTCTGGTTTCTGTATCAATCGTTTATTTAGCTCATGAGTCTTCCATTTAGTCAGACTCAATGAGAAAATCATGTTTCTGCTGTACATGGCATCGGTCAGGATGGTTTAAGCAGGGGCAGATTCTACTTTAGGATGACTCACTCACTTGGCTGACAAGTTGGGCCTTGTTCTTCCAAGTGGGCTTCTTTACATCAGTCTTTGCACAGTTTGTCCCATTTTCTTTATAGCATGGTGTTTGGGGTCCAGGAGTGAGTGTCCAAAGAAACAGGAAGTACAACCTACCAGATTCCTAAACAGGAATTTCTTACTTTACAAATTTAAGGGAGGTTTCTATGTATATTTTTGTAACTAAATTCTAGCCTAGTTACTCATGGTGCAAGATTATGTTCCATGTATTATCAATTCTCAGAATGTTTAAGAATTGCTTTATACTTTAAGATATGACTTTTTAGTGGTTCTTTTGGAAAATGGAAAAAAATAGATATATTCCAAAGTTTGGGGGCACAGTATTCAGTATATAAAAGTTACATCAATTTATTTTATTTTTGTTACTGTTATTCAAGTCCTCGATACACTCCTAATTTTTGTTTGCTTTTTAATCAGACACTGGGAACAATTAAAATATCACACAGTTTAATGATGGATTTTCTATTCTGCCTTTTAGTTCTGCTAATTATTTTGCCATTTATATTTTGCTATGTATATTATTTACATACAAATTTAAAATTATTACATCTCTCTTGTGAACTAAACTTTTTACTGATGTGACATGTTCCTTTTTACCTCAAGATATATAAAAA
>NW_012141080.1:2408883-2410145 GCF_000956105.1 Propithecus coquereli
GGACTTAGCGGGGGAGGGGGAGGGCAAGGGCAACATACATAACCTAAACATCTGTACCCCCATAATATGCTGAAATAAAAAAAAAAAAGAGTTAATGAGATAACAAAAATTATTGACTGTCTAAAACATTAACAATAAGGCAAAACAGTCAATAATTTTTGTTGTCTCATTGCTCTTCTTTTTAAAAAATTATTTTTAATTATGGATACATAGTAGTTGTATATAGGGTACATGTCACGTTTTGATAAAGGCATGCAATGTGATTTCATCAAATCAGGGCAATTGGGGTATTTATTACCTCAAGCATTTATCATTTCTTTGTGTTAGAAACATTCCAATTCCACTCTTTTAGTTATGTTAACGTATACCCTAACTTATTGTTGATTATGGTCACTTTGTAGTACTATCAAATATTGTTCATTTTATCTAACTATCTACCTATATTTTTGCACCCATTAACTATCCCTACTTTATCCTCCTCTCCTTGCTACCCTTTCTAGCCTCTGGTAACCATAATTCTATTCTCTCTGTCCGTGAGATCAATTGTTTTAATATTTAACTCCCACATATGAGTGAGAACATATGAGATTTGTCTTTGTGTGGTTGGCTTATTTCACTTAACATAATGCTCTCTAGTTCTATCCATATGGTTGCAAATGATAGGATTTCATTCTTTTTGTGGCTCTATAATATTCCATTGGTATATATACCACAATTTCTTTACCTAATCACCCATTGATGGACACTTAGGTTGATTCCAAATTTTGGCTATTGTGAATAATGCTGCAAAAAACACAGGAGTGCAGATATCTTTTTGGTATATTGAATTTCCTTCTTTTGGATATAGACCTAGCAGTGGGATTGCTGGGTCATATATTTAATTTTTTGGTTCTATTTTCTGGTTCTATTTTTAGTTTTCTGAGGAACCTCCATGCTGTTCTCCATAGTGGTTGCACTAATCTACATTCCCACTAACAGTGCACGAGGGTTCCCATTTCTTCACATCCTCGCCAGCATTCATTATTGCCTATTTTTTTTTTTAAATTTCACCTGTTTACCATTATTTATTTATTTCAAAGTATTATGGGGGTACAAATGTTTTTGGTTACAAGGATTGCTTTTGTAATGCTTGAGTCAGGGTTATAAATGTGCCTGTCACCTAGGTAGTGCCTGTTAGGTAGATTTTCGCCCAGCCCCTCCTCCTTCCTTCCCCCGATTGATTTCCATTGAGTTATACTTCTCTCTATGTATGCTCATCAGTT
>NW_012141080.1:2410195-2412400 GCF_000956105.1 Propithecus coquereli
CTGGATAATATATTCACAAAAATATAATTTGCATAAGAGTTCTTAAACAAAACAGCATGTGTGGCTATAAAACACGAACTGAGTATCGCGGAATTTGTATCAGGGACTTCAACAAATTTTTTTTGCGCTCAACCCTTCATCTTCACGGAGTTAAAAGAAAGTAATCAACCTTATTGCTCAGAAAATATCTAAATTGTAAAAAAACATTCTTGTGTTTTTATTTTTATGTAAATTTATTTTGATGAAATGAATATTTGAATTTCCTTTAGCTAAAATAATCGATTTCCTAGGTAGAAACCGAGGTTCTTTCTCCTGGCTTTGCTGTGAGCTTAATTATTCAAGATAACTTGTTTTAGAACAGAAACCAACTCAACTACAATGAACTGTACAGAATCATACATGGTCTAAGCCCTTCTGAGCTTGCATCTTTCATGGGGGCTGTCAAAGCCCTAAAGCCCAAATTACCCAATGCTTTTCTTTACACTAAATACCTTTATTTTATGAGTCTGAGAATTGAAATATTAATGCAATGAGACTTAGTCCTAAATCCAAAGGAGAGAATCATCAGTCTGTGATTCCTTTTCTGAATTTCCCTGGCATTTCATTAAAATATTTCCATTGACACATTGCATAACCTGCCTCAGAATATTGCTTTGCTTTCACATTTATTTAAAGTCGTAATTGAGTTGCTACTTCTTCCCAATGCTAAATGCTTTTTGAAAATAAAAAGTTAATGTCATTTAATGTTGCAAGAAAACATATTCATGTATGCATACATTACTGTGTGATAATTTGTAACACGAATACTTAGTTGACATCTGTGAGACATAGCCACCTGCTAGGTAAAGTTGAAACAAAAAAGGATTTGAAAAATAATTGTGATTTTCTTCAGAACCGATGATTGAAAAATCAGAGTGGAATAGTGAAGAAAATTGGCAAAATATGTTAAATTGTAGTTACAGTTAAATTTTACGTTAGGGCAACACGTAAAGAATGGTAAAACTGAGTAGATCTGCATGGAAACTGGCTTGTTCATCAAATACCTGACATTTATTATAAGCATTGTGATTTTGCTTGAATTAATAAATGCATTTGAGGCATACTTTTCTCTCAGTAAAATTAGGTAATAATAATGCTTAAATTTGCTGTGAAGATGAAACAAAAGCAGTGTCTACATTTTGAAAAGGTCTAGCATAGCTCCTGCCACATAATAAGCACATAGTAAAAGTTAATTTCTTCTCCTTGTCTTCTGCCGTTTAAAACTATGCTTTTTAAACTTTTTAAAACCACAGAATGTTTTATTTTCTTGTGAATTCTCGTCTGGAACCCAATATATAACAGACGAAATCAGAGATTTTTTGATCGAAGAGGAATTTTGAGTCCAGGATTTGGGGTCCTGGAGTCTTCCCTCTGACTTGCACTCTCTTGCCTGCCCCCCATCCTGTCTCCCACCTTCATCCTCACTGTGATATTAATAGTAGAAGCCCTGTCTCAGTTTCCCAGGACTCCAAGCCCTGTCTCAGTTTCCCAGGACTCCATCCAAGAAACACCGTTTGAAAACCCCAACACCAAAGTTTAGAAAGACATCATTCTTAGATTTAATAACCACAAGTGTTTATGTACAATAGTCACCACAAGCTTACTTAAGGACACGATCAAGTTGGTTAAAGTAGAAAATCATAAAAATAATTATTTATATGAGCTTAATGTTTTATGTTTACTCAAAACACATGAATGTACATTATTTTTGTGTAAGTCTTTGATAATAGGAACCAATTCTTTTTTTAAGGGGCAATGTTCAATCAATTATAGTTCTCAGGAAAAATATGCTCATAATTCTATCATCTGTGATATCAAGCTTGGAAGCTTTTTTTTTTTTTTTTGGCGTACAGCTCAATAGTGCTAAGTATTTTTACATTTTTGTGAAACAGATCTCCAGAACTTTTTCCCCTTGTAAATCTGAAGCTTTATCCCCATTAAACAACAACTCCCCCTTTCCACCTCCCTCCATGGATTTTTTAAAAAAAGTGAAATAAAATATTAAAAATACCTGGGCAACCATCTAAGAGCAAAATCTTCCTATTATATTCCTAAACTTTTCCTGGACTCTCATGCATACTTAATTCAAAAGCGGTTTTAAGTAATATAACTTTCTAAAGCATTCAAATTAATTTTCTTAGAAGAAACAATTATCAGCTCTCCCTC
>NW_012141080.1:2412450-2414487 GCF_000956105.1 Propithecus coquereli
TTGTGTCATATACTGTCAGCAGTACCTTTTTCATTGTATTAAAAAATGAATTAAATGCCCACCTCAGACAGTAATAACATATAAGGATATGCATGTCCTTGTGTACTCATGCATAAAGATTCTCTGGAAATTAAATAAGTAAAAGACATTAAGAGAAATAGGGTATGAAGGGAAATATTTCAGAGCATTTTACAGTGTGACCAACAGACAGAAATATTATATTTCTCGACTAAAGAAATGACTTTCAGGTTTTATAAACAATCACAACAGTATCACCACGTCTAAAATAATTAACAATTTCATAGTATCATAAAATATGCAGTAATATTCTAAATCCCAAAATATATCATTTTTTTTCTTTCAAAGAGACTTTATTTTTTAGAGCAGTGTTAGGTTCACAGCAAAATTGAGCAGAAACTGCAGAGAGTACCCATACATTCCCTGCCTCTACACATGCACAGCCTTCGTCACTGTCAACATCCTGCATCAGAGTGGCGCATGTGTTAGAACTGATGAATCTGTTGTAGATCCAAAATTATCACGCAAAACTTACAGTTTACATTAGGGTTTCCTTTTCGTGTTGTACATCTATAGGTTTTGACAAATATGTAATGACATGTATCTACAACTATAGTATCATACAGAATAGTTTTACTGCCTAAAAATTCCTCTGTGCTCTGCCTGTGCATCCCTCGCTCCCCCAACCCCTGGCAACCACTAACCTTTTACTGTTTCCATAGTGTTGCCTTTTCCAGAATGTCATATAGTTGGAATCATACAGTATGTAGCCTTCTCAAATTGGTTTCATTCACTTAGTAATATGCATTTAAGGTTTTCTATGTCTTCTCATAGTTTAATAGCTCATTTCTTTTTAGTGCTGAATAATATTCCATTATCTAGATGTATCACAGTTTATTTATCTATTCACCTATTGAAGGCCATCCTGGTTGCTTCTGACTTTTGGCAATTATGAATAAAGCCTCTGTGAACATTTGCGTGCAGGATTTTGTGTGTACATAAATTTTCACCTCCTTTGGGTAAATACAAAGGAGTGCAATTGCTGGATCATATAGTGGGAGTATGTTTCATTTTGTAAGAAACTGCCAAACTATCTTCCAAAGTGGCTATACCATTTTGCATTCCCACCAGCAATGAGTGAGAGTTCCTGTTGCTCCACATCCTCACCAGCATTTAGTGTTGTCAGTGGTCTGGATTTTGGCCATTCTAAGAGATATGTAGTGTTATCTCACTGATGTTTTAATTTGCATTTTACTAATGACATATGATGTGGAGCATCTTTTCATATGCTTATTTGCAATCTGTATATCTTCTTTTTAAATTTTTTTTTAATTTCAAAATATTACTGGGGCACAAATGCTTTGGTCACATAAATTGCCTTTGCACTGCCCAAGTCAAAGCTACAAGTATGCCCCCCGCCCCAGACAGTGTGTACTGCACCCATTAGGTGTGAATTTACCCATCCCCCCTCCCCTCTCCCACCTACCTGTTCCCTGATGAATATTACTTCCATATGTGCACATAAGTGTTGATCGATTAGTACCAATTTAATGGTGAATATGTCTTCTTTAGTGAGGTGTCTGTTCAGGTCTTTTGCCTGTTTTTTAATTGGATGGTTTTTTGTCTTATTGGTCAGTTTTAAGAGTTTTTTGTTTCTGTTGAACAAGTCTTTTGTCAGATAATCTCTTTTGAAAATATTTTCTCGCAGCCTGTGGCTTGTATTTTCATTCTCTTGAGATTGTCTTTTAAAGAACAGAAGTTTTTAATTTTAATGAAGTCCAGCTTATCAACGAAAAGTCTTTAGTCCTACGTAATTTGCCCAGTGAGCTTTTACAAGCATTTAACAAAGAAATAATGCAATTCCTATGTCAATTATTCCATTGAAGAGAAAAGGAGAAAATGCTCCTAAATAATTTCAGGAGTCTAGTATTTCCTTGATACCCAAACCTGACAAGAACATTGTAAGAAAGGCAGATCACAAACCAATATGTTCATGAATATGAACACAAAATTCTAAAT
>NW_012141080.1:2415757-2417815 GCF_000956105.1 Propithecus coquereli
ATTTCTTAAACTTTTTTGAAACAAAGTATAAAATTAATAAACCCTAGGGTCAATTATATTTAAGGGAGATGGAAATTTAGATTTCAGCTTTAAGACAAAGCCACTTGATTTTCTTCTTTCTTCTCCATGTGGTGCTATAACGTGTCCTCACTTACTGTACATAAGACAGGACCCAGTTCAATTTTGGGGTGACAGAAGTACCCAGGAGTTTATTCTACTTACTAATGCAGTAGTTATTCCAAAGAAAAACAATTTGTGCTTCTAGTCCTGATATCATAACTCACAGCATTGCAGAATTTGAATGTTCGTCCTCTGTAGAAGGACTTCACCCATTCTGATTTGCCCGGGTACCAATATATCCTTCTGGAATGTGCAAACTGCTTGGCTTAGACAATTTAAAGCACATTGGGTAAACAATTGCCACAGATGGCTCAAAAGTTTTGTATTTCATAGCTGGTTTAATTGCCTCAGTTTATCATCTGTGCATGAAAAGTCATAAGGCACACTTGAGCTCTCAAGTCAGTCATCCTCCTAGTCACAGACAAAACATGTTACTCATTGAGTGCCGTTCTCAGAAGAGGCAAAAATACAGTGATGAATGGATCAGTGGTTCCCAGAGTTTGAGGGGAGAAGGGTGTGACTCTAAAGGGACATCACAAGGATTTTTTTCTGGGGTGATAGAATTGTCTGTATCCTGATCATGACAGTGGTTACATGAATCTATACATGTGTTAAGATTCATAGATGTGTATACAAAGAAGTCCATTTTACTGTATGACAATTTAAAAAATAAGATAAAATAAATCATCCTAAAAGAAAATTCAGAATGTCATTATTTGTAGAGAGGTTCTGTGGCTGACCCAAGATCCACACCCACACAATCCAGTTAAGTAAAAAGTTTTCTAAGCACAGGCTTTTGATGCTCCTATGTGTCTTAAACGGGGTTATTTAAAAGCATGCTAAGGCAATTATCCCCTGTTGATGCCTAAGGAGAAGAAAAAAGCTGCTTTTTAAAAAGCTTTTAAACAACATTTAAAGCAATAAACATAAAATAGCTTTGAAAAAGCTATTTTTTTCTTAAAACACCTCCCCCCACCATCACAAATGGTTCTTTTGTTGGTGCCTATGTGGGATCAGAAGGGAAAGCAATACTCTCAAAATTCTTTACTTTAATGTAAAATTGATTTGAGATTGCCCTTTCCCCCTCCTCTTTTTCTAGTGGTAGATCACATATCTGTATCATTATTCAACAAGTATCAGAACAAAGAAAAATCCTGCCCTTGATTGCACAGCAATATAGTAAAGAAAGTTTAAGGGTCATGCGTCTATTTTTTGTTGTGTTATGTCTTTTGTATTTGTTACTTCAAATTTTATTCAAGAGTTGAGAGTTATTAGATAATAGAAAAGTGGAGATAACTTGAAGCAGAAGTGTGATTCTATCATCTGTCCAAGAGATAAAAATCATAAGCTTATTAAATTCTAAGAGTTATATATCTGGATAATATATTCACAAAAATATAATTTGCATAAGAGTTCTTAAACAAAACAGCATGTGTGGCTATAAAACATGAACTGAGTATCGCGGAATTTGTATCAGGGACTTCAACAAATTTTTTTTGTGCTCAACCCTTCATCTTCACAGAGTTAAAAGAAAGTAATCAACCTTGTTGCTCAGAAAATATCTAAATTGTAAAAAAACATTCTTGTGTTTTTATTTTTATGTAAATTTATTTTGATGAAATAAATATTTGAATTTCCTTTAGCTAAAATAATCGATTTCCTAGGTAGAAACCTAGGTTCTTTCTCCTGGCTTTGCCGTGAGCTTATTTATTCAAGATAACTTGTTTCAGAACAGAAACCAACTCAACTACAGTGAACTGTACAGAATCATACATGGTCTAAGCCCTTCTGAGCTTGCATCTTTCATGGGGGCTGTCAAAGCCCTAAAGCCCAAATTACCCAGTGCTTTTCTTTACACTAAATACCTTTATTTTATGAGTCTGAGAATTGAAATATTAATGCAATGAGACTTAGTCCTAAATCCAAAGGAGAGAATCA
>NW_012141080.1:2420796-2421947 GCF_000956105.1 Propithecus coquereli
ATAATTATTTTAAATTCTTTGTCAGGCAATTCATATATCTCCAGTTCTTTAGGGTTGGTTACTGGCACTTTATTTTGTCTGCTAATGTCATTTTTCCTTGATTATTCTTGATCCTGTGGCTATGAGCCAATGTCAGCACACATAAAGAAGTAGGTATTAATTCCAGTATTTGAAGACTTGCTTTGTCTGGGAAAGCCCTTCAATTATCAGCCTGTCCAGATATTCTGGTAGTCCGTCTGCCATGGTCCATGCACAGATTTGCTCCTGGAATCCTTAGGCTGGCTGGCCTGGTGTCTGGATCAGCATGTGGGTAGGCCTGGAACCTGGATACACGTGGGCAGACCTGTTGATTGGGTCTGATGAGGTGGGTCTGGAGCCTGTATTTCCAAAGGCTGATTGAAATCCCATGTCTTCAGGGGCCAGCATTGTGCTGGGGTAGACCCAAAGCCTGGGGCGATTGGGGCTGGCATGAGCCTGGGGCTATTGGGGCCAGCCTGAAGCCCAGGGCCACTGGGATCAGCTTGTCACTGAGGACTGTTTAGAGGCTGGGACCACTGAAGTCAGCCTGACAGTGGTACAGACTGAGATTGTGTCTGCTTTGCAAACCTGAAGCCTGGTGTTGCAGGATCTAGCCTGGCACTGGAGAAAACCTGGAGGCTCAGTTCATGGGTACCAGTCTGTAGTCTGGGACCACAAGAGCCTGCCTGATGCTGAGTTATTCTTCAGAAGGCCCAGTGTTGGGGTCCAAGGCAAAGTTCTGTGCTCACTTCCCTCTCTTTCCCCCACGCAGAGGGTATGTCTTTCCACACCGTGCTGCCTTGGGTTGTGGAAGAGGTAATATAGGTAATGTAAACCTTTCCTTCCTATCCTCTTCAATACAGGTTTTCTTATTTCTGTGCTATAACCAAGGTGCTGTGATCTCCTACTTGGTTCCCTTAGCTTTTTTGAAGAAATTTTTGTGCATAAATAGTTGTTAAAATTAGTGTTTCTCTGGGGGGATAATCACTGAGGAGTCCTATTCTGCCATCTTGGTCTGCCCCTTCCTTATATATTCTAAAATATGATTGTTCAAACTAAAACTGTTACAATCACTATTTAATGTTAGGCAATAGAAGTGTCAGATCTTAGGATTTACTTAAGATATTTTTATT
>NW_012141080.1:2421997-2423968 GCF_000956105.1 Propithecus coquereli
CATTAGTTGGTATAAAGAAAATATTAAAATGAAAAGACTGAGAAGCATATGCCCTATAAAAATTTCTATGTTTGAGGAACAGATTTTCAAATAAATATAGGCAGTTGGCTTATAAGCATTAAACTAATTTTAGCACACTTTCAATGAACAAAAAAATGGTACTAGTTTCTGAAAATAGGATAAACATATCTCATGTAGCTTGATTTTAATATTATGTCTAGCTTTTTTCACTGTTACTGTGTTGCTCGCAATTCACAAGCCATTATATAATGCCATATAAATTTAATATGCCCTGAAGGGAATTTGCTCTAGGGACATATTAAGAAGGCTAAATATGATTTTGAAAGTTATAAAGTATGCTTTCCAATTTAGTGTTATTCAATCAGACCTAATTTATGTTTCAGCATAAGTTGGAAATAAAATGGTCAGAGTTTGCCTGGTTAATGTCCAAGGCAAAGAAGAACTTCCGGCAAATTCTTTAAGTATCTAATTGATACTTCCATTGATAAAAAACTGATAATGTTATTAGTATGCCTGAGTGAAATCTGCTTTTAATAGCTATAAGTGTGTTTACAAAAATCATATGTTGTACTTTGGATCAGTAACCTTATCTCAGCCAACTTTTTCTTTCATTGGCATTGTCTCTCAATATAGGCTTATGACTATGTTAATAAGAGAAATTTCACTGTAGTCTGATTCAATAGCTAATTATTATCCCACCTCTGGCTGTTATCTAGGAATTAGTCATTAAGCATGTGCACCACACCCTAATCAGTCCAATGACAAAAATACACTTCATGGACATTGGTATATTTAAGGAAACTGCATAATGTAACTTAGGTTGTGAAGACAGAGATGCCTAGATTTGTAAGTTACTAGCTATATAACACTACTTGTGTGAATTTTTAAACAGAATTATTGATATAAAATTTATGTACCATAAATTTTTCCCATTTTAAGCATATAATAATTTTTAATAAATCTACAGTTTTACAAATAGCAACATAGTTTCATTATTTCTATCTCTCCAGAAAGAGTCCTCATGCCCATTTGGAGTCAGTCTCAAGTCTCACTCCCAGCCCGAGGCAAAAAAGAACCTACTTTCTTTATAGAATTTCCTTTTCTGGACATTTCTTATAAGTGGAAATATATAATGTATAATCTTCTTTGTCTGGCTTTTTTTAGTTGGCATAATATTTTTGAAGTTCACTCATGTTTTGCATGTTTATTGATTGTTGTTGCTAAGTAATATTTTACTGCATGGACATACCACATTTTATTTATTTATTGATCAGTAGATAGACATGTGGATTGTTTCCACTTTTTGACTATGATTAATAATGCTGCTAGAAACATTCAGTTACAAATCTTTGGGTGGACATATACTTTCATTTATCTTGAGTAAATTCCTAGGAGTGGAATGGATGGGTTATATGGGAAATCTATATTTAAATTTTTAGGAAACCACCAAACTGCTTTACAAAGTGGTAATATCATTTTAATTCCTACCAGAAATATGTGAGCATTCTATTTACTCCACATTCTTTCTAAAACTTGTTATGGTCTGCTTTTTTTTTGTTATAGCCATTTGTGTGGTGTGAAGTGGTATTACATTATGGTATTATTATAACTTACATTTCCCTAATGACTAATGATGTCGACTATCTTTTATGTGCTTATCAAATATTTATGTTTCTTTTTTGGTAAATGTATATTCTATACTTTTGTCCATTTTTAATTAGGTTGTTTTCTTATTTCTTCGTCCTAAGAATTCTTTATAGTTTCTTAACATGAATTTCTCCTAGTCTGAGGCTTGTCTTTTTATTACTTTTGGTCTCCCAAAGTGCTGGGATTACAGACATGAGCCATCCGGCCAATGATTTTCATAGTTTTTTTTTAAATTTTAACTTCATACCAAAGTTATAAGTAATTACACACCACCATTACAGCATTAGAGAATTCTGATTTTGA
>NW_012141080.1:2427303-2429932 GCF_000956105.1 Propithecus coquereli
AGGATTGTAATTAAAGAAAACGATAGCATATGGTAGAGAGACTGTTTATGGTTTTCCCAACTTTATACACCATTAGAAATTCTATGCTGTGAAGGACAAGCCAAGCGAAATATAAGCATAATTGATTAGAAACTTACTCCACTTTTAAATCACAGGGAAATCTACTTTTATTTAATTTGAAATCTGTTACACAACTGTGTTTGAAATTGAGTGCCCTAGAATTTCCCATGAAATTTGAAAGGGGATGAAAATGAATGAGGGAGCAAGGGCTTGAAAAGTCCCCTAACAATATTAAATAATATTATAGACTTAGAGTAGATGTATCTTGAAATTACATTTTTATAACTTCTGTAAAAGCAAGCTAATTTCCCTGTTCAAGGGAGTGATTCAGTAAAAATTGTTTGATTGCCTACTGTGTGCCAGGTGCTGGGTAATATTCTGAGCAAACAGAAGCAAAAGAGTTGATTGGTGTCCTCATTGAGTAGGCTGGGAAACGGGGCAAGCAAACTAACATTTGCAATATCTGTGACAAATGCTATTACTATCTGGTCAGAGAAGAGCGGTTTGGGCCAGACCAACACATGATCTTAAAAGTCACTCTGGATTACCTACAAATTATCAGGCCTCAACTTTACTTCCCTTCTCCCATCCCTGTTTTCTGGTTTACCTACAATAACTACAATTTTCCTTATAATTATTAATATATTTGATAAGTATAGACATAAATATCTCTCCCTGAAGTCCATAATAATTTTTATGTAGGTTAGTATTCTGTGGCTATGAAACAATAGAAAAATGAGACATCTTTAAATCTTAACATTCCCTATTTTCACTCAGGATTGAACCAGCACCACAGAATTTGCATTTGTATGTTTGGTGTGATGTGTTGTGATGGTGAGTGTGACATGTATGTGGTGTGATGTAATGTGGTGTGTGATATTTTGGAAATGGCATTGTATAGCATGTTATTTGGTTGGCATAATACAGTCTATTGGGGATGGTAGGTGTGGGGTGTGTGGTGAGGTGTGGTATAGTGTGTGTTGTGCACTGTGGTGCAGTATTGTGTGATGGGGATGGTAAGTGTATGTGTGTGTGCGTTGTGGGGTGTGGTTTTTAGTGTGGCATGTAATGCAGTAGGAGTGGTCAATGTGGTATATAGGTGGTGTGTTCTGAGACATGGTGGTATGTCATATAAAATATGGTGTATTGAGGGTGGTAGATCTGGAAATGTGCAATGTGGTGTATTTTATGGTACAGTTTTGAAGTTCCATGTTTCTGAAGTCCTGCAAACATAGAAGGAAGTGTAAATTCTTGCAAATTAACAAGAAACACAGATTACACTCATACAGTATTTTTTATATGAACTTGCTAAGTTTCAATGTATCCTTCCAATGCTCAGTACAACATTATCTGCATATAGAAGGCTTGTGAGACTCAAGGCTAGGGGCTGGGTGTTCTAAGATGAATAAGACAAATCGAGTAGCATCCTACAGGACCTCCAATCTAGGAAGAGTATAAATATGCCACCAATGTGTTACTTTTATTATCTTGACAGCAAGCATGAGATTTCCATTTAGGGAAGGGAATACTCTAAAATATCCTGATCAGCAGCTTGAGTGAGGAGGTGCAATCACCAGGACTTGAGTATCCACAACACTCCAATCACATTGGGAGCTACTCTGTATGAGAAAATCAGATTACTTTTTATTATTTTCACTTTTTATTTCTCATTGGAAAGAAGGGAAAAATATAAAAAAGAGAGATATGGAGAAAAAGGACCCAGTGATATTATGTTGTATGAGGGCTGGTGCTGGTGGTGGGAAGCTAGCCAAAATTTTAAGAGATTCTTCATGTTTAAAATAAAATGGTGTATATTTGTATCATATAAAAACACCCTCGGATTTAGTAACCTCAGAATGATGTGTGGAGAGATACTGGCAGAGGGTGATGTGATAGAAAATAGAATTCAGAAAATCTCAAGAAGACTTCAGGCAGAGGGGATCCAAGAAAGAAGCCCTCAGTGTCTGTGCAGACATTTGAGAAGGTTCTCTGCTACCCCAGGATGTGGTTTTGGGCTCATGTGCTTATCTTAAAGGGTACAGAGGACCCAGCTGAACTCTGAGTTATACTCATGAGGCCTATTCTTCAAATTATGAGGGAGGAAGAAACAAATTGAGGTGGGAGAGTGCAATTTGTCATTTCAGTGGAGGCAGGAAGGATGAGTAAGTGACACCATGAGGGTGCTGTCATTGGCAAGAAAAACTGGGTGCCTCAATGACATAGAGGGAAAATGAAATTGAGAAAAACATGTAATTTTCTCACATAGTAAGTAAGACAGGTCAGATATAGGACAAGATGGAGCTAACATTTATCTCCTTCTTTTCTTTCACATAAAATCATCGCTCCAACATGCGTCCTCTACTCACTGCTGCATGGATATGTCTCTCCTTCTCCAATTGCCGCTCCTTTGTCCTTAGCTCTAAATTCCATGTTCTCTTCCACTAATTTTTGACAGTCTCTACTATCGAATTTTAGGGACAGAGGAGATGTTGGTCAGCCAGGAGTTGTGGGGGGAAGAACAAAAATGGTATAGCAATGCACATTGTATTGAATCTATGCATATATCAAA
>NW_012141080.1:2433364-2435257 GCF_000956105.1 Propithecus coquereli
TGCCTGAGAAAATAACTTATGTAAAAAGAAGACATTTGGAGGTAGAATTTAATCTTATGACTACAATCAATATCTATTTTCCTCTGCTCTCTTTCATGTTATGAATTGTATTTTCAATTGGGAAAATATTTAAGGTCCCTTAAAAATGAGCCTTGGTAGAATTTTTAGTAAGTTACCAGTGTCCTGTCCTAGTGATGAGCCTCAATAATGAGGACGATTGTCTGTGCATCTCTCGTCTTGTTTTGAACATAATCCACATTGCAGTTTGCCTTTATAAAGTAGCTTGAAGCACAAACTCTAAAATTGTTGACATAAATGGGGTTCCTTTGTTTTAAGTTTCCATGCTGAATTAAAAAAATGTTGCTTCCCCCCCCAGTAATAATACTAAACTTTGAAAATCACTCTTCTTTTTCTAATAGCACCTACATTGACATAACAGTACATATTGTTGAAATTCAGTGTCTAGTTGAATAGAAATTGAATTTTCCATTAATTTGCATTTATTATTCCACCTCCAATAGTCTTTTACAATGTTAACTCTGCTCTGAGTATGCTAAGATTTATCAGCCTTCTCAGAGACGGGATGTGTCACTGCATTCACTATATTTTATCTGTAAACAAAATGACATGATGTGTTAGTAAACCACTCCATAAGAATATCAATGTGTAAATATGATTAGTAGTAATAGTAAAAACATAGACTTATACATTAGTAAGATTATGATGGACACTTTTTGAGGTCCAAGAAAGGTATTTTGTGTTTGATAAACATAATCCCATTAATGATGGGTTTTAGTATACTGTCATCAGGATACTAAAATTAAATCTTCATTCCTTTATCCATTTTTAAAAATATTTTCCAGATTTATTGAGGTATAATTGACACATAAATATGGTATGTATTTAAAGTGTACAAACTGATGTTTTGAGAGATATATATACACATACTATGAAATAATTACTACAATCAAGCTAATTAACATATTCATCACCTTGCATCGTTACCTTTCTTTTTGTGCGCATGTGATGAGAACATTTAAGACCTACTCTCTTATTCTCTTATTTTATGTTTACAATGCAGTATTATTATCTGTGGTCACTATGTTGTACATTAGATCTCCAGAATTTATTTATCCTGCATAACTGAAACTTGGGACACTATGATGAACACCTTCCCCTTTCCTCCAACCCTCAGACCCTGGCAACCACCATTCTACTCTGCTTCTGTGAGTTCACATTTTTTAGATTCTACATGTAAGTGAGCTCATGCAGTATTTGTCTTCCATGCCTGGCTTATTTCACTTAGCATACTGTCCTCTGGGTTCATCCATGTTGTTGCAAATGACAGGATTTTCTTCTTTTTTAAGGCTGAATAATATGCCATCGTGTGTCTATATCACAATTTCTTTATCCACTCATCTATCCATGGACATTTAGAGTGTTTTCATGCCTTGGCTGTTGTAATAATGCCGCAACGAACAAGAGAATACAAGTGTCTCTTTGGCATACTGAATCCCTACCCAGGTGTGGGATTGTTGGATCATATGGTAGCTCTATTTTTATTTGTTTGAGGAATGTCCATGCTGTCTTCCATAATGGCTTACATTCCCACCAGGAGTGTAAAAGGGCTCCTTTCTCTCCATGCTTGTTATCTTTTGTCTTTTTGGTAATACCCATTCTAACAGGTGTGAGGTGATATCTCATTGGTGGCTTTAATTTGCATTTCCCTGATGATTAATGATATTGAGCAATTTTTTGTATACCTCTTGACCATTTGTTTATGTTCTTTTGAGAACTATACTGATCCTTTGCCCATTTAAAAAATGTATTTATTTTCTGTCTATTGAGCTGTTGGAGCTCCTTATATAGTTTGGATATTAATTTTATCAGATA
>NW_012141080.1:2437662-2439397 GCF_000956105.1 Propithecus coquereli
GCAGGGAAGAGGATGGTGGTGAGGTAGAAGAGCATGGAGTCCTGAGCATTAAGTCAATGTTAGTGTGTTAGTATATGAAGGAACTTTTTTCTTAATAGGATATATTGATTTTTTAAAAAATAGCCTTTTTGCTTTATAATTACTCTTGATAGTTCCCTGTGGCTAATGAAAAAAATGTATTTTTGACACTAATATTCTAGTTACTTCCTTTTGGAAACATGTCTTTTTTTCAAGAGAATATTCAATCAATTCAAAATATAAGCTCAGTTAATTCCAATTTTAAATTCTTTATCATTGTTGTTCACTGTGTTCCCTCTGGGTCATTTGGTATCACAGTAGGGCTTATAGGTAACTTTAGAAAATGACCTACAAAGAATTTTCTCTCTCTCTCTTTCTCTCTCCCAACTCCTTCACATACGGCAGGACCTTAGGAGAAAGCAGTCCACTCCCTAGGTTTCCAGTGATTTCTGCTGTCCATGGTGCTATCATGTCTGCTGTCCATGGTGCTATGATGTATGCTGTCCGTGGTACTGGCAGTTGACCTCTAATCCCCAGCAATGCAGAGACTCTTGTTCTCAGAGTAGCTGGGCACACCAGTTGCATCATTCTGCCTTACCCTGGCTCTTGTCTTCCTTCAGCACATCCCACCCTCAGTCATGCTTTGTGACATCAGAGAGGTTAGCCAATTTCTTTGATTTGGCTGATATAATGAGGATCCCACCTACGTCCATCTATCCTCTTCACACCTCATTTTAGGCTCTGCTTATTTGACCATTTCTATGCTCCATCAGCATTCATTCATAGCAAAACCCAGAGGGGAAGTTACTATATTTTCAGTTCCCTATTTCCAGAATTACCCTCGATTCCAGAGTAATTTCCTTAGGCATCTTTCAGCCCATCTTGAATGAGAAGAGACTTCCCAGGTGGATCTTATCCTCCTTCTCAAAGGCTGGTTTGCAAACCCTCCTCTGTCAGCTCTCCTCCTCTTCCCTTGTGTAGCTGTGGCATATGAGTTGGTGGTGGAAGGAGGGCAACTCATGAATGCGTATTTGACTGGAGTTGATCTACTTTTAATATCCTGGCTGTCATTTCTCCTTAAAACTAGCAAAATGTGTCTGGAATTTGGAAGTGGGTTTTATTTAGAAACTAAAATTGCATAATAATCCATCTACTTTATGCTTAGTCACCATGTTGAGTAAGGGGCCAAAGGGTCATCACTGGATATCTGAGTATCCAAAAGGGAAAGTTTGATGCTACTTCTCATCACCATAACAAATATGTGAAAGCTTTTAATAATATATAATTCAAAGTATTCAAAGTGACCTGGCCTTTCTAGTGGTATATTCTAAAAGAGGATTTGAGAATATAATACCTTATTTAATACCAATTAGAAAATTCCAACAAACTTTCATAAGGGATGGTGTTGGAAGGCAAGAAAGACATGTTTGAGAAGGAGGTATTGACTGTCAATCCTCAAAGTTCTTGAGATCGTAAGCTTAATCAGGAAGTTATTATAATAGACCAAGTGAGGGATAATGAATCAGAACACTGGTGGAGATATTAAGAATGGAACAGAATTAAAATTATTTTGATATTCGAATTAAAGAATTTGTAGATATTTCATGGTGGTGAGAGAACATCAACAATGATGTATAGTTTTCTAACTGGTTGTAGTGGTGATCCTATGCACTAATATAGGAACAAATACACTGAACGGGATTGGAGAATGAGATAC
>NW_012141080.1:2441322-2444765 GCF_000956105.1 Propithecus coquereli
GGTTTATTGAGCTAATACCATCTGCCAGGCATTGCTCAAATTATGTGCATTTATTATATTATTTATTTCTCCCAGGAATTATATAAGATAGTTACTAGTATTATCCCCAAAGGCAAAGAGAAGTTAAGTAGCTTGTAGTCACATAGCTGTTGAAAATGGAGTATAGAATCTAGACTCAAGCAGTCTGATGTCAGAGCTGTAGCTCATTCTCATCCGAATAACTTATTTCATTGGTCAACAGCTGTTAGCACCCAGAATTGGTTTTCAAATGTGATGTAAAATTTTGGAAATTAACAAAAATGGAGAAATATCTGGTTGCCTGTTAGCTGTAGGATTTTACATAAATCCATCTCACAAATTTATTTCAGTAGACTCAGTATATCCATATAAACTTTAACACAGGGTTTCCTTGTGTTTTCTTGAATATTGTAAGCATTATTTCTTCATCGTAATTCAAATCATTAATAAAAATGCTGAACAGAACAGGGATGGACAGAGTCCCCTATCAGAAAATGTAAATGTCACTCATGGTGGAAATCATTTCGGCAGCTTTGGGTGAATGGTAGATAAATTAAAATGCAAAGCCATTAAAGAGTATGGAGTACACATTTCACCATTTTGTCAGTTTAAAATGAAAAGTTTTGTCAAATGTCTTGATTAAATTCAAATACTTACTTACATGTTTCAGGAGTGAACTTTTAAAAGGACTAAGAAAGTGCTTCTGCCAGCCACTAAAATCTCTGATATCCCACTTTTGCCATTAGAGAATATTTAAAAGTATATAAAAATTAATGCACCATAGAAGCAAGAATGTTTTGGAAGGTTATTTTTTTCCTGTGAGGGTAGGAGCAGAGGAGTGACCCTACTCATCATGACTTTCTGCTAGAAACCATAATATACCAAGGGAAATGGTTTCTTCTCACCATGCAGAAAGACTATCAGTCAGGGACAAAGTGCAGATGAGCAGGCTTTCAAAAAGTACACAGACCTGAATTTGGATGCTATCAGGAAAAAAAAAAATGGTAAATTTTGTGTTAACGAGAGCAGAGCAGAGAGAGGGAACTAGTTGGTGCATGCAATGTTCCCTAAATATATTATTCATAGTAGATTTCAGGAGCTGAGCAAAGAAGCAAGAGAAGCAAAGTCCATAGGAAAGTATGCAGAAAATCTGCACAAGGGGAGGTGCAGAAAAGAGACAATTTCAAATGAATGAGAGCTAAAGTAAAAGCATGAGCTCTTATATAACTGAGTTAGCCAAGACAGTGACAGAGTACAAAAATGCTGACCCAGCTAATTTGAGCTAAAAGATCTTCTATCTCCTAAAATAAATTCCCACCAGCATCATCTGCCTGTAAATTGTTGCCTACTTTTCATTTAATTACTCAATGCATTTGTTTAGAAGTTTACCTAGAGAGTCATTAAATAATTCTTTAAAAAAACGAACTTCGTTCAGAGTTCTGGTTAAATTATTTGGTAGAAGCAAAAATACCAGCCAGTCATGGCGGTGGATGCCTGTAGTCCCAGCTACTCAGGAGACTGAGGTGGAAGGATTGCTTGAGACCAAGAGCTGGAGGCTGTGGTGAGCTATCCTTGTACCCGCAGCACTTAAGCCCAGGCTACAGAGCAAGACCCTATCTCTAAAATAAATAAACACATACATACATGCATAAAACAAAAACAGTGGAAAATCCTATGTACAGTGTTTCTTCTCCCTGGACTGATGTCCAACCCCAGATGAGTGTCAAGAACTGAATCTCTCTGGTCTCATACTTGTGGTGGAAGAAAATAATTGCAGAGTATATAATCTGTGCTCATCAAAGGAATCATTAGTAGATATAGGCAATTATTTTCATTTAAACTAAAAAATTTTCTCATGCATATATTTTTCCTGTTTTTAAATCATCCTGTTGTCTCAAGCTAAAAAGACTAGTAGTAACTAGTAGTAGTATGTACACGTTCACACACATGCATGTTTATTTGGGATTTTTAAAATAAGCATAATCTAAGAGATAAGGTTGAAAATATTTCACTGACTGATGGAAAGTGTCATAAATATTTTAAAATTTTCCAGATGCTATTCAAAATATTATTCATTAAATGTCATGTTATATGTGTTTCATTCCATTACCAGCACAAAGTGCTAATGTCCATTAGCAAGGGAGATAGTAGTCTCTTAGTGACAATATGCTGAAACAATTATTTCTTGATAATGATATTTTGTATTTAGTAATCTCGTCTTCCTCACTTTCTGAAATACATTTTATTAAGATGTCATAGATTTTCTGTAAACTGAATTAACTGATCTTACTCGTGTGATATAATGTCAGCAAAAAATTAGCATACTGTAAGATTTATTTTATGTTAATACTGGTTCAAAATTATATCGCACCTTTTGGCAACATGAAATTCCTTACAAATCTTCGTTCGTTGTAAGTCATAAGACAGAAATTATTTGCAATGTTTAATTGCCCATTTTTTCTTATGCTAATCTTACACTTACTTATGCTAGATACAGCCAAATTAAATAGCAGAGATAAGTATTTAGCACACTCTTTCTGTACAAGACATTATGGTCTGTTTATGATTCTTCATTTCAGTCTTGTGTGAGATTATGTTTTTATATTCACAAATGAAAGAAGAAATATCCAAATAGGTAGCTTATTTGGTCTATTCTTGGGTCCAATAGTCTAGTATTCCTGAAGCAGGAAACTTGTACTACAAATTTTGCATATTACTGTCAGGTAAAAAATGAGCACTGGGGAAATGTTTAAGGAGAAGAGAATCTACAAATGCAGAACATCCCTCCTGTAGGATCTGGGTTATCAAGTAGAGGAGAGGAGACAGTACCATTGGGTTGATCTTGGTGGCATATAGGGATTTTCAAACTCTTTTCATGTATCTGTGCCTAAGATGATATTGTTGTTGTTGCATTGTTTATTTTAAACACTAATTGGAGGAGCTTGCCATTGCTTACTCTATACCAGCCTGAGTCACTGTTTAGCTTTTTGAGAATGCAAGGACTTTAGAGTTAGTCCACTTGGAATTAATGAGCCAGGTGTGTGACCATAGATAAACAGGAAAACCTCCCTAAATCAGTTTTTCCCCTGGTGAGTGGAATCATAATGACATTTACCTCTTGCATTTATTGTCATTAGATTATTATACAGAGTACTTAGCACAGGGTCTGCATCCTATTATAAACTTAGCAAATTTCAGTCTTATTGAAAAGCTGGACATCCTCAGTGATTACTCCAATTTTTCTCTGTCTTAATGATAGTGTTGTGTCTTCTTTATCAGCATGCTTCCTGGGTTTGGTACAACAGGCAGAAACAGGGCTGAACTAATGTCAAAGAATTTCAGGTGTTTTCCTCATTTCATGCAATCATTTGATATAGAGAGCCTAAGATGACTCACTTCATAGCAATGATGATCATTGAGATACA
>NW_012141080.1:2445870-2447727 GCF_000956105.1 Propithecus coquereli
TTAATCAGCTTAACAGTGAGAAGAAGAATTGGTTAGGGTGTCTGGAAGTGATGGGCTTTCCATCATACCTTTGGAGGAGGTGCTGTTTCTACAGCAGATACTTTTATGGACATCTAGGTTAGCTCTGTGACTCCCCATAGAAAGATGTCCTCCTGAAAGGAACTGGGCTTCAAAAGGGTTGCCACATTGCACCACACCGGGGGTGATGCAGTTTGGATAGTTGTCCCGTCCAAATCTCATGTTGAAATCTGATCCCCAATGTTGGAGGTGGGGCCAAGTGGGAGGTATTTGGTTCATGAGGTCAGACCCCTCATGAATGGCTTTGTGACCTCCCTGTGGTAAAGAGTGAGTTCTCACTATTATTTCAAGTGAAAGCTGGTTGTTTAAAAGATCGAGCGTGGGCACCGCCCCCTCTTTCTCTTGTTCCCTTTCACCTTCTGCTATGAGTGGAGGCTTCCTGCAGCTCTCACCAGAAGCAGATGCCGGACCATGTTTCTTGTACAGCCTTGCAGAACTGTGAGCCAAATAAACCTCTTTTCTTTATAAATTATCCAGTCTCAGATATTCCTTTGTAGTAATGCAAAATGGACTAAGACAAGGGGCTTGACTGAACTACTGAAATGGCATAGCATGAAAGAACACCTGAATTGAGAAATATGGCCAAAGTAGTGTGAAATAAAATCAATAAAATCAATCAGGAGATCACAAAGCATGTATTCTGGGCCACGAAGCAGAACATTTCCCCTCAGTTGCAGAGAAATTAAACCGAGCCGCTTACAATGTGAACAAGAGCCAGCAATTCACACATTCGTTGTGAAAGAGTGGTTAGGAATTTCTTCTCAGTATTCAACCATTTTGTAATGTATCCCAGATATAATAGACTGAAGAAGAAAGAAGGAAATGTATATTTTTTGAGCACTTTGAAGAGTAAGTTTTGTGCAAGACTCCTTATATGATCCTCATGGTTGTGCTGAGTGATAATTATTCATATTCACAGTTCAGGTAAATGAGGCTCAGAGATATTGAATAATTGCAACACATCAGAGGCAGAGGCAGAATTCATAGCCAGGGCCCTTTAACTACGATCCTATGCTCATCTCAAAACACCATGTTCCCTGAAAAGCAAACACTCCCCTATAGTCTGCAGGAAGCAGCCAGACTAAGATAGAACCAAAAAATAATCTGTGAATTTAACTGCATTAGGATGCAAAATATAGACTATGCTCTTTTATGTAACAAGCAATTCCTGGTAAGTCTCCAATATTCTTGACCTTGTCTCCCTTTCTCAGATTCTCCTCTTCACTCATCTCTTACCTGCTGGTGTTCCTCGTGCTTCTGTCCTGGATGTCTTAGATCATATGCACACCCTCTTCCCAGGCACTCTCATTCCTTCCATGGATGCACTTGTGGTAATTCTCTTAACCAAACTCTGCCTAAACTACGTGCCACCTTCACTGATGCTCACTTTTGATCAGTAAAACATGTTCATTGATCCCCACAGTCTGTTAAACCATTGTGCCTGGTAGCCTGCATTTTCCACTTTTCCTTCTTCCGATAGAGTTGTGTGCTTATCTAGGTCAGTGGTCTTTGTTCCCTGTTTAGGCCAGTTGGACATATTATTGTTGTGTGTATTTTAGTCACATAATTGTGCTAATTGAAATAGATTTGTGCAAAGGTAGAGTCGTTTCTATAAAAATCAAGTTGAAAACATTGGAAAGATTTAGTAGAGGAAGTCACTTAAAATTTTTTGCTGTTGGAGTGGTATAATGGACATCAGAGACTCAGAAGGGGAGAGAGTGGGGGGATTTAGGGATGAAAAATTACCTATTGGGGACAATGTACACTATTTGGGTGACA
>NW_012141080.1:2458817-2460230 GCF_000956105.1 Propithecus coquereli
TGATGTGATCACCTTCACTAGTTTATATAAATGCAATATGAGGAGGGATTTATGTTGCCAAATTGGACTGGGTGAATTTTTGAGTTTTCATAAAGTGTTGTGCAAACTGTTCTGTGTTTTTACTCTACAATTCAGATTTCTCAGCACAACGCCTCTATTGGATTTATTTCCTCTGGGTAGGAAATTGATTGAAAGAACTGAATAAAGGACTCAGTCAGTGTAAAATGTGGGGATCAGTGAGCAGAAACAGGCTTCAAAGTGACTTGCCTTATCAGAAGCCAAAAATGATAAATCTGCAATAATTAAAATAGGGTGATGCTGGCATAAATAGATCAATGAAACAATTTGCATAGTCTTTAAAGAGACTCTGATGTGATGCATATAATAAAATGAAAAGGAATACATTATTCAAAAATTATTGAGATAATTAAGCCAGGCGGGGTGGCACGCGCCTGAAGTTCCAGCTCCTTGGGAGGCTGAGGCAGCAGAACCGCTTGAGACCAGGAGTTCAAGGCTGTAGCGTGTTGTGATTGTGCCTATGAATAATCACCGCACTCCAGCCTGGGCAACATAGCAAAACACCATCTCTACAAATAAAATCACTTAAATACTGCATGTTTTTACACATATGTGGAAGCTAAAAAAATGTTGATCTCACAGAAGTGAAAAATAGAACAGAGAATACTAGAAGTTGGGAGGAGTAGGAAAGGTGTTAGGGAGAGATTTGTTAAAGGATACAAAATTAAAGCTAGATAGGAGGAATAAGTTTTAGTGTTCTATATTATGATAGGATGACTATAGTTAACAATAACATATAGTTTCAAATAGCCAGAAGGAGCATATTGAATGGTCCCAACACAAAGAAATGATAAATGTATGAGATGATGGATATGATATACTAATTACCCTGATCTATAAAGGCCTCCCCCTTGGATTCCCTTTGTGGGGAATCTGAACCACTTCTGATTTGGAGCTGCCTAATTCATGAATTGATGTTTCCTCAAGTAAACTCTTTAAGAATATTATTATACCTTAGTTTACCTTTTTAATAAAACAAACGCACACATACCCTTAGAATTTTTAACAAACCACATGTGAAAAAAATCTGAACTTTTAAAAAATCAATACTTAAATCATAGCTGTCACAAAAAAGTATCTACAAATGTCTTATACTACTAAATAGGAAGGTATTTCTGATATTTAAAAAAATCTCCAGAAGAAATAATACAATAAACCCTAGTATTTTTAGCCACACACTATGTATCTTCCATACATGAAAGGCATTATGAAAAAGTAAAGATCAATGACAAACTAAGAAAAAATATTTATAACATTTGTGACAGAATAATAGTAGAGAGATATTTAAAAATATACATATGTCACATGAATCTTGAGAAAGAACATTAAAAAGCA
>NW_012141080.1:2460280-2465417 GCF_000956105.1 Propithecus coquereli
ATAAGATAGCAGGGGCAAAAAAAGGAGTGAGCAATTAATAACAACAAAGCATCATTGGTACAGTCCTCATATATGTAGGTATCACAAAGCCAAAGTCAACAATCAGAACTTTATTCTTCTACCACTCTTTCTTTGTTTCACTTTTCCATTCATCACCACCTTGGCTTAACAGTGTTCTTTCTCTGGAGTGGTAAGCCAAACTTTTGTTTCTAAAAAAAAAAAATCCCAAATCTTTGGTAGTCCTGTTCTTTGTGGAGTTGCCTGAGTCTGTCATTGACCAGGACTATTGAACAATGGTGTACTAAGAGGTATCCATTGAATCCCTTGGATTCCAGAGACGTATTTATTTGTGCATACCTATCCTCACCATTGTGTAGCAGCAACTCAATTTCCCCTTAGTAATAAGATCAGTCTTCTTGGTCCCTTTTTCACCCTGTTAGTTCAGTACATGAGGATCCCAAAATGGCCAGGTACCTGACTCATAATTTAACTCTATCAATACCTGACTGTAGTCTTTGGTGGAAACATTACTCCCTCGGACACTAGGACTTTCAAACCCCTTCAATTATAGTGTTACCGGACAAAGAAACAAAAACTTATCAAGTGCATTTCTTGGTATAATAGTCAAGGGGACACTCCTGCCTCCATCTCTTAATTTTCAGTCCCGTGGATTCCTGCACGATATGTTGATTGCTGGTATAAGGCATATGCCACATTCTGTCGGACTGCACCTGACCGTGCAAGGCATTATCTCCCAACCAGCTTCTGAGACTAGAGTATGTAGTAAACTCAGTGATTTATGTGGGAGTGAGCCTATTGTTGAACTGTTCCTGGTCCGAGGCAATGTCATATGGGATGAAATGGTAATAGGCAAGTCATTCTATAAGTCCAGGGATGATGGCACATAGCTACAACTCTTCAACCTTCAAAATCAGGCCCGAGGCAGGTCGTGGTGTCTATCTATATTCAACTTGAGACTATAGGAGATGAGGTGTTCCTTCAAAGCTGCCATCAAGATTTTCTGATTTTCCACTTGCTTTCTAAGTTGGACACTCTCGGTCTTTTTTTCTTTTTCTCTGTGGTAAAAAGAGCTCTCAGAAGCAGCCAGCTGGCACTATTTTCATTATAATTACTAATTCTACCTTAGCAGCTAAGTGCTGTGGCCATGTGATCTCTTGTATCTTGGGTTCACCTGCATCTTGTCCCAGGTCATCATCAGGGAAAACTTGAGTAAACATGATGCCACCTCATTCTGTGGCTTAACACGGTGCCACTTTTCCATGGCAAAGGGCTTTCTGTGTACCCCTCAAAAATATGAGCAACCCATTTTCAGAATCCCGTTTGGAAGTATGCTTCCTGGGACTATTTCTGGTACCAAGTACTGTATCTGCCAAGGTTCTTGCAAGGAGCAGAGAGCACACAAATGGGGTAATTATGGAGAATTTGATAAAGGGATTGTTTACCAAAGTGTGGACAGGATTTAATGACACCAAGAAAGGATAGCATGACATAAGAGGGAGAAACAACAGGAAGCCTTTACTCTGTCCAACCTATAACTTTTACTCTTCTGAAGGAGCAAGGGGAGACAGCAACTTCCAAGAGAGGGTGGCTGTATAGAACGAGCTACTTCCTCTCTTTGCTTCCAGTTTTCCATGTGACAGAGGCTCATCTCTTTTAATTGGGAGGGGAGTAGAGGAGAAAAGACAATAGTTTATGATTCTCCAATCAGAATATTATTAAGTAGAATAGCATGAATAATTTGTCATCAGCAATAGCCTGTATTTTTGTAACTATGAAGACTATTTATAATATAAGTCATACTAGCAGATGTTTTTAATGAGAATCGCTCCTGTTAAGCTCTTTGCCAGAAACACACATACACATACACACATTTTTTAACTATATGGATTATTCAATTTAAGTTGACATGAAAATTTACATTGTGAATTTGCTAATGGAAGGCAATCTTTGAGATAAGCAAAACAAAGCATTGACTACAATTTGACCAAAGCGGGCTGTTCCAAAACTGTAAGATCAATCACAGTTTTCCTTGAAAATCATTGCTAAATCTGATGTATAGAATTACGTTTTATTTTTACATATTTTAATTTCTTGGTTTAATTACTCTGCCTTACTCTGGTTATAAAAACAACTTGATGAGTTATTTTTATTTATAGTGCTTCCATTCAATGTGCTTATAATTATATTTCAATGCATTGGAAATTTGCAATCATCTATTTCAGGGCCTTTAAGTTTTTTTTTTGAAATTAAGCTTTTGCTAAAGGTTAAAGAACTGTTTTTAAAGATAAAATACCGTTTGCTAAGTTGATCAGTAGGAGATTTGCACATATGTGTATTACGAAATCATTACCAATGGATGAAGTTACAATTTTTATTTGGCAAAGTCATTCAGTTTCAGAATCATTAGACATTTCTTGAGTATCTTCTGTGTGCCACACATTGACACCTTCAGTTAGTGCTAAGAAATGTATAAATTAAGTCCACTCTCATTTGGTAGGCACCTGTGAGCACTGTAACCATCTAGCCACGTAAAGATACATTTCAGATTCTTTAACTTGGCTTAGAAGACCTCCCATGGCCTCCTCCTCCAGCCTCACTCTGATCACTCTCCTGTGACAGCTGTATTCATCTAATTTCAATTCCTCAAAATGCCTTGCTGTCTTTGGTTTCTGATCTTCTCCCATGCTTGTCCTTCTGCCTCCCTTGACCCCCGTTCCTGCTCCTGCATTGTCATCTTTCCACTGAATCAAGTCCAAATCATCTTTCAGGCACTAGCCTAAATTTCATCTTATGCATTTAATGCTGCCCAACAAGTGTTTGTTAAACATATTGTTATCTGGTCCCACTTTTCCAGGGTAGGTGATCTTGCTACATGTATGTTCTTATTGCCCCTTCAAATTCTATCACAGCACTCATCAACTGTTACCATAATTTCTTATTCAATGCACCTGTCTCTCTTATAGGCTATTAGCTTGAAAAAGGCAAGGCAATGACTATCTTGTTTCTCCTTTAAATTCTGCCACCTGTCACCAAAACTTCCCTGTAATAGATGCTCATAAACATTTGAGTAAATGAATCACTTAACAAATCAGTCTCATCATGGATTACAAAATATTTTAATGAGTCACATAGAAGAGACAAGGAATGTAAGTGAGGCAGAGCCCTCAGCTTGTTGCAAATAACACAGCCTGCTGGGACTCCAGATCTGGAGGAGCAGTTCAGAATGTGGAGACTGTTAAAGATTGTGAAGAAGTTGTGTTCTTACACAATGTGAGATTGGTGTGGCCATTGGACTCATCGGAGGGACAGACCTTAGCATTTTACTGTTCTAGAGCATGCATATGTATCATCACTTCAAAGCTAATGCATTAAATAGTTTTCACGTTGAAACAGCTCCCAACAAAGCATTAGCAGTCTGCACACCCAGTTCATAGCACAGCAGTGCAGGGGCTGCTGCAGATAGCATGGCCCATGCAGTTGATCTTTCGGCCTGGAAGTCACGCCAGTCAGTGTTCAGAGTGCATATTTTTTACACTAATGGAATCACAAATTATAAAGAGCCCCAAGGTTAGGAGTGACCCACGCAATGATGGAAATGTAGCAGTGAAAGATATATATGCGAATGAAGTAATTGTTAATTTGGTAGCTATAATTTCCCACTTGGTTTAAATGAGATTTTCCTTGCTCACAATCAGCATGTGAACCAGCGCCCCTGCAGGGGCACTGACAGGCTCAGAGTTACTCTTGTCTGCATGTGGTTCTTCACATTTTTAAGCATTCCCTTTCATTCCTGCCATCCCCCAACTCCTTACGCCATGCACTTTTGTCTCTAAATCCAGTTGTTTTTGCCAACATTGTGAGAATGACAAAGCACACCCTGTAGATTGTCAAATTTATTTATTTACAACAGTCTCCATAAAAGGTCTCTAAAGTCTAGGGATAAAGGAGGCAATAGCTAATGACTTGGCAGAAGAATAGTTAATCAAATTAAATTGGGGCTTTTAAGTCTTAGTGTAGGACCCCACCAGGTAATGCTGAGCAAGCCATCACCTTCTGCAAGGGCTGCAGGCAGCAGGCATGTCCTAAGACTGATCCATCTGCCAGGAGCTCAGGACGGGGACTCTGCCTGTCATTTTCATTTCCTTGTAAAAATCAACCATTGATGCTTCACAGAAGAGAATACCAATTAGACCATTTGGAGGATGAAGGTAATTTAGTGGGTTAAGAAACAAAAATATTATCATCAATTCTGTTGCTTACAGCAAATTAGCAGGTGGCCCAGAGAAGGAGAGTGGTGATGAGTGTTGCACATTCATGAGCCCAGCTCCCCAAGGTGCAACAAGAAGGCTCGTTCGTCATCGAAAGTGGGCATAGATTTTGGACATGTCAACACTTATTTTTAAGAGTTTGAGAACAACTCTTGCTTTAATCTGAATCAGAGCTGAAGCTGGGCAATAATTTTCGTCCCTGATTTAGGTTACCTTTAACTCACAATTCAAAACTGTATTACGTTGACTAGAAAGTGCAGACATGAAACCAAACAATTATTCATATACATTTTTCTGACAGGAATAAAGCCATTCTATGCTTTACCTTTATGAGTGACAATTTGAAGAGGTTTATAGATGATGTGATCACCTTCACTAGTTTATATAAATGCAATATGAGGAGGGATTTATGTTGCCAAATTGGACTGGGTGAATTTTTGAGTTTTCATAAAGTGTTGTGCAAACTGTTCTGTGTTTTTACTCTACAATTCAGATTTCTCAGCACAACGCCTCTATTGGATTTATTTCCTCTGGGTAGGAAATTGATTGAAAGAACTGAATAAAGGACTCAGTCAGTGTAAAATGTGGGGATCAGTGAGCAGAAACAGGCTTCAAAGTGACTTGCCTTATCAGAAGCCAAAAATGATAAATCTGCAATAATTAAAATAGGGTGATGCTGGCATAAATAGATCAATGAAACAATTTGCATAGTCTTTAAAGAGACTCTGATGTGATGCATATAATAAAATGAAAAGGAATACATTATTCAAAAATTATTGAGATAATTAAGCCAGGCGGGGTGGCACGCGCCTGAAGTTCCAGCTCCTTGGGAGGCTGAGGCAGCAGAA
>NW_012141080.1:2472477-2475054 GCF_000956105.1 Propithecus coquereli
TGCACCATGAAGATATGGCTGATTCCAGGCCTGAAGCAAAATAAGTATGACATGAGCCCTGCAATATGTTTTTGTATTAGAAAATAAGGAATTGCTAAAAAAAGTTATGGAACATATTAAAAGACTGAAAAGACAGCCTAATGAGACCTACAGCCCTACCTACTACCATTAATTTAGATGGTGGCTTTGTCTTTGTAAATATGAAATGTTAGCTGATGTGATAAACAATCTATGTAATATTCTTATAGATTCTCTGGTGTTTAAAATTATTCCAAAAGAAAAAGTTATAATAATCTGGGCTCTTCGGTTTTTAATTCCTATGAATTAATTTATACATGTTTTAGAGGGATAGGAGCAGGAATAAAAAAGGCACAATGTTTTAGCTTTCTTAGAATATTTGCATATTGTTTTACAAATCAAGTAGCCATATTAGATAATAATTACTATAACTATTGTAGCAATGGTAAAGTGGCTAATTAATTTGACTGAGATATTGCAACTTATCAAGATCACCAAAGGGAATCTTATCAATATTATGTATCAAATATCAAATACAGTTCCATCAGTTGAATTTTTAACTCACTTTTCACCCATCAATATAATCCATGGACAATTATTAAAATCTTGTTAGGAATTGTGTCAACTAATAAATTAAATATTAAATATTACAGACATATTTCATGTTAAACAAAGTGAGTTTCTGATTCTCTGTGTGTAATAATTGGTTAAGAAAATTTTCCACCTAAATTCCTTAGGATAAGATTAATGCATTCTAGATAAACAAAATAGAAACAAAGCACAATTACAAAATAAAAACTTTCACAAGTGCATCTCACAGGCTAGTTAAATTAGTATTAAATAAAATTTTAATAAAATGTAATATTAAGAACTTATCTACATAATCTGTATTTAAGTGGGAATTAGTATGGCTATCTCATTATTTATAAAATTATGTTAAATAATCATTTTGTTCCCAGAAAATATACCACCTGCTGCTTCAACCCTTAAATGCTCATTTGTAACTCTAAAAGACAGACATTTGCCTGTGGTGAAAAGCCCAATCTGTTAATTACTACCATTAATTTGGATAGTGGCTTTGCCTTTGTAAGTACGAAATATTAGCAGATGTGATAAACAATGTATTTTAAATCTAAAAATAAAAATACAAATGCTTTTTACATTTTTATTTAAATATGTCTATACATCAGTATGTCTATTTATATAAATTTGGGCGCAAATACAAATTTTCTCAATGTCTTTTCTTCCTGTGTAGATTCTTATACATACACATTCTCTCTCTCATAGGGTAATGTAGTCACTTTCTTTCACAGTATCTTCAAAGGCCTAAAAATGGATATACTTATTTTAACTATAAAAGTACAGTTACACTTCAAGCTTAAAATTAACAGTCAACCGATTCTTAGATAAGCAAAAGCAAATGCTACTAGAAAGAAATTTATTTTTGGAAAGACTGTGGCAGACGAACTCTAAGTGGCTTCTCATGATCTCCTCCTAGTGGTCACCGCTTTGTGTGGTCCTAGCCCCTTGAGTTTGAGTAGAACCTTTGACTTGCTTCTAAGCAATAGAAAATGGCAGAGGTGATGGATGTGGTGTCACACATGGGATGCCACTCCCACGATTACATTATGTTATATCAGACCTGCCCTGTTAGCACACTTGCTGTAGAGACTGTCCTTGCTGGCTGGCTGAAGTATGCCACCATGTTGGTAAAGTCCACATGGCAAAGAACTGTGGGTCGCCTCTAGGAAGTGGGGGTGGCCTCTAGCAACTGTGAGAAGCTTCCAGGAGATGAAGGCAGCTTTCAGCTGACAGCCAACAAGAAGCCTGGACATCGAGTTCTATAGACACCAGAAAATTAATTCTGCTTATAGTCTGAAGGAGAGTAGAAGTTTATTCTTTCCTGTTCTAGCCTCCAGATGAGAACACAGCCTAGCCTGCACCTTGATTTCAGCCTTGTGAAATCCTAAGCCGACCCACGGGAACCATGAGATAATAAATGTGTGTGTGTATGTGGTTTTCTAACAGCTAATTTTGTGGTCATTTGTTACCCAGTAATATAAAACTAATATGGATAACTTTCTTTCATTTTCTATAATATTCCCTGAAGACTTTCGAAATTAGAGAATGTTAGTATGGCTAAAAAGAAAACAATGCAGATTTTAGCTGCAAACTATTAATCTGAAAACTTCTTGGAATGTTAAAATATTAAAAATAATTAAAGAGGTTTCTGTTAATTAGATTTCTGCTAAAAGATTAGGCAAAAACAAACTAAAGAAGATAGCTCATTCTAAAGTAATTCCAAAGAAGGTTTAAATTCTTAATAGTAATTTTTTGAAAATTGTTAGTTTTCATACTTAGTTAATAGAATATTAGACAATCACTGATATGGCTTTAACCAGAAAGAACTCAAGTTTAGTATCCATGAACCCACTGTAGATAGATAGACTGATAGATATTATTAAAAAATATAATGGTTATTTCAATAAGACATGGACTTCACAATTTCCCACTGAAATAATGAGAAAACACAGAGAACTGGCTCCCTCTTCCTGTGTG
>NW_012141080.1:2475104-2478699 GCF_000956105.1 Propithecus coquereli
GAAATGGGCAGGGGGGAGACAAAATGATGTCAGAAATAAATAATAAAAATATAAGATGTCCAAGGGAGAATAGATTGAAATTGAATTTTAATTATGAGTAATTGAAGAAAGACAGGATAGCAACCAAGAGAATAAAAATGAGATTTAAAAAAAGGAGTGAAAAAGATAAAGTGGAAAGTAGTGAAAAATGAGACTCAGGAAATGGTATAATATTCATATTATCTCAGTTCCTGAAGGACAAGAAAACCAACAGAACAGAAATAATATTTAAAATTGTAATCCAAAAAACCTTTTCACTCACATACCCTGTTTTATACATATGTATGTGTGTATATATACAGACACATTATATGTTATGTATATATGCATAATATGTACATATGTTTTATATGTGTGTGTATATATTCATAATACATACACACATATAAACACCCATATATATTCACATATTCACCTGCATGCACGAATACATGCACGTCTTCTAAAGTCAGTATCGCCTGACTAGCTCAGTTGGTGGAGCATTAAGACAGTTAAAGTCAGTATCATCTTATTTAATGAGAAAGAGTAGTGATGTTTCCACTAAGAAAAAGGCAGTATGCCCACAATCTCTGCTGCTATTCAGCACATTAATGTAAGTATTCACCAATGCAATTAATCAAGAGAAATGACTGAGCAGCACAAAAATAGGAAATGAATTTTATTTGCAGCTGACATGAATATATATCTGGAAAACTCTAGAAAAATCAACAATAAAACTAACTGAAAAAATTCAGTAAGTTGTTTAGATGTGTAAGTAACACGAAATTAATAGAACCAGTTGGAGGACAAGTTGAGGAAAAGTTTAAAACATTTCTGAAAGATGCAAAAGTAGACTTCGACAAATGGAAAAACATCCCGTGTTTATTGTTTATAGATGGGGCAACCAAACATTACAAAGATGTTAGTAATGCCTAAGTTATTTTCTAAATTTTAACTCATACTGGCCAGAAAGAAAAATAATAGCAATCATTTTCCATGGAGTTAGACTAATTGGTCCTAAAGTTCATATGGAAAAAAATAACTATAATAACAATGAAATAATAAAAAAGGAAAATGAGGGAACATGCCCTTCCAGATATTACTCCAAATTCTTCATAATTCACATAATTTGATACTGGTGCATGGATTGACAAATGGAGTTGTGGAGTACAATAGAGATAAGAATTAGACCCATCTACATAAGGAGATTTAGGATATGATAAAGGCTGCAGATGAACTTAAAATAAATAATGCTTGGAAACTAAGGAGTCAGTAACAAAAAGATAAAATTAATTACATAATTAATAGTAAAATATGTTATTCCCCAAAAATGTGAATCAAAAGAGCAAAAGGAATAAATTATAGCATCAAATAAAATATAATTTAGAATAAAATATTACAAAAGAAAGAGAATGATGTTGCTTATAGATAACTGTTGTAGAAAGTCAAGAAGTAAACATTGGTATATAACATTATAGGCACTAAAGATAGGAAGAAACAACAAAAATTACGAAGTTGAATTTATCATAGTTGAAAACTGATAGTTAGAAATAACTAAGGATAGAGATCTTTTAAACATTATTAATACCCTTTATTTAATAAATAAGCATACAACTTTGCATCTACAGTGTGTTGGGCACTACCTACACTTATAGAAAAAATGAAATAACTTTCTATTTTCATTAAGATTTAAGGTAGAAATACATACATAACTTAAGTATGTGTACACATACATATTTCATGCATATTATGCAGATAAAAATGAAAGCATATTCTAAAATGTCAAATATGTCAATATTAAATATAATATCAATATTATATAAAGAAATCCCTCTTTTATTCATGTTCTCATTAAAGTATAATAAAATACATTTTAAAAACAAGAACATGTGACTTTAAATTTCTTTTGGGAAATATTTTTATTTTTAGACATTTGATTAAATAATTTTCACAAGATGAATTTCAAAATGCATTATATTTATTATTGAATGAATATAGATTTTTCAATCATCAAATTATATCATTAAGCATTTTGCTATTGATTCTATTATGCTTCAGTTGTAATTTATTTTAAAGTTTTTTTTAAATGAAGGAAACTAGAAAAGTAATCACCATTTGGACATTTTGTTGTTATTGTGTTGTTGTTTTTTGGGGGAGATGCAAAGTCTTGAGAATGTGAGGTCTCACCCAAGTTGCAAAGAGCACATCTAGCCCCCAGATATTAGTATTTAAACACAATTCCAACAAAATGAGAACCAGTGCACCATGAAGATATGGCTGATTCCAGGCCTGAAGCAAAATAAGTATGACATGAGCCCTGCAATATGTTTTTGTATTAGAAAATAAGGAATTGCTAAAAAAAGTTATGGAACATATTAAAAGACTGAAAAGACAGCCTAATGAGACCTACAGCCCTACCTACTACCATTAATTTAGATGGTGGCTTTGTCTTTGTAAATATGAAATGTTAGCTGATGTGATAAACAATCTATGTAATATTCTTATAGATTCTCTGGTGTTTAAAATTATTCCAAAAGAAAAAGTTATAATAATCTGGGCTCTTCGGTTTTTAATTCCTATGAATTAATTTATACATGTTTTAGAGGGATAGGAGCAGGAATAAAAAAGGCACAATGTTTTAGCTTTCTTAGAATATTTGCATATTGTTTTACAAATCAAGTAGCCATATTAGATAATAATTACTATAACTATTGTAGCAATGGTAAAGTGGCTAATTAATTTGACTGAGATATTGCAACTTATCAAGATCACCAAAGGGAATCTTATCAATATTATGTATCAAATATCAAATACAGTTCCATCAGTTGAATTTTTAACTCACTTTTCACCCATCAATATAATCCATGGACAATTATTAAAATCTTGTTAGGAATTGTGTCAACTAATAAATTAAATATTAAATATTACAGACATATTTCATGTTAAACAAAGTGAGTTTCTGATTCTCTGTGTGTAATAATTGGTTAAGAAAATTTTCCACCTAAATTCCTTAGGATAAGATTAATGCATTCTAGATAAACAAAATAGAAACAAAGCACAATTACAAAATAAAAACTTTCACAAGTGCATCTCACAGGCTAGTTAAATTAGTATTAAATAAAATTTTAATAAAATGTAATATTAAGAACTTATCTACATAATCTGTATTTAAGTGGGAATTAGTATGGCTATCTCATTATTTATAAAATTATGTTAAATAATCATTTTGTTCCCAGAAAATATACCACCTGCTGCTTCAACCCTTAAATGCTCATTTGTAACTCTAAAAGACAGACATTTGCCTGTGGTGAAAAGCCCAATCTGTTAATTACTACCATTAATTTGGATAGTGGCTTTGCCTTTGTAAGTACGAAATATTAGCAGATGTGATAAACAATGTATTTTAAATCTAAAAATAAAAATACAAATGCTTTTTACATTTTTATTTAAATATGTCTATACATCAGTATGTCTATTTATATAAATTTGGGCGCAAATACAAATTTTCTCAATGTCTTTTCTTCCTGTGTAGATTCTTATACATACACATTCTCTCTCTCATAGGGTAATGTAGTCA
>NW_012141080.1:2481799-2483176 GCF_000956105.1 Propithecus coquereli
TATGCAAATAAATCTTCCTTAAAATATGTTCTTGGAAAGTGACTATTAATTCTTTCTTATGAATAATTACTCCCTTTAACCTTTAAACTTTTCTCTAGGCATGTTAGAGACTTTACAACAGGAGATACTGTTAACAATTTGTGTTCATTTTTCACATCCTCAATGATTCATTAAGCATCTTTAAAAGTCTTATTATTTCTGTGTTCATTACTCAACCTCATCCAGTGAATTGTTCTAAGGAGTTCTCAGCGTTTCCAAGTGATGGACGTTCTCCAGCGGAGCTCTAAGATGCTGCAATGTGAGTTTTTTCCTCTGTAGTGTTGGGAAAAGAGCATATTTATTTAAAATATCCCAGCTACTGAGTGCTTGTCTTAATAGTTCATCAGATATCTTCCTCTGACTGATAGCACTGTGGTGGCAATTAACTTCTTCAACTGTGAAGGTCGTTGGCTCACAGAGGTTTGTGGGATAACCTAGTCAAAGGGCAGCAGCTTACTCTGAGAACTTGTAAAATTAATAATAATTAGTAGAAACTAAAGGGGAATGTGATCCTCAGGACACCTATAATATTAACAGTTTGTGTAAATAGTGGTGACCCTATTTTCCCCCCAGCTGTGTGTAAAATTAGTGGGTACTCTCTGTTGGACACATTAATGCTTCTATGTGGTTTTCTTTGATGGATATTGATGATGGGAAATCATCTCTTAAAAACCTCTTTAGAATATATGGCTATAATTTGTCAGCACTACTCTTGGAAAAGTCGTGTAAATGTTAATCCTTTATAACTCTAAGAAAAGAAAGAGTATACTATAATTAGCCTATATCGACCCTTACAAAGAGGTTACATTAAATGTATTTTACAAAATGTTGAATCTTAGACTCAGCTAGGTAGATTTCCATTTAAATCCCTTTCCTTTTGAGTGGCATTGTACATCTTTTTCATATCCCAATTTTAATAGAGTATTTAAAAAAATTGCCATATATTCCTTTAGTTCCAGAATATTTTCTGTAAGAGAAAAGACAAAGGAACAACCTCATAGAGTCTTTCTATGGATTCTGTAAACCTGTCATTATCAGGAAAAGAAAACGTGATATTGAGGTACATCATGTCAACCAAACACTTGTTTGGATATAACCCAGACTTACTCAGGTATACATCTAAATCCTCCTACCTACAAGAATGTGGGTAGATAGATGCAGCTAGCTAAAGCCCGTAAGACTAAAATTGATTTTACTAGTGATCTACCTTGTGGATTCAGTGGGCACGAGATATCAAGATTTCAATTCGAATTGATTTTGTAAGTGAAATAAATTTATAAAGTTTAGTTGTTTTCCTCTTTCGTCAAGTCAGCAAATTCAGAGACTTTAAAAATAAAT
>NW_012141080.1:2483966-2489323 GCF_000956105.1 Propithecus coquereli
ATATATGAAACAATGCCTTCAAAAAGTTATCGTACATACAGATATCCACCAAACATAAAAAATATCTTATATTCGAAGAGCTGCCATAATAAAAAAAATAATTTTTTACAGTAACCCTGCCCAGTGCTGATGTAAGTATAATTAATGTGATCATTCTGAGAAGTCATCATGTCCTGTATGGCAGAGCCTTAAAAATGTTTGTATCTTGTGATGCAACAACTATGTGGAATACACACTTTCACGGTTATCTTTGTGAGAGGAGAAATTATCAGTGATTGCTTTTAGCTTTTTTTTGTCTATATTTCCAGAATTTTCTGAAATACTTGTGGGTAATAGGTTTATAATAGGTTTATAATAGGTTATATTCTAAAATGATAGTTAAAAGCCTGAAATTATGGAAGTAAGATACAGAAAAGAAAATTCTATTTTCAAAAAATATAGCATGCTTTCTCCTTACAATTTTGGGGAAAGAATATTCTGAGAAGATGTCAGAATCATAGGATGATAAACATAGATGTTTACTCATCTAATATGAATATAAGTCCACTGATACCTGTTTATTTCATCTATTGACTTTATGTTTTCCATTATTAATTATTAAACATCAATAAAGTCTGTGAGAGCTTCCCTGGAGATTTGTTTTTCTGAACCTATTGTTGTTATAACATCATATGCTCATTAATGGTCAAAGTCTTGAGATTAGAGAGGGTATGCCATATCTCTATTGTGACTTTTATCTTTTTATGTTGAGATAATCTTTTAGAAAATAAGTTGAGATGTGTCATCTATTTGACTATCACAGCTGCTCCCTCTGCCTAAAGTGTTCTTTCCTCATGTTTGGTTTGACTAATATAATTTTATTCCTTCTTGACATTTTAGCCTCATTGTTGCCTATTGAAACAGGCAGAGGCAGATTTCCACGTAGCTGAATGCATATGGCACTTCCCTGTATTCATGTGTGATGATGTAATCAGCACATCTCTCCCGAGGACATTTTTGACTTCTTCTGGTACTTGAGAGGGTCCGTTTCACTGCTCATTGCATACCCTGTGTCTACCACAGTGCTTTAGCAATGGAGAGTGTGCACTCTTTACTGATTGAATGAATGAGCAAGAATTCTTTAAAATTTAAACAGATCTAAAAATCTAAATTAAAAAAAAAATCTAAATTAAGTCATCATAAGTTACATACCCATGATCCTTCGGCTTGTGGTGGGACATAGCCTCAAAGGAATCCTCTGGTGCTACCTTAGTACTATGACATGGGATTATTCCCAGGAGTCTTGCAAATCAGATCTGAGATGCTCTTTGTGCCTCCTGGGTGTTAGAAGAGGCACTTCTACTCCAGGTATGGAGGCAGAGGAACCCAGGGCCTCTTTTTTTAATGAAAATTTTCAAGTGATTACATAAGTGTTCAGATAAACCAGGAAAATGTTAACCTATTAAATAGATCAATAAAAACCACACTTAATGTCTTTCAGCTTTCTTTTTAGAAATATCAATTATTTTGATTTGAATATAAAAATTGTTCTGGAACCTCGCCTTGTCAATCCTGGCTTTTTTGCGAGTTACTTAAGACTGGAAGTTGTTTTGTACAACTTTGAAACTTGTTTTAGGGCTTATGTGTACGAGATGGCCAATTTATGTCTCGAGAATCATATTTCAGTAATTTCATATGGTGTCGCTGCCAAGGACTGAAGCGAGCATGATCCTAGGCCTGGTCAAAATATATCTTTTTAGCATAATTCCAAGGAATATATTTAAAAATGTCTTTAAACATTGAGTCTTTAAAAGTAAAAGGCCTTTATCCAAAAGCAATACAATTGGACCTAAAAAAAATATCAGTAATCAAGTAAAAGTAGTTGTCTCTATTGGTATCACCACCATGGCAAGATTTTAAAATATTTAGGTATGTCATCACTTTAATACCAATGAAGAGACAGTGAATAATTGAGGGATTGCAGGAGGGATTGAGAATCAATATTTTGGACATTTTGGATACATTTTAGAAAGTGAGTGTGAAGGGAAGTGCTAATGCACAGCATGAGAAAAAAATGTAAATGCAAATAAATAAAAATACCAAATAAAACCAATTTTACAATGAAATATCCTTTCCCCTATGATCCAAATGGCGATCATTTCAGTATTTATACATTTTTTTCCATACTAACCTATGAAAGATTAGCTCAATAGGCAATTTTCATGGCTCAAAATGTCCTTCTTGTAGTTTTCCCTGACACCCTTTTCCTGTTCAAAGCCTTTAAATGCTGATGATTAAATTTACATCCCAAGGTAAATTGTGAGGTTGTCAAACACACAAAAAGTACACCATACTCTTTGTTACCAACAGGTGGCTGAGAGGGGACCTTGTTGTTCATAGGGTCACTGAGATCGTGTTATTCAGCTCCACAGCAGGGCAAGGGATCAGGAGAGCCACAAACCTCCCAAACATCATGTTCGATGTTTATACAATCAAGTTTTCTTCAGCCTCGAGAAAATTAAATGCAGCACTTAACCCTATTTCCAGTCATTAAGTACACAAGTGTGCATGTATATGTCCTCTCCCTGCTGGTTCAGGGAAGGAACAGCCATTTAAGAAACGCTCATTGCCTCTTTATTGTAGGCAAAATATGGCACAGTGCTAGGGACACTTGTCCTAAATTTTCTCTCTGGTTGTAACACAGGAAGAACTTATTGCTGCTGAGGGGAAGTTTATCCTTTCGATTCAAAGAATTGGATTTTCTTTTGTATTTACCCTGTCAAAGTGAGTAAAGGATTAGTAACTATAATAATAATAATAGTATTAATAATAGCTCTCTCTACCTTTCCATTCTTGTATTTTGAATGATATTAAAATGCACTTTGCTATAAGAATGCATTTTCCATTTTTCCTGCTCTGTAAACAAGAAAAGGGTTCCCAGTTAGAAACCAACCAATGGAGATCACATTCTTGAGAGAAAAAAAGTATGTACCCAATATTTCAGGAAATTTTTCCTAGAGTAAAGCTGGTTTTAAAGCCCCAGGAATCCTTATATTTGGTATATTTGGGTAAGATGCTAACATTTAGCCCACATCACGTGTGTGTGCCAACTTGCTGTGTGCAGTAGGACAGTCTTTAATGTGAAATCATAGAGGGCAGATCAGCTATATATACAAAGGTCAAAACTTTTTTCATCTAGAAAAGTTTCTCAAAATCAATGGCTCTGTTCTGTTCCGACATCATGTGCCAAATACACACGTTTATTAGTACTTTTGCCTCATGAAGCTTTCATGAAAACATATTCATTGCCAAAGGAAATGCATTTTGAGACCAAAAACACTTTGAGAAACATAAGTTTCTCTTTCTGCCCTATTTTGTAAAGACTTTTCCTCCTTTATGTTTTCCATTAATATTCTATATTATGGTACACAAACATTAGTGTGGATCAGAATTTCTAGGTTAATATACATTTTAAAGCCATTAGAAAAAGCACGACTGTGCGGTTGCTCTTTTTATGAGAATGGAGATTGAAGGCAGCTGTTTTCAAAAGCACTAATGTACTTGAAACAATGATGTAATATCTAATGTACATAACCTTTTAAAACCTGGTAATATAGAAGACATTTAGATTTACTGTGGAAATATGTCTCAATTTTATTTTTTGCAAAAAAAAATACAGGGAGGCATGCGGAGCTATGTTTTTCCATTTGGTATCTAAATGCCTTGGTCTATAAATAAACCTACACACTACTCACCATGGGGATGAATTTGGCAAATAAACTCTCACTCTAAGAAAAAATATAAGAAACTATTCAAGGTAATCATTAAGATCATAAACAGTATCCCATTAGATTAACCAAATTGAGAATAAATGTCCTGTTCGATTGGGGAGGACAGATTAAACTGTTTGTTTTGTTCTCAAAGTCATTCCTTCTATAAGTATTAATTGAGCTTCTATTTTAAAGAAGTCTGTAAAAAAGCCATGATCTATCATCTTGGAACTTTCCAAATAAAGAGGAAGAGCCCAATCATGCCAATACAAGATATATTCATTTCCTTTTGATGCTATAACAAATTACCACCAACGTAAGGGCTTAAAGCAATGCAAATTTATTATCTTACAGTTTTGGAAGACAAAAGTATTAAATGGGTCAGCAGGACTGTGTTCCTTCTAGAGGCTCTAGGGAGGAATTCTTGTCCTTTCTAGCTTCTAGAGTTTATCTGCATTTCTTGGCTTCTGGTCCCTTTCTCCATCTACAAAATCAACAGCATAACATCTTTTATCTCTGTTTCTGTCGTCATGTCTTCTTCTCTGACTCTGACCCTACTGGATCCCTCTTAAAACAACCCTTGTGATTACACTGGGCCCACTCAGATAATCCAGGATAACCCCTTCATCTCAGCAATCTTAATAAATCACATCTGAAAAGTCTTTTTTGCCATGTTGGCAAGATATATATCTTTGGTGGGGGAGGGAGTACTCTGCCTGCGACACAGTGCCAGAGCACAGAGAGAAATGGATATAGAAATATCTGAAGGTGGAACATGGATTGGAACAGGGGGATGAGAGAAGCTAGTGCCAAGGGAGTAGGGACCCTGGAATATTTAGCATTTCTTGGCTGTTTAGGGCTTGTTAGGGGTATATGAAGAGAGGTGGGTATACAGGAGGCATTGCTAACAGAGGGACCGATACTATCTGAAGTAAGGAGGCAGAAGATTCAGGTTATATCAGAGACATTGTGTGTTTGTGAAGATATTGAACAGGAGAGTGAGCCCATCAGATACTCTTTGGGGAAGATAATGTCGGCAGTAAATAGTTATGTCATATGTACTCATCCTGGTGGGGGTTGGAGGATAACAGACAATCAACTGGGGTCGAAGAAAGAAAATTTTGAATTTTTACTTATATTCTTTGTTATGTTCATTTCAATTTTAAATTATGTTTGCTTTATAAGGTACAAAAATTTGAGTATATCAGAACATAAATAACATTATAAATATTTAACATACATACATTTTCAGTGCATATATTTTTTTTAACTTCAACTTATTTCTAAAGGCCTCCACCCCACCAGTAACAATGTGATGCCTTGCTCTAATGAGGTTAGACATGACTGGTTCAGGGTATGCCTCTCACTGGGGAGAAATGGGAGTCAGGTCCAATTAGAAACTATAACAGTAGAAGAGACAGAAGTTCGATATCCTATTGTTTTATATCTTCTACAACTTTGTAGAGGTAAAAGTTACCGAATTTCGTGAATATGTGATTCTTTGGATTATGTGTCTGGAGATTGGGATCCTGAGGCAATTTCAAAATTTGAGATGATATAACTTGAATAAAGTCACAGAATACTAGATAAAAAGAAATCAAAGGAGAA
>NW_012141080.1:2489373-2490869 GCF_000956105.1 Propithecus coquereli
CTGAGATGCTCTTTGTGCCTCCTGGGTGTTAGAAGAGGCACTTCTACTCCAGGTATGGAGGCAGAGGAACCCAGGGCCTCTTTTTTTAATGAAAATTTTCAAGTGATTACATAAGTGTTCAGATAAACCAGGAAAATGTTAACCTATTAAATAGATCAATAAAAACCACACTTAATGTCTTTCAGCTTTCTTTTTAGAAATATCAATTATTTTGATTTGAATATAAAAATTGTTCTGGAACCTCGCCTTGTCAATCCTGGCTTTTTTGCGAGTTACTTAAGACTGGAAGTTGTTTTGTACAACTTTGAAACTTGTTTTAGGGCTTATGTGTACGAGATGGCCAATTTATGTCTCGAGAATCATATTTCAGTAATTTCATATGGTGTCGCTGCCAAGGACTGAAGCGAGCATGATCCTAGGCCTGGTCAAAATATATCTTTTTAGCATAATTCCAAGGAATATATTTAAAAATGTCTTTAAACATTGAGTCTTTAAAAGTAAAAGGCCTTTATCCAAAAGCAATACAATTGGACCTAAAAAAAATATCAGTAATCAAGTAAAAGTAGTTGTCTCTATTGGTATCACCACCATGGCAAGATTTTAAAATATTTAGGTATGTCATCACTTTAATACCAATGAAGAGACAGTGAATAATTGAGGGATTGCAGGAGGGATTGAGAATCAATATTTTGGACATTTTGGATACATTTTAGAAAGTGAGTGTGAAGGGAAGTGCTAATGCACAGCATGAGAAAAAAATGTAAATGCAAATAAATAAAAATACCAAATAAAACCAATTTTACAATGAAATATCCTTTCCCCTATGATCCAAATGGCGATCATTTCAGTATTTATACATTTTTTTCCATACTAACCTATGAAAGATTAGCTCAATAGGCAATTTTCATGGCTCAAAATGTCCTTCTTGTAGTTTTCCCTGACACCCTTTTCCTGTTCAAAGCCTTTAAATGCTGATGATTAAATTTACATCCCAAGGTAAATTGTGAGGTTGTCAAACACACAAAAAGTACACCATACTCTTTGTTACCAACAGGTGGCTGAGAGGGGACCCTGTTGTTCATAGGGTCACTGAGATCGTGTTATTCAGCTCCACAGCAGGGCAAGGGATCAGGAGAGCCACAAACCTCCCAAACATCATGTTCGATGTTTATACAATCAAGTTTTCTTCAGCCTCGAGAAAATTAAATGCAGCACTTAACCCTATTTCCAGTCATTAAGTACACAAGTGTGCATGTATATGTCCTCTCCCTGCTGGTTCAGGGAAGGAACAGCCATTTAAGAAACGCTCATTGCCTCTTTATTGTAGGCAAAATATGGCACAGTGCTAGGGACACTTGTCCTAAATTTTCTCTCTGGTTGTAACACAGGAAGAACTTATTGCTGCTGAGGGGAAGTTTATCCTTTCGATTCAAAGAATTGGATTTTCTTTTGTATTTACCCTGTCAAAGTGAGTAAAGGATTAGTAACTATAATAA
>NW_012141080.1:2494869-2497863 GCF_000956105.1 Propithecus coquereli
GTTAATATGAAATTTTATAGAGTCTGGCCCAAATAAATAATAAAGTAAAATAAAGGTACACAATCCCCTTTAGAATTAATAGTTGTTGCTTTGTAGAGACCTGTTAGTGTTTCGATATGACAATAAAATGACACAAAGTCATCCTTTTGCCTTATTTACAAGTTTTAAATAATAGAATATTATGTTTATTATGCAGTGAGAAAACTGAGATTTGGAAAATATATGCAACTTATCCTAGGTAAAACAGTTTATAAATGCTGGATCAAGGATTTCAATGTAGGGAGTTTGAATGTAAATAATTAATAGTAGTTGCTCTCGTGTATTGACTCATAGCAATATATTGTGGACTCACCTAAATGTTAAGTGTGTATTAACTCATTTAATTCTCCCAGGAGACTGAGGTAGGCTCTGGTATTCTGTAGGTGATTTTCTTGCATTCTACCCACCTCTTATCAGAGTGTACACATTTCATTTAGAAGATCATTATCAAACTCCTGCAATGTTATCTCTCCACAAGAGATATCTTATGGTGTCATTCTTCTGTTCAAAATCTTTAAACACACCACAGAAACCAAAGTCCCCTGCACCTTAGTCTTCTTTACTTTTTATAATATGGTTTTCTCTGTTTGGAAAGTCCTTTTTCTTGCCCATTTATCCGTAGTCATCTATCAATACCAATTAAACACTCCCAGGGTAACACTTACTTCTTTATTGCCCTTTCTCATTCTGTTCTAATCAATCGCTCTCTTCCCTAGTTCTACAGTAATTACTACCTTTGTTATAACAATATGACAGTTTACACTGCAGTAGAAATATCAAAGTCTTTATCTCTCCAAGAGAAACTCCAAGAAGACAGTAGATTGTGGCTGAATATTCTTTATTTTCTTAATAGTACTTTGCAAATAGTGGATGCCCAATAATGGGATGTCGGCCTTCTTTGAGAAGGAAAGAGACAGGCTTGAATTACTTCCCAATTGAACAAATATTTTTATATTCATGTCAAATTCAATCCCAGAAATTACCTTTTATGTTCATTTGATAATCCTGATTGGTTTGTTATATTTTTCTGGATTGAGATGTTTCCGGACTTGCAGAGAGATTTATACTATTGCTAGGAGGTTGGTTTCTATAAATGGGTCAACATTATTGAAAGAAAAGTTCACACAAGTCTTAATTGTTTTCTTTGGGAAATATAATTAAAACATGGCTTCACACTGCATTCTAAACTCTCTCTACCACTGCTGTATTTGAAAATACTATGTTCGAAGCAGTTGAGTAATTTTTAAAGACCTTTCTTCTATCTCCACTTACATAAACAGAGTAATCACAATCTTTTTGCTTTTTCTAATGGTTTTAAAGTTTGACTTAGACATTTTAATACACCATCATGTTTTCACATAATGATAAATATTTAATGTTAGTGGAAAATAGGCATATGTTTTGAACATAAATGTAGCCAAAATCTTTAAAAACTAGGAAAAGAAAAAATTTTAAGTTTTTCAAAGTATTTTATTTCTTAAAATGTCTTCCTACTGACAGTGAATCTGCTTTTAAAACCTTTCATGATACAAAATTACTAATAAATATGGTTTATCACTGGAAGTGAGAACTAGAGAAAGTGCCTGCTTTTGAGAAATACCTTTTCAGATCTGCTACCTAAACAATTCACATGTGGACTTTCCCTGCTGTACAGAGTGTGGTGAACAAAGGAGACATGGTGCATCAGTTGGAGAGTTACCTAAATATTAATATATTAAAACCTAAGGACTCTTATGATGTCACACCTTCCCCTGGCAATGGTTCCCTGGAAGACTGGGCACACATCTATTCTTTGAAAGACAGAATCTGTTGGTTCTCTTGAACTGAAAAAACAATGAGAGAGCCCAGCTTTTGTCTGGTTTACATAACAGAGGGCATCATGAGACTTCACTTGAGGTACAAGGATAGGGATAAACTGGGTATTTTTTGTTTATTATTTATCATTTCACTAATTTGGGGAGAAAAACAGTCCACTTGAAATGAAAATTCGAACTGGCCAAGAGCAAGACATGATGGTGTAAAAGTCTGAGAGAAAATGAGCGCTGAGATCTTTAAACCTGTGTTATGTCTGCCTGCGTCAAAAAGGCCAGGAGCGTTTCGTCAGCCTGTGCCTCACCTGCCTCTCCAAGAAGAGGGTATATACATGTGAACTTGTGAACTTTATGACTAGAAATGGGGCCATAATCTGCTTGTGGGTACTGACATAGAAATAATTTGGGGTGATTAAACGCATGATATTAGGGAGCTTTGAAGGCCTTTCTTGGTCCTTCATCCTCATGCAGATTCAAGCATCATTAAAACAATGTCTAGGTGAGGACCCAAGACTGATCTGCTACCTCTTCTTTACACACTCCCTGGTACCAGGAACTGATTTTATGAACTTCACAGTGCATTTATTTTGGGCCTGACAAATTAATAGTGTGCCTTGGGATATAAATTTAATTGACTGTCATTTCAAGCTTTGTCATTAGAAAGGTCACCGGAGAAATATACATAGGGAGATTCTGAAGTATGAAAATTGTCAGTGAATCTGAGCTTTACATTTAACTGATATTTTATTTCAAGGTTTAATTTTTCTGTGCTGTGCCAAAGGCCATTATAAAACTTGATGGAGAAGTAATTTTCTTTCAAAAATGATATAACATTTAATTGTAATTCCAATTATAGTCAGTTTAATGGTAATTTTAAGGTATATTTTGAGTGGAAGCTAAGAGTCCTTTTTGCTTTACTCCTTGGCAACAGTGGAATTGTGAAGCTATTGCACTTCACAAGTTGAATGGCATTTGTAATTATGCACTGACCATTTACTATGCATTGGACACTAAGTTCACTGCCCTGGCTGATGGGAAAAATGTTTAAATATATGCACTTTAAAGATGACTTACATTTAATATCATAGGTAAGAAGGATTTATAATTGGAAATGTGATTTTCCTGGACCCCTGTTTATTTATAT
>NW_012141080.1:2499953-2502691 GCF_000956105.1 Propithecus coquereli
AAGTAACATAAATATCTGTACCCCCATAATATGCAAAAAAAAAAAAAAAAAAAAGAAAAAAACTGATAACAACAACAACTACAAAAACCATATGAGTAAAAATGGAACTCAAACATGTTATTCTGGCACTCTCTCTTTTCCTTTTTATTATCTTAAAAAAGTCAAACATAATGCTTGCTTTAAAAAAATGCAGCAAAGTTGATACTGGTTGGCCCTGGATTTCTTCTGGCTTATTTTACCTCCTGCTGTATATCCTGCAGTGATTATACCATCAAGCAGATATTAGAAATATATAAACACATGCATTTTACTTGTAGTCTTCCAAATCAGATTTCATCTGCTAATGGGCAGACCAATTCTCTGATGTATTAAATCCATCTGGTACTTTTCATGTTTCTCTGATGTATTTACTCACTGCCATAATTTAGGTGTCAGCAACATGTTTCTCTGTCTTGAATTATCTATCCACTGTTGTCATTCGGATTATTAGTCTCTTCATTAAATGAGCTTCTATTTTTATGCAATAGTGATTTGCTTTTATTTTTAAATCCCTTTGGTAATTTTGAGATATATTTCTAAAAACTGGCTGTATGTTATGATCCAAATTACTGTTTATCTATTCCTGCTAAAGAGACATGTTTTTGCTTCATATTTATAAGACCAAGTAGTTTTACACACCAATATGATCACTTATAAACCAACCAGAAGGGGTAAAAAACAAGCCAATGCTAAGAAATCAATTAAGTAGGATGTTAGTAATATACTTCAAAAGAATAACTTACGTGTAAATGTAGAGATGTAAACCCAAACTTTAAGGAATTCCCGAAGAATGACATGTTGAGGAAGTGGGAATGACAAGTGAAGCCTGCCCTTTCTTAATGATTGGCAGTTGACTAAGGCAAGAAATAGAATAAATGGAGGAGAAGTTGGATCAACTAAACATCTAGCTGACTTTCCATGGAAGGGAGACCTGTCTAGCTACAAAGAGGAGGGAAAGGGTCCATAAGGGATACTCCATGTAGAAAGAGATGTAGTTATTATAGAGCAATCCCATGGAATGATGGAAGGTGGTATGGGTTCAATGATGTAAGTAGGAAAGAATCAAAGGTTATTGAGAAAGTATAGAGGGGGAGATAAGTTCATAGTTTATGGCTCTGCCTTTTAAAATAAAAAATGCAGCCTTCTGAAGACTTCAAGTTATAGACTAACATATAAAAAAGATTTTAAGTAGTTGCTTGAGGGTACACTAGAGAATACAAAATTACATGTGATATTTTGATCCAGGTATGCAATGTGTAATAATCAAATCAGGGTAATTGGGGTATCCATCACTTCAAGCACTTATCATTTCTTTGTGTTAGGGCATTCTAATTCCACTCTTTTATCTATTTTAAAATATATCACAACTCATTGTTGACTATAATCACCTTGTTGTGCTATCAAATATTGTTCATTCTAACTCTATGTTTTTGTATCCATTAACTATCCCCACTTTATCCCTGCCTCCCTGCTACCCTTCCCAGTCTTTGGTAACCATCATCTACTCTCTGTCTCCATGAGATCAACTATTTTAATATTTAGGTCCCACATATGAGTGAGAACATGTGAGATTTGTCTTTCTGTGTTTAGCTTATTTTGCGTATCGTAATATTCTCCAGTTCCACCCATATTGTTGCAAATGACAAGATTTAATTCATTTTTTATGGCTGAATAATATTCCATTGTGTATATATAACACATTCTCTTTATCCATTCATCGGTTGATGGACACTTAGGTTGATTCCAAATCTTGGCTATTGTGAATAGTGCTGCAATAAACATGGGAGTGAAGATATCTTTTCAATATCCTTTCTTTCGAATATATACCTAGCAATGTGATTGTGAGGTCATATGGTAATTCTGTCTTTAGTTTCTTGAGGAACCTCCATGCTATTCTCCATAGTAGTTGCACTAATTTATATTTCCATCAAGAGTGTACGAGGAGTCCTCTTTCTTCACATCCTTGATTTTGTATCCTGTAACTTTACTGAATTTGTTTATCAGTGCTAATAGTTCTTCTGTGGAATCTTTAGGTTTCTCTAGATATAAGATCATATCATCCACAAACAAGGATACTTTGACTTCTTCCTTTACAATTTGGATGCCCTTTCTTTCTTTCCCCGTCTGATTTCTCTAGCTAGAACGCGTATCACTGTGTTGAATAAGAGTAGTGAAAGTGGGAATCCTTATCTTATTCCAGATCTTAGAGGAAAGGCTCTCAGTTTTTCCCCATTCAGTATGATACTTACTGTGGGTCTGTCATATATAGCTTGTATCATGTTCAGGTTTGTTCCTTCTATACCCAGTTTTTTTGAGAGTTTTTATTATGAAGGCAAGTTGAATTTTATCGAATAGGATCAACATTAGGCAAGGCAGAACTGGGAATAAGGCGGGCAACAGAGAAGTAGGAGCAAAGAAGAAGGTTTGTGTAAAAGAAAGAGGAGTTATTCAAAAGGAAAAAGAAGATTGGAGATGAGTTTGCAAGGCTTTTATTTCCACTCTTTCACAAATATAGGAAAACAATGCTTCCAAAGAATTGTGGTACAAGACATCTCAGATCTTACTGTAACAAAACCAACAAAATGGCTGGGCGCAGTGGGTCACCTCTGTAAATCCTAGCACTTTGGGAGGCTGAGGTGGGTGGATTGCTTGAGGTCAGGAGTTCAAGAGCAGCCTGAGCAACACACTGAGTCCCTGTC
>NW_012141080.1:2504041-2509927 GCF_000956105.1 Propithecus coquereli
AATACAAAATAAGCTAATAAAAAGAGTTACAGTAGAAATAAAGGTTCAGAGGAAGGTAGAGCATGCATTTGTAACAACATTCTGCATAATTTTGTATTGTGGTAAAAACACATAATGTGAGATCTATCCTCTTAAATTTTAAAAATACCGTACAGTATTGTTAACTATAAGCACAATGTTGTACAGCAGAGCTCTACAACTTTTTAATCTTGCATGACTGAAACTCTGTGTCCATTGAACAGCAACTCCACATCTCCCCTTTCTGTCACTTCCTGTAACTATGATTCTACCTTCTGTTTTTATGAGTTTGACGACTTTAGACATCTCATATAAGTGGAATTATAAAGCATTTATCTTTCTGTGACTGCCTTATTTCACTTAGCATAATGTCTTCCAGATACATCCATGTTGTAGCATATGATAGAATTTCCTTCTTTTTATTTGGCTGAATAATATTCCATTTTTATGTACTATTGTTTCTCTCTATCTGTGGGTTCCACATCCATAGATTCAAACAACCTCAGATCAAAAATATTCAGAAAACAATTGCATGTACAGATTTTTTTTGTTGTCATTATTCCTTATGCAATTCAGTATAACAACTATTTACATAGCGTTTACATTGAATTAGCTGTTATAAGTAATCTAGAGATGATTTAAAGTATATGGGAGAATGTGCATAGGTTATATGCAAATACTACTCCATTTTATATGAGGAACTTGAGCATTTATGAATTTTGGTATCCTCAGATACTGAGGGGTGACTGTATATACCACATTTTATTTATCCATTCATTTGTTGATGGACATTTGAGGTACTTTCATCTCTTGGCTGTAGTGAATAATACTGCAGTGTACGTGAGTGTGCAAATACCTCTTTGAGATCTTACTTTGAACACATTTGGGTATATACTGAGAAGTGGGATTGCTGGGTCATATGGTAATTCTATTTTTAAGTTTTTGAAGAATCCCCATACTGTTTTTCATAGAAGCTGAACCATTTTACATTCCCACCAACAGTAAACAAGATTTCCAATTTATCCACATCCTTGCCAATGCTTGTTATTTTCCAATTTTTGTTTGATAACGGTCATCCTGTCAGGTGTGAAGTGATGCTTCATTGTGGTTTTGATTTGCATTTCCCTGATGATTAGTCATGTTGAGCATCTTTATTTCTGTTGGCCATTTGTATGTCTTCTTTGGAGAAATGTCTATTCAAGTCCTTTGCCTATTTTTAAATCAGATTTTGTTTTTTTGGTATTGAGTTGTAGGAATTCCTTATATATTTTGTATATTAACTCCTAATCAGATGTATATTTTGCAAATATTTTCTCCCATTCAATAGGATGCTTTTTCCTTGTGTTGATCGTTTCCTTTATGGTGCAGAAAACTTCTAGTTTGATGTAGTCCCACTTGTCCATTTTTGCTTTTATTGCTTGTGCATTTGGTGTTACATCTAAGAAATCATTGCCAAGACCAATGTTATGCAGCTTTTCCGTTATGTTTTCTTGTAACAGTTTTACAGTTTCAGGTTTAAGTCTTTAATCCATTTTGAGTTAATCTTTCCATATGATACAAGATAAGACTCCAGCTTATTCTTTTGCATGTGAATATACAGTTTTCCCATGACCATTTGTTGAAGAGACTGTCCTTAGCACTCTTGTCATATATGGCACTCTGGACTATATATGTGTGGGTTTATTTCTGGGCTCTTTATTCTGTTCCATTGGTCTATATGTTTGTCTTCGTGCCAGTACCATACTGTTTTGATTACTGTAGATTTGAAATATGTTTTGATATAAGAAATTGTGATGCCTCTAGCTTTGTTCTCCTTTCTCAAAATTGTTTTGGCTATCAAGGGTCCTTTGTGGTTCCATATGAATTTTAGGATTTTTTTTTCTATTCCTGTGAAAATGCCTTTGGGATTTTGGTAGAGATTGTATTGAATCTATAAGTTACTTTGGGTAGTATGGACATTTTAACAATATTAAGTATTCCAATCTATAAACATGAGATGTCTTTACATTTATTTGTATCTTTAATTTCTTTCATCAGTGTTTTGTGGTTTTTAGTATACAAGTCTTTCACCTTTTATTCCTAAGTATTTTATGTATTTTGATGCTATTGTAAACAGAATTGTTTTCTAAATTTCATTTTCAGACTGTTCATTGTTAGTATATAGAAGCACAACTGGTTTTTGTATGTCTATATAATTTTTGACTTTACAAAATATTTTGAGGCATAGGATCAAGAAAAGAAAATCAGAAATTGCAAAGAACAGGTGGGGGAATGTAGAGGGAGATGAGCTATGGCACAAAGTCAATGGAGATATGGGAGTCTGCAGGTCATATAAGCTGTAGTGTCATGGATAATCAGATTCAGACTTCAATAATGAGTTCATCCATCTTCCCTGGGTACTTGCTGTCTACTATGTGACAGGTACAGTTATGTGCATTGGAAACACAATGATAAAAATTCCAAAGGCAGGAGGTAAGACTGAATATCTGAATCTCTCAGGGGCTTGAGAGAATTGTAGTACAGCTGAAATACAGTGTTAGGTCAAGGTGATAGAAGATTTCAAGATGACACTAGTCAACACTGCTATGTCCTGAAGATATATTAGATAAATTAAGGGACCATGGCCACTTGTTTTAGTGATAAGGCAGGCATGGATGACATTTGACAAAAGCAGTTTCAGTGGGTTTACTTTGGGTCAGAAGCCATATTATGGGTTGTGGCAGGTAAATGAAAGGAGGCAAAATAAGTGGAGAACTGAGACAGATTAAGACCGTTAGCTTCTGTAAGCATTAGAAAGACAATAGAGCCCACTCTTAAAGGTTATGCTAAATAAAATTTTATTTTTCAAAATGTCACAAAATTTACATGTATTCTCGAGTTAGAATAGCTTTCTTGTACAGCATCTAATGGCATAGTTATGCATGAATAAACTGTAACTGGCTCTGATATTTGTGTACCTTTGCTTTGTTGATGCCACACTACTTGGTGCTCAGGCTATGTGTGGTGGTCTAAGCACTGATGGAGACACATAGAGACTCATCTGAGGGAACTAGGCTTTAAAGGAGAGGAATAGGATGGATTTAAAGTGAGTTAGAAAGCCAGGACTGAGGGATTGGAGGAGTGAGGGGCAAGGTGTTATTTTGTTTTTCATGAATACTCAAGAATATTCAAATGTTGAAGAAATGGAACCCATAAAAATAAAATTTTTGGATATGCACAGAAGGCACAATTCATGAAGCAAAGTTTGCTGAAAAGTTGGAAAAGACAGAATTGGGAGAACAGATGAAAGGATTAGCATCAGGCATGAGAGCAACACCCTGTCCTTAGGAAATACAGTGGGAACCGCAAGGTGTCTGCCTAGAATATAGTGTGTTCAAGTTAAATCAGCATGATACAACAAGATAGAGCATCCAGAGGTTTTAACATGTGTATGTTCCTATTAAACTCATGTAGGTGTGGTTTCAGCAAACTGTAAAACATATACATATATATTCATTTATTTTTAGTGGAAGACATTTTGTTTTGAGGAATTTGGTCAGAGCAACAGTTGAACTAGACTTCATGTTCATTTAGAAAATTTAAAATAATAACTAGCAATTATTTTAATGCTTAACATGTACCAAATACTCTGCCAAGTACTTTACAAATTTCATCTCATTTAATTTTTATCACAGACCTGTGGTTTAGGCACTATTAATACTGCTAAGGGTTGGGTAGCCAGAATGTAAACTAACATTTTATTACCCTGCTCTGAGCCACACTAACATATTGTTTACTGTCATTTACCAGGTAAAAAGTAGGATTGAACATAACAGGAATAGTTCCTGTAATCATTTCTGTTATCACTTTGGATCACAGACTAAGATATAGACTGGACCATAAGGCAGAGGACCAATACAAACTGAGAAAAGTTTGATCACATACTATCAAAACTCAGTAACTACGCTATAGTATTAGTTAATAGGATGCTTTATAAGCCACTGGCATAGATCAGTTTAAAAGGTAAATTTTTTTGTGGTAAGTGACACATATGTAAAATAATAAAGTGATACTTACCACAAAAGTATCCACTGATACTCACGAAGAGTTTGAAAAGGGTTATGCAAAAACTCAAAAGCATGTAGATGATGTCATGTACCCGTGACTCTAAGCCCAGAGGCTGTCTCTGTAGGAATTGTTCTTTAGCTTCCCTTCTGTGTCCTTCTGGTCTACCTCTGTGATTGATGCTCCCTAGTCTCAAAGACCATGTTTTCTGGAGTTATATTCCATTGTCCCCTCCACTCTACCCATCACAGACTCTGAAATCCATACTCCCCTTGCACAGACATACCAGAAAATCAATTCAATTCAGTGATTTCAATTCAGCTTCCAGCTTGAAGGCTTATTATATATAATTTTATTTAGGCATATGCCATTTCTGGGAAGGAGGGCCTACTGTTTTCATTTTCATTTTACAGTTGTGAAAACTGAAGGTGGGAGTGATTTTTTTCACTATCCAGGCTCTGAGCCTTCTATAGGATAATATTATCTGGATAGTGAATTCTCCCAGGACAGCTTGGTGGCACAATGTAAATTGCTTTGTTGATCTCATTCATTCAGGTAGTAATTCTTGAGTTTGACAGGTAAAGATGCTGAGCTGTGAAGAGTGATGGAAGCAATGTGTGAGTATCGGTAAGGGCACAGGTGGCTGCTGAAAATTATAAAATCAAGGTGCCAGGGGTTATAAAGAATCATACGCAGAGTGTACCTGTTCTGGCTATTCTCAACTATTAGAAACTTATAATGAATATATGAATGTATGATGTCCTTGATGTCATTTTTTTTTTACTGTCATATGACTTGACTATCATTGATTTTACTATCAAATGTTCTCGGTGTCTAACTTACCATAAAATCTCAATAGATTGCAGTGCTGTAGAATACATATGGAAAATATTATTGTTACAAAACCACAGTGATACAATGAAAAATTACTAATATAATAGCATAGTTATTTAAGGATGTAAGAGAGCCCATTAAAACATATGCTTTTCTGTTGCTATGTTTTCTATTTTTACTTCATTCCTTTACAAATACAAAGAGAAGAAACTGCTATTACTACCTTCAGAAGCTAGGAAGGAAAATGAGTGACAGAGATTCTCTTCTTTTTCCCCACATACAACATACCAACTTTATAGGACTTCTCTTGTTTATTTCATTGTTGGTAAAACTTTTTCTAATAAACCATTTCAAAATTAGCACACAATACAAAAATGTTAATTCAAAAGAAACTAATGCACTAATATTGCACAATCCATAAACTTTCCAGCTGATTTATTTTTATTCATTTAAACAAAGTCAAGTGCTTTTTTTCTCCTTATTATTGGGTATATAGGTAGTAAGTCAGTTACACCGCTCTGCAAAGATCCTTGGAAAAACATTCCTCCCTGTTGAAGGTGATACACTAATTATATGTACTACTTGCTTTCCATTTGAAGCAGCTATGCAGACATCAATTTTAGACCCTTAGGCTTCAATTAAAATATTCAGTAGTCAATAAGTATTTATTAAAGCAATTTTAAGGTAAGAAAGTCCCTATTAATGCCTTTCTATAAATTGAAGGGCAAAAAGTAACAGCTCAGTTACTAATTTGTAAACCCCAGGGAAGTTAGTTAACTCTATGAGATTCAATTTTCTCCACAAGAATAGATAATAGTTTTTCATAAGCCCAAGCATTTAAGTAATCTCTCTGACCTTGTATTAGGCAAAGAGTTCTCAATATGACACCAAAAACACAATCCATGGACAAAAAATGGCCACATCTGACTTCAGATTTTAAGAAGTAAAAAAACAGGTAACAGAGTGAGATGAAATATTTACAAAGCATAT
>NW_012141080.1:2510532-2513319 GCF_000956105.1 Propithecus coquereli
AATATTTGAATAGACATTTTACCAAAAAAAGGTATCTGAATAAACATGAAAAGATAACAAACATATTAGTCATTAGGAAATTACAAATTAAAACCACAGTGAAATGACACTTTATACCCACTAGAATGGTTATAATAAAAAAGATAACAATAAGCATTGGCAAGCATGTAAAGAAAATGCAACCCTCAAACATTACTGATGGAAACGTAAAATCATATAGCTAGTTTGTAAAATAGTTTATCATTTTTTAAAAAGTTAAATACGAATATATCATACAACCCATCGATTGCATCCTAGACAGCTATCCAAGGGAAATGAAAACATATGTTCTCTAAAGACTTTTATATGAACATCCATAGCAGCATAATTCATAATAGACCAAAAGTGGGAACACTGAAAATTTCTGTCAACTGATGAATGAATATACACAATGGAATGCTACTCAGTCATAAAAATGAACTAACTACCGATATATGCTAAAACATGAATTAACCTCAAAGCATTATGCTATGTGAAAAACAAAAAACAGACCCCAAAGACTATGCGTTGTGAAATTCCACATGTATAAAATGTCTAGAAAAGGGAAATCTACATAGACAAAATCAGATTAGTGGCTGCCTGGGGCTTGGGTGGAAACTGAGATTGAATGCAGATGGACATGAGGAATCTTTTGGGGGTGATGGAAATGTTCTAAAACTGGATAGTAGTGATGGTTGCACAGCCCTGTAAATTTATAAAACATGTTTGAATTGTGCATTCAAAATGGGTGAAATTTAATAGCATGTAAATGACACTTCAGTAAAGTTATTTTAAAAACATAAACAAAGGAAGTAAAAATAAACTGACAAGAGTTTAAACAAAGGAAATAAAAATAAACTGAAAGTTATTTAGAATATTTACCAGGAAAATTATTAATCCTATAATTTTTTTGGTATTTAAAAGGATAAAATAGTATTGTTCAATAAAGAAAACTTCAGCGTAATTCAACCCCCCTTCTCCTCTCACTCTTTGTAATTAATAGTTTAATGCTAAAATATTATTACTGTTACATTTCTACAGTAGTACTGCTAGTTAAATAATAGAAAATCCTCTTAAGAATAATAATAAAGTATAATGGGTTCTTTTTAAGGTAATGAAACAAGGAGATCTAGTATGACCACTTACCACCTTTGCCACATGACTATTGGTAGATTGAAAAATTAAACAACCTCCTGGAGTTCTCTTCAGGGTTAGGAGCTAAGTAGTTTTTATGATTAAGAAAAAAAATACCTGTTTATCAAAATGGGATTGCTCATTTTTCTTTTATTATTCATTGCTAATGTTAAGAGGAGTGGAAAATTTGAAAGATAATGCATTCAAAATTAAATATTCTTTTTTCCTTGAGTTGTATTTTACTTTTGGAATTAAGTCCTGTGAGGTGTTATTAATAAGAATAGCTAAGAGTTGACATATATAACAAAAATATAATCTTGGTGATTTTCTGCAACTTAAGAGATAGTTTAATTAACTTAGAGACAGCTGTTTTTCTGACACCTTAAAGACAGATTTGGAAGGCTTTAGAAGCCATTCTCAAGGTGGAGAGGAAGGATCTGATGGTGAGAGTTCCATCCTGAGATGTCCGGAGAACTCACAGCTATGGTGCCCATGTTGTGGGCTAGGAGACTATAGAAGAGGCATGTGCTTTAACATCTCTCACAAACCATGAGTTCCCTTTGCAACCACGACTAACTCTCTGCTTACCGAGGTTTTCATAAAATGGGAATAACACATCCTAACAGGAACATCTCATCATTCTCTTGGAAGAAGATTTCCATCATTCTCTGGTTAGAATGACAATCCTGGAACACCCTAGAAATTCATGGTCCAGTGAAATGCTTCTGGGGTCGAGTGTTCCAGGTGGTACAGTTCATGCCTCCACAAATCACAGCTTCCCTTGACATCACTTTCTTAATGCTGATGAACTTGCATGTCAAGTGTGCGTGCACTGGTAACTTTCTAACACCAACAATAAATATTCCCAAAAAACATGATATACAAATGGACTTTAACTCTACAGTGAAAGGGCACTTCATTAAAATCAAGTAGAACCCCTATTTTATGAAGTTTTTTAGAATTCTGTAAGACTAGAAGAACATTCCCTGAGCTGAAATTATTTTTTATGCAGTTTTCTGGCAATGTATAGATATGCCGTATACTGTGAGTAGGAATAGCAGATTCAGCTAAATTGTTGCTAGGATAACATAACAGGGCCCATCAGTCACTATGCTTTAATTGCTAAAGGTAACAGCCACCTAAGGCAGGAATAAATTACGCCCAATTGTTAAGGACAATTATGTGTCTTATCAGCTGGTCAGCAACAAGAGACTGGAATATATGGACCATTAATCTGTATGTGAGCAGCTACTCTAAAGTCCCTTCCAGAGAGAAAGTGAGAGACCTCTTGGCCTGCCTTGTCAATCATCAGCAAATTAGAAATAACTGGCATCTTCTATATTGCACATCATTTTTTAAAGGAGAAGATTAGCCTAGATAATAAATGTGCATTACATTTAAAGCCAATCAAGATTTCAGAGCCTTTACCCTCCATATTTTCTCATATTCTGTAACTGAAGCATTTTAGGGAAAAAGGGGCTCAAAAACAGGAGAGTCTACAATTCGTCATAAAATTTTTCTTATTTTCCTATATTTCTTTGCTTACTTGTATTTCAGCCTTGATTCCAAAGAGAATAAGAAAATGATCAAAACTATAACTAAACAAATATGTATTTTAAGAATGATGGAAATATA
>NW_012141080.1:2513369-2513656 GCF_000956105.1 Propithecus coquereli
TTAAAAATTGGGGGAGAAAAAATGAGAGTGACTAGTGTTACTAGATACAAGGTTTCTTGTGGGGATGATAAAATATTCTAAAAATAGATTATGGTGATGGTTGCACAACTGTAAATATACTAAAACCAATGAGCTGTATGCTTTATGAACTATATCTTATATAAATAACATTTCAATAAACTGTTAAAATAGACAAAATAGGCCGGGCGCGGTGGCTCACGCCTGTAATCCTAGCTCTCTGGGAGGCCGAGACGGGCGGATTGTTTGAGCTCAGGAGTTCGAAACCA
>NW_012141080.1:2526141-2527308 GCF_000956105.1 Propithecus coquereli
TACAATTTTAAGTGATATCCTAAAATGAAAGGAAAATAAGATAATGTAGTTGTTATCAAATCTGTTTTATGTTGTTTCAGAAATAGTATATTCACTGGTATTCGTGGTTTTTCTTTCAGTGAAATACTTTAAAAAATTATTCAGCCTTTTTTTCGTTAGCTTTATTAAGGTTTAACTGCCATAAAATTGCATATATTTAAGATGTACAACATGATGTTTTGATATATGTATACATTATGCAATGATTAAATCAAGCTAATTAATATATCTATCACCTCACATACTTATCTTTTTTTTGTGGTGAGAACATCTTAACAATCTTCTACCATCTTAACAATTTTCAACTATACATTACATTGTTATTAAGTATAGTCACCATGAGATACAATAGATCTCCAGAACTTACTCCTCCTGATACTTTATACCCCTTGACCAACATCTCTATGTTCCCCACCTTCCCTCCCCACGGTCCCTGGTAACCACCATTCTACTTCTGCTCATATGAGTTCAACTCTTTTAGATTCCATGTGTGAAATCATGCAATATTTATCTTTCTATGCCTGGCTTTATTTTAGTTAGCACTATGTCTTACAGTTTTATCTGTGTTGTTGCAAATGACAGGATCTTTTTATAAAGCTGAATGGTATTTGTGTGTGTGTGTATCATCTGTCTATCTATCATCTATCTCTATCTATCTACCTACGTACCTACACCATATTTTCTTTATCCATTCATTTATTCACTGATGGATACATAGGTTGATTCCACATCTTGGCTATTGTGAATAATGCTGCAAGGAACATGAGAGTGCGGATCTCTCTTTGACATACTGATTTTATTTCCTTTGGATATGTACCCAGTAGTGGGAGTGCTGGATCACATGGTAGTTCTATTTTTAATTTTTTGAGAAATGACTATACTATTTTCAATAATGGGTATACTAATTTACATTCCCACAATGTGCACACTCTCACCAACACTTACCTTTCATCTTTTTGTTGATAGCCAATCTAATAGATGTGAGATAATATCTCATTGTGGTTTTAATTTGCTTTTCCCTGGTGATTAGTGATGTTGCACATTTTTTCAAATACATGTTGACCATTTGTATGTCTTCTTTTAAGAAATGTCTATTCAGATTATTTTTTTTGCCATTGAATTGTTGGG
>NW_012141080.1:2527358-2528543 GCF_000956105.1 Propithecus coquereli
TGCACATGTGTGCTCATTGATTAGTTCCAATTTAATAGCAAGTACATGTGGTTTTTGTTTTTCCATTCTTTAGATACTTCATTTAGGATAATGGTCTCCAGTTCCATCTAAATTATTGCAAAAGGCCTTGATTCATCCTTCTTAATGGCTGAGTAGTATTCCATAGTATACATACACCATATTTTGTTAATGCATTCATGAATTGATGCACACTTGGGTTGATTCCAAATCTTTGCAGTTGTGAATTGTGCTGCAATAAACATTTGAGTGCAGGTGTCTTTTTGATAAAATGACTTCTTTTCCTCTGGTTAAATACCCAGTGGTGGGATTGCTGAATCAAACGGTAGGTCTACTTTTAGTTTTTTGAGAACTCTCCATACTGTTTTCCACAGAGGTTGTACTAATTTGCAGTCCCACCAACAGTGTATAAGCATTCCTTTTTCTCTGCATCCATGCCAGCATCTATTATTTTTGGACTTTTTAATGAAAACCATTCTAACTAGGGTAAGGTGGTATCTCACTGTGGTTTTAATTTGCATTTCCTGATGATTAGTGATATTGAGCATTTTTTCATATGTTTGTTAGCCATTTGTCTATCTTCTTTTGAAAAGCTTGTGTTCATGTTTTTTGCCCACTTTTTAATGGGGTTGTTTGCTGTTTTCAAGTTTATCTGCATAGAAGTTAAGCAATGTACCGCTATGTGGTAGATGGTAAACACTTTAACTTGAAAAGACTTGTCTTTACCATTTAGTGTCTGTATAAAATTGGTAGACCACTTGAATCTTGGAGTGACTGAAAATTATGTTCCTCAGTTCCTTCATTTTTTGTAAATAAGGGTAATATCAGTTTGTATAATATGTTTCTTATGAAATTAAATACATATATGAAGTGCTTAGAACCCAGTAAGAGGCTAATGTATATAAAGTAGTAGTATTTAGTATTATTTCTTAATATCTCTAGTAGTTTTCCTATTTGCATGATTTTTGTGTACATTTTGCTCTTTCTCTATTTTAAAAAACGTATCTACATATGTATGGATATATTAACTTTAATTGGAATCATTTCCCATTCCTACACCCATTTGGCTAGCCAGATGAGGAAAACCTCTTTCACAGGTTGTAGCAAATGGTGAATCATTTGGAAGAGGATGGGGGTATGGGGGGCGGAGAGATATTGTACTTAAAG
>NW_012141080.1:2530273-2546459 GCF_000956105.1 Propithecus coquereli
CTTCCATTCTATGGTTGTCTAAGTGAAATTCCAAAAGCATTTTATTTATTTATAATGAAGGGAAAATCTTAGAATTAATTTTGCATGACCACGCTTTCACCAAAATCCAAACAAAACACAATTGAGAGCTCTCATATTTCAGACTGGTGATTCTCCATTAAGCAATATTTTGTTCACTAATTCATTTAATTTCTCACCAAGAGGTTAAAACAAAATTTATGACCCATAGTTTTGTTTTATAAAATTTGACATATATCAAATTGTGTGTAATGCATCTAAAGCAGTGCTTCAGGAAAATAATACAATCTAAATGCTTTTATGATTAAAGAAAAGTGGTTGAAAATCAATAATCTCAGTTTTCACCTAATGAACCTAGAAAATTTTCAAATTTAAACCAAAGAAAAGCAGGTAGTAGGGAAAATTAACAAGATCAAAAGTTATTTTTTAAAATGATTAATAAAATAGAAACTCCAGTAAGACTGATTAAAAAACCCCCAAATTTGCTGTATAATTTCCCTTGTATCAGGAAAGGTATTGCGATGTGAATTGAGCTTCCTCACTATCACCTTGCCTAGTAATAGAGCTGAACTACTCACCTCTGTACTTTGGGGAATGGTAAAGACTTGAAGGGCATGTTTCAAGAGTGACAGACTATAGTTAATAACAACTTATTGTACTTTCAAAATTGCTAGGAGAGTAGATTTTAAGTGTTCTTACCATGAAAATAAGTATGTGAGGTAATGCATTTGTTAATTAGCTTAGTTGAACCCTTCTGCAATGTATCCATATTTCAAAGCATCATGTTATGCACAATAAATAGTTACAAACTTTCTCATAATCAGTCTTCGAAATCTAGCATGTATTTCACACCGACAGCACATATTAATTTAGATGAGTCACATTTTAAATTCTCACTAGCCACATGTGACTACTATATTGGATGCACAGATATATCTATAGCAACCTCAGTTAAACTTGTCACAAGCAACCCGGGCTGAAATAAATCCTTTCGCCAAAATTAAAGATCAGCTGAGACTAACTAGTTTATGATTTTGAAGTATTTATTTTTGTCCCTACCTCAAAGATCTATCATATTGTGTAAATCACTGCTTTCGAAATGAGGTTTGAAGAGTAATCTGTCGGCTGACAGAGAGAGGTGGGTCGTATAGGCAAGTGTTCCATCTGAACTACAGTAGGCAAAAGTCAACAACCAAAAGAAAACTGGCAAAGAGAAATAAGATAGAAATTCCAAGAACAGTCCTGGAGACAGCTAATGCTGCAAGCTGGAGCCATACCAATTCCAGGAAGACATAAATATTAAACACAGAAGGATTTAGCGATTGAAACGGAAAAGAACTTCTGGACAAAGAGTGTAGGCAGAGTTTCACCGCAACAATGAGAATAATGTCTATAATGATTCAGTATTGGCAAGCAAATAATGCATCTTGTCTTTTCACATCCCCAAAATGATACGTATATGGAACTCTTTACGTATACATATATGGCTTGCTTTTTTCTGTCCTTGTTTATTAATATTTTATCTCCAGAAAAAAAGGTAATTTTAATTAGAGTTAAGTAGGAAGTAGAATTAGAGTCTTTTTAATATGTTGATCACTTATACCGCATATTGAGATTAGAATGTTGAGTCTTATGCCTACATTTTTGATAGGTTTATTTATTTTTCTGTTTAGAATCTTGTCTGGATTATCTCTTGCTTGGCTCTGTTATTAACACTGAATGTTGTTAGCAGAGTTTCTGTTCCCATGCACTAATCAAGGTGCATAAATCGTGATAATTGACCTGGGCTGAGTTCTGTTCCTCCTTCTAGTTAATTAGAGATAGAGTCATCACAACCAGATAAAAGAAGCAGAAAGCACTAATAGAATGATTACGTTGAATATTAGAGACTCAGTACGTAATTATGGATTAGCTATTGAAGATAAAAGTATGTTTACTTGAGTTTCAGAAACAGGATTTTGTATACTAAAAGTTAAAATAAATCTTAAAATCGACTCACATTCTTGTAATTAAAATAACCTGTGTCATTAGTTTCATGGTGTTCAAGGTAGATGCATGAGACAAATCATGGGCTTAGAATGACTGGCTTCTCTCATTTTAACATTTTCTGAAATAAAAGAAAGGCACCTGTTTCTTAATAGTCTCCTGAGTTAACTTTGCCTTAATAATTTGAATGAAAGATCAGTTTAATATGGCAAAGGAAGAAGCCCACCTTTCCTTATGCCATTTTCACTCCAAACGAGGGAAACAGATGAAAATAAAAAGCTATCATCACTCTCATCATGGTAAAATGATGAAAGCGATTTTCTTTAACTGATTTCAAATACACTAAAAACATGCAAAGAAATAGTTTGAGAAATCAGAGTTATAAACTGCTCAGTGAAAGGTTTTTAAAAAGCTAGGCTACTATCAGGATTTACAAACAAACAGAATTGGATATATGTAAGATATTATATCATGCAACATAGAAAGAGCTTTATCTACAAAACTGGATGCACTCTTTTTCCTTCACTTTTACAAACCCCTGTTTCTATGGTTACTAAATTGATTTCTGATCATTATATGGATTGGCCTGATAAGGGAAAAAAGCATATTTTATGTGTTCCTTCTTTTTAATTAAATTTTTATTTCAAGATAACTCTAGATTCATGTGCAGTTGTAAGAAATGATATTAAGAGATCTTGTGTATGCTTTATCCACTTTTGCCAATGATTACCATATTGTAAAACTATAGTTCAGTATCAAAATCAAGAAAAGGACATGAATACAATCCACCCATTTTATTCGGATTTCCTCATTTTTACATGTGCTTGTGTGTGCGTTTAGTTTTATGCAATTTTATCACATGTGTAGCTTGGTGGTGTATCCACCACTACAGTCAAGGTGCAGAGCAGTTGTGTTACCACAAGGATCCCTCATGTCATCCTTTTGTAACTATGTCCACCTGGATTCTACCCTAAGTTCCCACTTCTAACCCCTGGAAATTCCTAATACATTCTGTATCTCTGTGGTTTTATTATTTCAAGGTTAAATAAACAGAATCATTCAACATGCAACCTTGGGATTGGCACATTTCCCTTGAGAATTTATCCAAGTTATTCTGCATATTAGCAATTCATTTCTTTTTATTGATGGGTAGTATTCCATGGTATTGATATATCATAGTTCTTTTTAACCATTCACCTGTTGAAAAACATCTGGTTTGTTTCCAGTCTTTGGTTGTGACAAATCAAAGAAGATATGGGGTTCTCCTTGAATCAATTAAAATGAAATTTCCAGTGAGGTCTCATGGTGTAGGATGGATGCTCTCCCTGAGCAGTCCACAGGAAAACGAGAGCAGAGGGGTCAAGCCCTGCAAGACCGTTTTTTCTGGCACCTTCACCTGATCGGTCTTATCACTCCTGTTTTCTTGGGCTGGGGAAGTGAATGAGGAGTTGACACAGGATTGAGTTTTAAATGAGCTGATGTCCTCCCACCTTCTACAGGGAAGGAAACATTGAGTTAGAAATGACTGTTCCTACCCTTCAATGACATCATAAAACCAAACATTATAATGCAAAATGAGTGCCATTTTGGATCCTTTAGAATTAATTAATGGTGTTTTTGAATACTAGGGAGCTCGTGAAGAAGAACGTGTTCCTATTCAGCTAAGGAACAAGGCTTTGCTGGGGAAAAAGCTTTAATGCTATTTGCCAGAGACTGACAGTAAAAATGACACATTCAGAATTTGGAGCAAAGAGAGTTAGATGTTTTCAGGGCATTCTTTGTGTCGTTAATAAGGTAGAGGACTGTGAAAACCATTTGAATAAGATAAAAGAATATCGCTCTACTCAAAGACATTCAGAGATGTGGCATATCTTAAAAAGAAAGTAAAGTTTAAAAGCACGAATTGCACATAACACCCTCTTGCTTTCTAACATAGCTCTATTTCTACAAACAAGTCAAAGGTTTGAATACTTTACTGAACTATAAAGCTGAACTCATGATTGTAAATCAGGCAGACAACAGTAAGCTTAGCTATGCGTCATTCTTTCTTCAGTTTTGAAGAGGAAGCAATCCTGGTCCCTGGTTCTCTCTGTGTGTTTAGGATAGAGACTGTACATTGCCCTTCAGACGGGGGACTGTTGGGTTTTTGTGTTAAGGTCATTTAAGTCGCAAAAAACAGCTATTTCTCTCTCTCTCTGCAAATTAAACAACACTCCCCGTTGTGTTGTAATGGATTTCAGTCCATTGTAATTAAAGATCCAACTGTTCACCTCTTGAAACCAAGAGCTTTTTACCACATTGTTGCTTCATTTATCTCTGAGGAAAGACACACATCCACCCATTTGCTATTGGAGTGACGCGGTGCTGTCAGTATTGCTGGCAGTAACACAGTAATAAAAGTGAACAGTAGACATTTTAGAAGAGAACCATTACCTTGACTCACTAATGAGTTTTGTTTTTCAAGAGCTTTTCAGTACAAAAAAAAAAAGATTTACAACAGAGGAAATCTCAAAGTAAGATGACAGGCTCTTCAGAGCCTTATCACTGCCCAGAGTGATTAAAATATTTCCTCTCTAGCTCTTCGGCTGAGCTTTACGTTTCCTTTTTCTAGTATTTCCTTTTGCCTTTCATCACAGAATTTCATTTCTTGCTTATTTTCTTCTCTTTTACTTCTAACTCATTCTATGTTCCCACACGACCCCATGACAAATTTCTCCTTTACCCAATTCTGAGTTTCCCAGAAAGCAGAGCCCGCGGCAGAGGGAATATGTGCTATTACCAGAAGACTCAGGAGTGGGCGAGGAGGGAGGGAAGCAGGGAAGGAGGAAGACTGAAGGTGAAGGTGCCTTTTCATGCTGATAGGGCTGCTTATTAAGTGCACTTGTTGCTAGATCCATGGTAACATGCCCCAGGAAGCTGAATAAACTTCCTTGCAACCAACTTTAGGGTGAGGGGGAACAATTCACTCACTGGCTCCCATCTCTGACTGTTCAAAGGTTCACCCTGTGGAGCCTCGCATTTCTGGTGATGGATGTGTGGACATGTGCATCTTGTTGGTTCTCCTGGTGCATTCAACAAAGAAGGCCTGTGTAGACGTAGAGGTGCTGTCAGGGGATGTCTGCAGGAAGCCAGCCAGAGATCGTGCAGAGCTGGTTGTTGCAGCAGCAGCTGGAATAGAAGACAGTTGATGCTTAGAGAATCTGAAGAGCTGCCCGAGATATGTCCAATACACGCTGCAGTTGCTTCTTACGAATTGTTGGTCTACTCAGGAGCACAGGTAAAACTTGTCTCTGCAGTCCAGGAGGATTTAAAATAGTCTTGGAACTATGTTCTTATGTTTTAAGAGAGCACTAATTCAATCCTAAGTTTGAGCAACTGGAAAGCAGGGATCATGCATGATTCCTTCTACATTGCCAATATGAAACATAAAGTTTGCTACAAAGCACGTGCTCAGTGCAACTTTTAATAATAATGAGTTTTTACACATAAGTTGAATTTGCATCTTAGAGGTGCTATGACTTATCAATTTAATCATTAAAAGAATAACTGTAATGTACTTTTATGACACTAGTTGGTATGGCAGTGTGATCAATCAAAGTTGGAGGTTCAGTCTCTGACATGCTAGGGTCATTTAAGAGGTCTGCTCTTAATAATTAATTAAGTCTTCAAATGAAGATTTAGGAATACCAGTTTATTTTTTTTGTCATGTCTGCTATGAGACAAATAAAAAAGACATCCATCTTAAACTATACTCAAAGATGACTAAATTGATGTGAGAGGTATTTTGCAAAAGAAAATTGTCATTCAACTCAGAAATTTCTGGAGACTGTGTGTCCATTTTTATCTGATTAGTCTGGTCTGTGCAAGCCCAAAGTCCTAGACCTGCTCGTATATTAGCCAATATATGAGCTCGAAGGTATTTCCAATAGTTCAGATAATAGCCACTTATGCCCTTATATTGACGCTGCCTTAGGGAATGTTATCTAAAAAGGTTCACTAAGAACACTAAGCTACTATAGGCAAACAGAAGTCTAAAAATAATTCAGTAAGTGAAAGCCATATCACAATGGGCCAAGATTATTTGGCTGTTTTTTAAATTTTGTTTTTTGCCATTGAATATTTTTAGTTTTGTTTCTGAAAGGTAGGTGATTATGTATAGACTGAATCATAGAAACTATTTAGCTGTTATAATTTTAAAACACAATCAAATCTGTATTGCTATAGAAATACTAATTTGTATTCTAGATTAAGGTACAACAAAATGATTTGCATCTCCTTCCAGTAAAATTCAAACAATTGATTTTTTTTCAAATCTCATAATAACACCTTTTAGTTAGATCTTTTGTGCTCTTTTAAAATTTTCTTTTGCAAAATATGTCTCACATTAATTTAGTGATATAAGGATTGTGAAATCATCTTTGAGTATAGTTTAAGATGGATGTCTTTTTTATTTGTCCCATATCAGACAGAAAAAAACAAACTTGTACTTCTAAATCTTCATTTGAAGACTTAATTATCCATAACATCTGCTGAATCCACCTATCCAGTTGATAGGAAGATTACTTTCTTTTTCTTAATTACTATTTTAGTAGCAAAATAGTGGAAATGAGCATGCATTTTGATGAAGCATGAGCACCCAGAATGAGAAATGTAAGTATAAACAGGTTCACTTCCTCGCTGTCTCAATATCTCCATCCTTAGTCAAGGGACTTTGATATTTCTCCCACATAAGGGGTTGAATATATTTTCATGCCCCCTGACTCTGGGTTCCACCATGAAACCAAGAGAATTAGGTAGAAGTGCCTGTACCTGTGCAAATCTGGGAAAACACATACAACAGGCCTGGTGTATTTCTCTTTGCCCTCTTGTGCCTCTCTGACCCTGCCATGAGGAAAATGTGTCCAGGCTAGGTGACTGGTTCCAAGAAAAAGATAAAAAACTCAGGAGCAGAGCTGTTCATCGTATGGCATAGTCCTCTAGCTGAGCCACAAACACAGGAGCAAGCTAGCGAAGATCCACAGGGCCCAGCCCAGTCTGGATACGATGATCCTTCTCCATTAGACCCACAAACTTACGAGCTATGAGGCAAATAATTCTTGTTTAAAACTACCATGTTTTGGGATAGATACACAACTGATATAATAAATATCTGTTTGACACCCATAGTCATCATGAACAACCTTTAAAATGTGAACATTATAGTCAGTATGTTAATAGCATTTCTGCAAAAATTATAGCTAATATTTTACCTATACCTATGACATGACTAGCAATGATAATATACTATTCTCCTTCCTTTACTGAAAGATTCTCTAAAATGTACATATAAAAGAGCATATTCAGATGGTACCCAAATGAATTCAATTTCATTCCATTCCATAAGAAATCTGGAAGTACTATTCTTCATAGTAGCCTGTACATCTTTAGCAGAATCTTGCAAGTTTATGTAGAACATTTGTGGTGTAACATTATTCACAGAGTTGGTTTCCATTAATCAGTTTAACTTATTTATTACATGTTTATTGAAGGCCTGCTTTTTCTAGATCTAAAAATATAAATGTGAAGGGAACAGCCACTACCTTTAAGAAGAATACAGTATTATTGGAGAGATTAAGTGCAAGTTAACTTTTACAAAAGAATGCAAGAAATATGAAGACTCAATGTCATTTTGAAGTCCGCTTAAATAGAAATGTTTAGATGCTGGAAAGGGTGATATTTTCCAGAAGATATTTGACATGGTAAAGTAGTTTTTATGTAGATTGATTTCCCTTTTTACAAAGTATAAGAGAAACATGTATATCCTAGATTTCAATTTTAATACTATTGAAAGTTTTCAGCAAGATTTTTTTAAACTACCATACAAAATCAGTCACAAAAGAAAAAAAGTTATTTTCTTCTTTTTATTTACTTTTTCATGTATTTACTTAGTAAATATCTGTCTTCCCTTGACATCAACCTGTTTCAAGATCAAGACGAATGTCTTATTCATCGTAGAGTCTCAGAAATCATTTCCCAAATGAATAAATCATTAAATATCATGCCATTTATAGGATACCTACATTTGATTACAGTGCTGTCAGTGTTTTGAAAGAAATATTTTAGGGCTTCAAATGTAAAAAATACATGCTACAAGAAGTTGTGCCCAGATCCCAGGGAGTAAAGCCAATGCATCCTCTTTAATATTTTTCACTGCTAATTGCTAATCAGAAGGGACATCAAAGAATTCTTTGTTTTATCTGCTGCTCAGTCATGGTATATTTAAGTGGGATACAGTCTTCCTAGCCTCCATCTAAATGGCTTGTAGATAAAAAGAAACTTCCTATTTCCCAAGCCATGATAGAGCCTGATGCCACCTCTCCTATTTCGGAAGTAGAGCGAGGATAGTGTGGGGGTCAGAATTTGTGTTATCAGAGTCAAGTTACCTGAAGTCAGACCTGGTCTCTACCATTCGCTAGCTACCTGTGTGACCTTAGGCTTAACACTCTGTTCCTTGGTTTCCTCACCTGTAAGCCAGGGATTAAAAAAAGATCTAAACCCATAGGGTGTTCTGAGCTTTTATGATTTAACACATGCACATAGGACAGTGTGGTTGGTGCATATGCAAGCGGTAATTTTTCTCTCCCCTATTCCCTAATTGGGGTCCCCAACTTCCACTTCCATTCATGGATTTCCTCCTTTATCTCAATGTACTGCTTGGAAAATCAGCTCTATCTCCTTGGCTTTGCGTGAGTATTTTTAATTGTCCATCTCTGTCAGAACTTCCTATGACACATTAACAGCAGACAGAGCACATCTTTCTTGTATGAAGGCTGATAGGAGTATAAATAGTTCCACTTTCTGCATAGGGAAGGGACCCCATATGAGAAGAGGACCTAGGTGACAATCTGTGTTCTTTCCTTGCAGACAACTCCACCATCTTAAACACTCAGAGAGCTCAGTAAGAGAATTTATGGCCTGCGGAAGTGGTCAGAGCATTTTGTACCAGAGTTCAGCTCCAGAGACTTAGAAACAATGCACTATTTCTAGTAAATGTTGCCTTCTTCAATTGTAGTGAATAGGCTCTGGAGATTCCTGTGAAAAGAAAACATAATTTGCCTGGATGCAAAATGCTTCAGTCTGTTCTTTTCTGTAAACATCTTCCACTTTCAATGCTCTTTCTATTTTATTACCCTAGGGAAGAAAACTCAATTGTGTGCTATTGTGACTTTTGTGGTTACATTCTTGATTTGCTTTCTTTGTTCCTGGGTTAGGGGAGGTCTGTGCCTCATGACAGAAGCAGTGGGCACTCAGTAGAGTCCTTCATGGGAAAAATAGTAAAATCCCCAAGGTCCAAATACTAAATTTGAATGTTTTTGTATGCTAGGTTGACACACAAAATATATTCACAGCTGAATATATTTTTTTCTCATATTATGATGGATTTAAACTGAATAATCTATCTTTTTCTCTGAATCACATGTTGATGATGGTAATAGGAAGAGATCCTGAGAATGAGGGATACATCCTACAGGGCTGTCGCGAGGAGCTCTGTGGTCCAAAATATGTTTTCTGGGTAAGTGCTGAGGCTCTGAGGACACGGTTAGCATAAAAACCTAAACACCGTTTCTTTAACACAGAACACATGAGAATCATATTTTCATTATCTTTCTGGATTTAATGAATTAATTTATGTTAGCATCCCAAACTGAAGGAACAATTAATAGATTTGTATCTCCAGTTAGGACTCAAATGATTAACAGCTTGAAATGCAGAAACCTGTCATTGCTGGTACACGTTGGAGGCATTTTACCTGGTTGGTGGCCAGAACTTCTATTACATTTTGTCACAGATCATAAAATGGGCCTGAGTGCCCTATATCCACAGCACACAGTGGATAGAATGCATTCATGAAATAAAAATAGCATCTGACAATTCCATCCTCTGGTAATATTCTCATTGCAGTGTATTCTCCATTCTCTGGGTCAAAAGTGTGAACAGTTAAAGAAGATATGCGCTGGGCAGCAGAGCTAAAATATATGTTTTCTGATTGTCTACTGCGTGCATGCATGCACGTAAGAGCTCATGCACATGCACACTCCAATTCTCTTTCTATCACTTTATTGCAATAGCTCCTTTGTTCTAATTTTACTGACTTCCATTCAAAACTATGAAAGATAAATAAATGCTCCAAGATTAAAGAAGTGTTGTGATTAATAAGTAAAGTAAGTATGGCTGTTGTTAGCACAGATTCCTAATGACTGCAAAATAGTTTCATCTTTATTCTTTTTGGGATCTGAGATTGATCCCCATATACAATGCAAGAAAAAGAAAGATGCAGACTTGAAATAGGACAACTGTGTAGAAACTCTAAAAAAAAACCCACCTGTTTTTAATAGAGTTTTAATGGAGTTTTTAAAAGTAAGTCTAACATATTCAAAATAAATAATGCATTTTTCTAATATAATACTTGCAAGTCACCATGAAAACTTATCAGAATCACTTGCAGATAATTTTAACTCTCATACTATTAAGATAGATAGATGGAAAGGTATGTAAGTATATGTGTTGATAGATGAAAAACAATTCAAAAATGGTTTAGGTATGTTATAGTCTGTCTTCTCATGAAGTTCCTATTATTTGCCAGAGCATGTCTCTCATTATTTCTAAACACTTGCCAGTAAATTGGCTCACGAGTACTGCCTGAAAGAGATGGAAAGAGCTCCCTATGTGAATTCGGCCTAAGTTTCCCCTAAATAAGGTACCTTTTGTTACACTCCATCATGCCGTTCTTGCCAATTCTCTTTACAGACTCATCTTTAAAGTCAATTGATGAAAACAGGCACACAGCAGGTTGCTGTGATGGTGGCTGCTGATGATGTTAGCGTGCGTGGTTGTAAACATGTCTGCCCATCTTAATGGCCCTGCTTTATCACAAATCCAGGGAAAACCCGTAATACAGCAAAGCAAAGTCCAGTAAAATTTGACACTCTCTCAGCCTGGGGATTAGATAATAATTAAAAATATTGTTATTTAAATTAATAAGATAAGCTAATATAGCTTTGGAAATGGTTCCATCTTCAATTGAAAGAGCACATGTAGAATTTATTTATTTTTTTAATTTTATTTTTCAAGTTAAACACCCCTCAGTGTGAACAATGCAAGGGAAGAGATCCTCAGCCAAATAAAAGCAATAAGGTTATACATAAAGCTCTTAGTATAAGGCAACTTTTTATTATGGCCTGATTCTCTGGGCTCCCCTGACTTACCTCCTGACGTGGACTTAACTGCACAACAAAAGTAACTGCTGCCTATTTAGCAAAGGCCAACTACTAGATGTAGCTTGGAGATAAGAACACCTGTCATCAAAGCAGCGCATTGTTCTGAGGCACTAGAGAGCAGGCAGCTCTGAGAGGCAGAAAAATCTGGATCCAGATTCCATGGTTTGGCTTATCGACTGTGGATATGGAGCACTGCAAAGCAACTAAAGGGAGTCTTATTATTATAAAAAACCCACTTTGGAAAATTGCAGTCTGGGATTAATACTGTCCTAATGCCCTCCCCCGGCTATCGTACCATCGTAATAAGATGTAAAAGGCAAAGATGATGCAGTTCAATTTCTCTGATATGTGATCAGATAGAACAGGGGCCAGGGGCCATCCTCCCTGGAGCAGGGCTAGAGTGGGCTTGACTGCTCAGGTACCCACTGTCCCCAGAATGTGTCAGAAGCAATGGAACAGTGAACACTGCACTGTCTTTTCTTTCTTCTTGTTGAAAATGGGAGTGATGATTGTGGTGAATCAGTTGTCCCATCATAAGTAGATATTAGATGTGCTGGGGCTCAGAAGATGACCATTTGGCTGTAGGTAACCAAACCATGGGGAACCAATTCTGGATCTCATTGAAAGAAATGCACATCACCCCAAGGTCCTGGACGGTGGCCTGGGGCAGTCCAGGGGCCAGACCTCGGCAGGATTAGTTGCTTTTAGAGGCATGTGGGAAAGCTGCATTATTTTATCCAGGTTTATTTTGTATGTTACATATAGAAGAGTGTATGTATGTGTGTGTATGTGTGTGTATCTGCGTATATGTGTGTGTGTGTGCATGCTAAGAAGGCAGTGATAAAATGTAGTTACATTTTTGTCTGCTGAACATTTTTTTTCCTTTTGGGAACTCTTGTGTGAATTTTGTGGGGCTGTCCATTAGGTCAGCCCATGGGCCCCTGATCTCAACTGGGCAAATCATGGCATGCCACCTTGGCACATTGATCCATACATGGGTGGATGCAAGAAGAGCCAGCCTTAATCCTTAAGGAGACTGACATGGGAATATGAGAGCCCGAGGGTACCAGGAGCATGGAGATGGCATGAGAGTGAAGTGAAATAGAGGCTTAGACATTTGAGAAATCCAGCCATACGTCATACCTCATTCCGGCCGTGGGCTTTCCAGGGGTGCACACCAGTAAATTACCTGCTGTATTAGTTCCCTATTGCTGCTGTAACAAATTGTCACAAACTTTATGGCTAAAGACAACACAAATTTATTTTCTTATAGTTTTGGGGGTCAGAAGTCTGAAATTGGTCTTATGTGGTTAAAATCAAGGTGTTGGCAGAATTGTGTTTGTTCTGGAGGGTCTAAGGGAGTAAGGGAGAATCCATTTCCTTGTCTTTCCTACCTTCTTGAGACTGCCTGCATTCCTGGGCTTGTGGCTCCTTCCTCTAACTTCAAAGTTAGTGGTGCAGCATCTTCAATTCTCTCTCTCCTTCCAATATTATATCACCTTCCCTGACTCTAACCCTCCTGCATCTTTCTTATGGGGATGCTTGTGATTATATTGGGCCCACCATTTAATCCAGAATAATTTCCCAATTTTAAGATCTTTAACTTTATTGCATTTTCAAAGTTCCCTTTGCCCTATAAGATAACATATTGACAGGTTCTAGAGATTTGGAGATGGACATCCTTAGGGGAGCATTATTCAGTCTCCCACATCTATCTTTAGCTGATTCGAATTGGGATTTTTGTCACTTATATCCAGGACAATCATGATTAAGACACAATGTTTCTGCTTTTTAATTTTCCTTAGAGGTCAAAAAACTATTAATAACATATTCCCTCCTGCATTTAGTGCATATTATAAATTTTAAGAAGCAGAGCTATTTAGAAAAATGGCACTAGAATATGAATTATTCCTGTTTTAATCCTCACTAGAGCAAGTTATATATTTGTGTTCAGGCTTAGTTTATTCGTTTATGATATGCAGATAATAACTGCTGATTTGCCAGATTCACAAGGTAATTGTGAAAATCAAATGTGATTAAAAAAACCCCACAAAATTCATACTGCATGCAGATAGAAAGTACTTCTGTTATTTTATCTCATGTAGGTATCATATTTTTGAATAATCATTCACTCAAAAATATTTTTATTTTTTTAAATAGACATAACATTTTTTGTACTTACAGTGTATAACATGATATTTTGAAGTATATATACTTTGTAGAATGACTAAATCTAGATAATTGTTGTATGCATTACCTCACATACCTATCATTTTTGTGGTGAGAATACATTTACTCTCTTAGCATTCTTCAGGAATACAATATATTATTAACTATAGTCACCATGTTGCAGAGTAGATCTCTTGAACTTATTCCTCCTATCTAACTGAACCTTTGTATCCTTTGACCAACATCTTCTGAATGGCTCCTTCCCCACAGCCACCCCAGCCCCTCTGGTAACCACCATTTTACGTCCTACTTCTATGGGATCAACTTTTTTAGACACTGCATCTGAGTAATATCATGTGATATTTGTCTTTCTGTGCCGGCTTATTTCACTTAACATAATGTCCTCAAGGTTCATCTATGTTGTCGCGAATGACAGGATTTCATTCTTTTTTATGGCTGAGTATTCCATTGGGTATATATAAACTATTTTGTTATCCATTCATCCACTGATGAACACTTAGGTTGATTTTATATCTTGGCTATTATGAACAATGCTGCAGTGAACATGGGAGTGTAGGTATCTCTTCAACATACTGATTTCACTTCCTTTGGATATATACTCAGTTGTGGGATTGCTGGATTATATGGTAATTCTATTTTTAATTTTTTGAGGACCCTCCATATTGCTTTCCATAATGGTTGTACTGATTTACATTCCCACCAAGAGTGTTCAAGGGTTGCTTTTCTCCACATCCTTGTCAACATTTGTTATCTTTGTCTTTTTAATGATAGCCATTTTAACAGGTATAAGGCAATACCTCACTGTGATTTCAATTTGCATTTCTCTAATGATTAGTGATATTGAACACTTTTCATACATGTACCTGTTGGTCATTTGTATGTCTTCTTTTGGTAAATGTCTATTCAGGTCCTTTGTCTATTTTTTAATTGGGTTATTTGTTTTCTTACTATTGAGTTGTTTGAGTTCCTTATATATTTTGGATATTAACCCCTTATCAGATGCACATATAGTTTACACATATTTTCTCCCATTCTATATATTGTCTCTTCACTCTGTTGATTGTTTCTTTTGCTGTGTGAGACTTTTTTAGTTTGATATAATCCCATTTGTCTATTTTTGCTTTTCTTGCCTGTGCTTTGGGGCCATATCCAAAAAATCATTGCCCAAACCAATGCCATGGAGCTTTTCCCCTATGTTTTCCTTTAGTAATTTTATAGTTTCGGGTCTTACATTTATGTCTTTAATTCATTTTGAATTGATTTTTATATATAGTGAAAGATAAAGGTTTAATTTCATTCTTCTGCAAGTAGATATTCAGTTTTCACAGCCCATTTATTGGATAGACTGTCATTTCCCAGTTGTATGTTATTGATACCTTTGTTGAAAATCAGTCGGCTGTAAATGCACGGATTTATTTGTGGGCACTCTGTTCTGTGCCATTGTTTAATGTGTCTGTTTTATGCCAGTACCATGCTGTTTTGGTTACCATAGCTTTTTAGTATATTTTGAAACACTCGCCAATATTAACTGTAGTTTTTGAACTTGGATCTTGCTATAATTGCTTTACATATTCCTTTTGTCTAATAAAAGAAAAAGATAAGCAAGTGCCCTCACATTAAAGAAGATACAGAATAGGCAATTTCCTTCTTTCTTCTGCCTCGAAATCCATTGGAGAAAAAAAAAGAACAAGAAAAAATAGAGGGAAACAACCAACTTTCATGAAAGTAAGGAAATGGACATATCCCAACACTACAAATGGGGAAGATGTGTAGAATATTGTGAAATTTGCTTTGAGGCAAATGAGGATGTGAGAGGCCAAAATGTTATCTTTCAGATATCAGGGAGGTTTCTGATTCCCTTGATATATTGTGACTGCATCCAGAATACCTATTCTTTGTTTAGTTCAGAGAGATGGGATACAGGTATGTGACCTAGCTACAGGCAAAATGGGAAATGTCTCTGCAGAGATCAGTACCTCAGAATGGCAGGACAGATGCTGATGAAGGAAAACTGTGCTGAGGCACATTTTTATAATTTACAATTTATCTTATTATGCAATTGAAGAAGAGAAGGGCTGCTTGACCTAAAGTAGATGGGAAGGTACTTAGTTGCCAGGTCAAAAATCAAGATACAAAAATTTGCTCTGACCACACTAGTGTCATGGGCACTAACACTGAAGGGAGATGTATCCCGGAGACAGAATAAATTTCAGTTTTGATGAGAGTGAGTTTGACATAGCAACATAGCACACCCAAATTTGTTATGGATGCCTCCATGAGATATGTGAATGAGAAAAGATCTGGTGAGAACCAATCAGAAAAGAGTCAAGCATGAGCTCTGAGCACAAATACCTCCACCTTCACCAGCCAAAAGAGAAGATAAATGGAAATATAGGAAGAAAAAAGAAAATACACCATACAAATATTGCGCAGGGAAAGAGATGGAGAGGTCACCAAAATAATTTACATTCAAAAAAAAACAAAAACCTCCCTCAACAAATTCCTTAAAGAAAAGATAAAAACATTTAAGGGAAAGATTATGTAACAAATAAGAAAGTACAGTGAGAAAAAAATTAATATACTGCAGAGATGAAATCAATCTTTCTCTGTCTCTCCTATGTATGTATATATTTCCAAAGTAATTCTCAAACATAAAATTGAGCAACAAACATTTGTTTTTCCTTAACTAACTGCTTGAATTTGTACTGTGAAAAGGCATGTCTTATCTTGAGTTT
>NW_012141080.1:2559060-2560249 GCF_000956105.1 Propithecus coquereli
TATGCAAAATGTTTTCCAAACTCTTTCTTCTTTGGTAGAGAATAATTTGAGAGACTCTAACTTTTAATATCACCTATTGGTTATCACTTAATTACAGCTACATAAAAATTTCTGACCCAAAATTTGTACATATCTGGAGTAATAGTTAAGATATAATGGCTTACAGTAATCTCCTATAGTAGGATGATTAATGGCCACCCAAAGATACTAAGTTCTAATCCCTGGAACCTATAAATGTTACCTAATAGGGGAAAAAAAAGTTTTTACAGATGTAATTAAATTAAGGATCTTAAGATGATGTTATCTTGCACTATTGGGATGCAATCATAAGTGTTTTTATAAGAGAGAAACAGAGGGAGATTTGATACCCTCGGAAGAGGAAAAGGCACTTGCACACAGAGGAGAAAGCGATATGACCAGGGAGGCAGAGGTTGGAATGATAGAACCGTAAACTCAGGACTGCCAGCAGCCACCCAAAGCTGGAAGAACAGATTTTCTTCCAGAGCCCCTGGAGGGAATGTGGCCCTACCGACATCTTAATTTTGGTTCAGTGATACTGACTTCAGACTACTGGCCTCCAAAACCATGAAAGAAGAAATTTCTGTTGTTTTAAGTCCCCAAATTTGTGATCACTTGTTACAGAGGTGCAGGAAACTAATATAGATTGACCACATGACATGAAAACATAACTGAGAGAAGGGAAAAAAAGACAAAGAATGAATACTCCATTCATTGGTTCACGTATGAAGATGAGCAGGGCCAATTCCTGCAGTACATACAGAAGTATAGAAGCAGATTTCAAGGTGAGTTAAGAACTCATTTGGTTCACGTTGATTCCCAGTATAGGAACTCTCCCAGTGTAACCACCTCTCTCTTGGCTGATCATCAAGCATTGACAGGAGACCATTTGGAGGCAGTGAGCTCGCTGTTTTTAAGACAGTACATTCAACGGTTGGCCAGTCATAATTACTTGAAAAATGCATATATCATGGTAAAAATGAAGATAACATGCATTCATTTATTTCACGAATATTAATTGAACCTCTGAAATGTGCTAAGCAACTCTTGAAGACATTGGGGTACAGCACAAGTAAAATATAAAAAAAAGAAAAAATCATTTTTATCATTTATTATAGCAGTCACAGGAAACTAATACAATATCAGATAGAAATTAAGTGGAGATAAAATA
>NW_012141080.1:2560299-2561791 GCF_000956105.1 Propithecus coquereli
ACAGCTACTCATTTTTTATAGGATACAGTCCAATTGCTCTGCATCACACAAGGTCTTCCATGATCTGACATTTCCCTACAACTTCAGCCTCACATATCCCCATTTGCTGTTTTTAAATTTTAGCTTTCAAAGCACCCATGTTTTATAAAGTTTCTTATCCTCTCCGTGAATGAATGATGCAGAATCTCACCTCTGTGCCTTTGTGTATGATAGTACCCTTATTTGAAATTCTCCAGAAACAACATAAAACTGACTAATTGCTGAATGTCCTTTAAGATTTGGCGCAAACCCCAACTTTCTAGATAGGCTTCTCTGATCTTTTCTCATCTTCCACCCCTAGGCTGTGTGTAATTACTGAATCTGGCACATTGGTTTGTAATAGTGGTTTTCAGCTGTGGGAGATTTTACTCAGGAGGAGATAAAATGCCTGAAAACATTCTGGTTGTGCACGGGTGGAGGGAAAGCTTCCCCTTAACCCTTGGAAAGTTCACGGAGAAATCAACTTGCAAAAAAAGTGGATTAATAAGATAAAAGATATACAAATTTATTACTACCATGCACATAGGGAGAATCACAGAGCGATTGCCCCATATCCCAATGGGGAAGAGATGCTTATATACCCTACTTCTTAGGGGAAATGGAGATGAGGAAGTGTGGTTGATTTTAGGGGGTTAGTAAATGATTTTTAGGGAAATCCAGTGGGCTTGAGGAACATACGATGACATGAAACAAACTCTGTTGGACCTGCAGAGCAGAGAATGGTTTGTGACAAGCCTGCGCTGGTTTGCTGGCAGACTTTAGTCTTCCTTTTTGCGATATGAGTTCTGTTAATGAAAACCTAGGGAAGGGATCAGAGGTCATTGTTTTCTTTTTTGTCAGGTCCAGGCTTTAGGCAGATAAGGAACTTCAGAGAATAAAGTCATCCTATGTTTCGGGAGAGACAGTAGGGGCTGGGGATGGGGAAGAAGGTCAGAGAGACTTTGAGGCTTCTTCAGTCCCCCCTGACAAAATGCCGTATTTTGTGGTATCGATTCTTGAGTCCCAACAGTTGTTAACAACTGGGGTGATGCTGCTGGCTTCCTAGTGAGTATAGGGCAGGGATGCTGCTAACCATCCTATAATGCACAGAACAGCCTTCCCCGGCAAAGAATTATCCGGTCTCCCATGTCAGTAGTGCCGGGATGAGAAAACCTCATGTAGATGAGCCTGTCCCAACCATTAGGTTCTGAGCTTCCCTTGGCCAGAAGCTCTGTCTTATTTGTCTTTATGTCCTTAGCATCAGCTCCAAAGCCTGGAATATGCTTAATTGATATTTTCTGAATAAATGAAGGAAAGAAGGGAGTAAAGTGTGAATGACTATATGAATAATTAGAAAGTATTTGTTCAATAATGAAGATATGGACTGCACTTATACTAAAACAGTACTTCCCAAAGTGGGGATAAAATTTTTGAGTTGGGTGGCAGATGGTAGAGGGAATTGGGATAGGGTATA
>NW_012141080.1:2564854-2566900 GCF_000956105.1 Propithecus coquereli
ATTTTATTTTTATAATATGGCTACTAGGAATTTTTAAATTGCATGTATACTATGTATTGTATTTTTATTGATCAGCCAGGCTCTAGAGAGCTAGACTTCGCCCATTCCCGGTACCTGGGATATTTCTCCTCTTTATTTTGGTCCCTATTGTAAGAACTATCTCCTTCCATTACTGCCTGCCTCTCTTGTTCAAATACCAGCTGAAATGCCAACTCCTTCCCTATAGCATTGGATTGCTTAACACCAATTTATCATCTATAATGGCTATATATGTATCATCTTACTCCTCACACTAAAACAAGCTCCTTCTTGTATCCACATCTCCCCTATGGAGTTTATTATTAAACACATAATAAAGCCCAATCAGTATCTATTAAATGTTCTAAATTCTGATCAAACGTCTAGCTGAAAACCCACTGTTTCCAATTTATCATCATATTTCTATCGTTCCACTTGAGGGAGGAAGATGTAAATAAGACCTTTAAGTGAGCTGCTGTTCTGAGTTTGGGAAAACCTGCCTCCCCACCTCCCCCTAACCTGGTCATTAGGCTCCAGTCGAGAGGCTGGAACAAGTTACCAGATGGGATCTGAAATCTTGCTTCTCTAGTGCTACTTATACTACATTCAAAGATCAGTTGAGTAGAAAATTTTCTAGTGCATAAAGGAAATGATGATGAGAAATATATTTTTTATTGATGTGCAAGTTTTTTTTTTCTTCGCAAAGAATCTTAGTCAATGTTGTGATTGTTCCTTTCTTGTAAAAATGATGTCCAAAGGCAGGATTCTATTCATGTAAACTGTCAATAAACATCCTTGATAAATGAGTGAAAGAAATCAGGGTATTCACTGGAAAGAATTCAGCCCCATGCTGACTTCAAGCAAGTATAATTTAATGGAAACATCAATGACAAAATATTTCAATGGTCAATGTGCAGACCTATAAATTATTAAATTCTCCAAGGCTGCAAAGGAATGGTAAAACCCTGTTTTCAAAGTGTTTTGGGTAAATGTGTTTTGAAAGAGTTACCGCTTGAGGCACACGTAGAACAGCTTACTTTGTTCCCTTGTAAAAGGCTAATCGAGGAGCTTAGAGCATCACAAGGATGATCACCTCCCCTGGGGAATAGAAAATACTGTTTAACCTTTCACATTATCCATTCTGGGCACACAAGGGAATTATACTTGCTGCTAATACTGAAGATGAGTAAGCCCTTAAATAAACACACTGCAAATGAAGATTTATAAAGGCAGATTTTGTGGTGGGCTCTGGGATTAGGCATTAGTTCACATTCACTGTCTTCCAGCAGGCTGCCTAGCTTGGCACCAGCTCCTCCACATTCTGCACACCACGTAGAGCCACGTGGATCTTAGCAAGATGCCAGTGTAAGGGGTCTTGCCCAGAGAGACGTGATAAATATAAGCTTATTTCACTTCCCTCCAATTGCAAGGACGACATTTAGCCTGTATAGATTGCAACAGTTATGCAGCTAAACATTTTCATTCCAACAAAAGGAGCCAATATGTTATTTGCTCTGAAGAATGGCATATATCACATATGTTAACTCAGAAAAAAATACATTACGCTATTTCCGTATTTAAAATTTTAAGGTCATGGTTTAAGGCAGGGTTTCTCAGTCTTGGCACTATTAACATTATGGGCCAAGTAATTCTTTTTGGGGAGGTGGAGGTGCTGTCTTCTGTATGGTAGGATGTTTATCAGCATTTCTGGTCTCTACCCACTAAAATCCAGTAGCTGTCTCCCCTGGGTCTCAACAGCCAAAAATATCTCTGGTCATTGCCAAACTGTCTCTGAGAGTGGGGGCAAAATTGCCCCCAGTGAGAACCACTGATTTAAATTAATATTTTGCAAAGTTTACTTACACACATGTGCGTGTGTGTATGAGCGTTTACACACATGTATATTAGAGCTTTATCAGAGTATGCAGGTACATATAGTCACGTAAGAATCATAGCATATCCAAATACTTTATAAAACACATGAAACGAAACTTTGGTGCAATCACTATCAAGGAAAACGAAGAGGGA
>NW_012141080.1:2566950-2569128 GCF_000956105.1 Propithecus coquereli
TAAAGGAAAAAAAAATCCCATGTTCTTTTCTCATCTGTTTCTTCTTTTGTTTTCGAAATAAAAATCTAATGATAAGTTCCAGAGAAGAAGCATTTATTTTTTGAAAAGCTAGAGAATGCATCTTTTCTTTCATAAAATGCCAGACATACAGCCCATTTTTCTTGTAGCTCACAGAATTCTGGACTATATTTGCCAAAACTTAAAAGTTCTGAGCTGACTTGAGGAAGGAAGCCTGAAAATACTGTGAAAAGTTTAAAAAATTCCAACCCATTTGTAATTGTTAGAATCCAATAACTACCAGTTTGAAGATTCTTGACTTTATAAACGTTAGTGTCTATTTTAATATTAGAGTATGTATGGCACATAATAAGCCAACTTTTCTGAAACTAAAATGGACATCCATTTACATATCTTTCCTTACGTATGCTTTATTTTTGAAATACACATCTTGAGATTGTTGGTTCATATAAATATTATGTTTCTACTGTGGTGACTTGGAAAAGATGATTAGTTTCTAATGATGTCTGTTTATACAGTTGCTATTTCCAATGACTTTATTGTTTGGCTAGGCTAAATATCTTAATTTACATATCTTACATTTCACGTAACAGTGTTTTAAGATCTGTCGTTATATAAAACTCTGCTTGCTTTGCTGAATTCATAACTGTGAGGAGCAACATATTTATGATTAATGATGGAAAATATGCTTCCAAGATGTTTTTATTTGCATTTATAGATATAATTTGCCAAAGGATTTATGTGAGCACTACTCATAAATGTTCTGATCAGATGTTTGACTATAAAACATTTCTAAATGCCACACTCCACGGGGTAATGATCTATCCATCTGCAATAGTATTCTGACTCCTATAAATGGTATAAATTTTAGATATTTTAGAAATACCCTTTATACTCTCATGTTAGAGGAAATATCTAGAAAAAAGAATAACTTCCCTGGACAGTTAAGACACTCTAGAGGATAAAGATGATGAAAGACCTTGACCTATGAATCAGCACTTCATAGGGAGGCTAGAGGTCAACCTCTAAAGTCCAAGTCAGGATGCTGACGTGTAGCCAGGAAAGCAAACTGCACACAATAAGCAGAGTGAAAAGGAACATCGTGAAAAAGCCACCTACAAGATGACAAAATATTATATATGATTAGGACATTCCTAAGAAAATGAAAGACATCCTAGGCAGAGTAAAAATGAGTGATATGCCTGAATCTTCTCAATTTATTCCACTTTGGAGGAATATTTGTAAATTAATTTTCCCCACATAAATACTGTTGCCTTAGATTAGCTCATAACATCCTAAGTCCTGTTTTAGCTGATTTTTTTTTTCTTGGCCACCTCTTTCAGACTTTCCAAGGCAGTTTGGCTGCTACTATTACATGTCTTTATTTTTCTCTTTTTTCTTTTTATCCTATATCTCATTTTTATTATTTAGCACTGCTTTATTTCCTGTATTATTTTTGGAACATAGAAAATTATACAGTAACAAAGTGTGTGAAAGCAAAGATGTTAAACAAGAAAGGAAAGAAGGCTTTGTTTAGTCTATTGCAGTAGGGGAGAGAGACTGAACTCAACTCCACTGAAACAAAGGTGGGAGGGTTTTTAAAGGCTAAGGTGAGTAGCGGAAAAGTACTGGAGGATAGTAAGGGAGAAGTTGCTAATGGAGTATGTTGAGCACATCAAGTTATTCCTGAGTTTGCAAATGTTTTACTCTGTGATTAGGCCATCTGTGTTTGCTAGCTGGCACCCATCAAAGTTAGGCTCCTACCCTCCCATAGAGATTGGGAGATAGAGGTGCTACCTCCTTTGATGTTTACATTTCAAAGAGATGGTTCCCAGGTCCCTGAAAAAGACGTTACCTAGGTTGAAAACCTGGCAGGAGGCTGGGAGATGTGTATACATTTCAAGGGGACAGAGAAAGAATTTACAATTATAAATTTTCTAAAGTAAATGCTCTAGGCCTATAGTCAAGAAGAAACGTGTCTAAAGTTCACTCAAGGGAAATGTTAAGGCCACCTTGGCCAAGTGTATGTTAATTTTCAGATATTAATGTTTATATATATTGGATGTCAGTTGCATATTTTATATTTGAATATAAATTCTGCATCATGTAAACACACGAGTGAGTATAAATATTATACATCAGTCTTTAATCTTCTATGTT
>NW_012141080.1:2569178-2571044 GCF_000956105.1 Propithecus coquereli
AAAGTATTTCAGAGATTTCACATCATGAAGACAGTATAACATAGCTCTGGGAGAAAGGGACAAGAAGACTCTTATGGCTTCTTTGAGAGAAGGAGCCATTCAATTCTGGGCTTTTTAGGAAACAGGAGTTTCAGAAAATTTCCCATTATAAAACCCTTTCTTAAGTGGACCCACATATGATTGCCACCAAAATATTGTTGAAAATTTTTTAGTTACCATAGTCAGAAAATAGAACTTCTTTGAAAACAATGACCACTTTTAATCCTGTTTTAGGGCCAGTTACAAGTCTTAGTCAATTATGCAGACTCTGCAGAAAGGCACTTCCCAGGCTCCAAGGACAGCAGATTGTACGTGGCCACCCAGATTGGTGCTCTGGGAAAGGACAGTGCTGGACACTTTCCGCTTGCCTCTCCATGTCTACTCTCCACCCTGTCCTGCGCTCTGTGAGCAGCACGGCACGTGGACAGCATCCACAGGTGCCCCTGCCCACTGGCTTCCAGTTGGTTCTGCCGGTAGGAGGCACTAGTAGGTGACAGAGTCTGGGAGTTTTAAGCACACAGTGGAAACATCTGTATGTTTTAAAAATTTGATAGTCAAATAGCTTCACTGTGCCTACAATTAATCAAGTCTAGGAAACAGTGCATTTAAAATTGTGTTATATAATAAACACTCAAGAGGGCAGACACATCAACTGCATCAAGAGCCCAGAAGAGAACTGAGACCAACATGTTGCAGGATGAGTAAAAATTGCTGAAAATTGACTTTGAATGGATAGTTGAGTTGGCATCAATCCGGCTTGTCATTCTAATTTGTTTAATCCAGAATATGATACAGCATTTTATTCTAGACAAGATTTTGGAAGTTTAACTACAAAAGCACACTGGATGATAATTCTTTAAAAGGATACAGGCATGACTGAAATTGAGAAGAGTAATAAAAGCTTTTCAAAAAGAGTGCTAAATGCTGGGTACAGTGAGAGTTTGTCTCTGTGAAAAATACTGTGATCACAGGGCAACATATGAGTCTTGGGTACAGCTTTAACAAATTCAACATGTCGTATTTTTAATTCTTAGTTGGAAATGAAACATACATCTGACATTTTTGTGAGACAAATCCTATGATTTTTTTTTTGACCTGAGGAAGAATAAAGCACATCTCACCTTTAGTGACCACCTCTATTTTGTTACTTAAACATAATAAAATAAAAATGATTTAAACCGGCTTCAAGGGAGGCCTTGGGAGAGAGCTCTAGGAGACTGCAATCAATAGGGATTCAAATTACTCCACGACTTCAATGTTTGAAACATTTAAAGGAGAAAACAATGTGATATTAGGTAAACTAGCAACATGTTTAACAGAGGGTGGTTATACAGCTCATTAAGACAGACCATTAAGTCAATAATGCAATGGCTCTGAACATTTGTTTGGATCTCTAGCTTTTTATAAACTAATCTCTGCTTTGCAATAATTTAACTAATTTTTCCACAAACCAATACAGTAAACCAGCAAATGAATAGATAATGAAGAATCAATGTACCCTGTCACATGCTCCTACCTCTCTTCAGATAATTCTCACTTTGCAAAGAAGCTGAAGCACTAGGATATTAAATATTTGAAGAAATAAAAGGACAAAACTAAGCAAAACAGAAAAGCAAACAAAAACTCCACCTGGAACGTGAGGTCAAGTAAGGAAATGCATTTGTCTCAGAGCACCAGTAATATTTCCTCTCATATTGAAGGTTTTTTTTTTCATTCTCATTTTACATTTCTCTTCATAATCTGTTTTTTTCCAAATAGATTCATCCTGCACATTTATAATGGTGTGACTTAAAACTCAAAGAAACTTATTTTTTAAACTGTTTTGAA
>NW_012141080.1:2571094-2572445 GCF_000956105.1 Propithecus coquereli
TTACAAAGGCAAGATATGATAGGGTGAAAAATAATGAATGTGAACTTCCAAAGAGAAAATATTCAGTCATACAGAAATGGAAAAAATAAGAAGCCAGAATTCAGATTTTCCCAATAGAAATGCACCGATGGGCATCGATCGCTTTTATGTTCTGATCTGCTTTAGCAGATGTGTTTGAATTCCTCTCTGGCTCCTTTTCTCTGAAACCATCTAGTTGTGCAGGACGGGGACATGCAAGACGGAGCACACAGAAACCAATGGTGTGTGGCTCTGGTGAAGTGTACTATTAGCCTATAGACAAGAGAGGATACTGTCAAGTTGATCCTGAGGAAAAAAACATTTTAAAAGTTTGTGATTGATGTGAAGAGTAATATTTGCAATGGTAACACTCATGAGTAGCAGTTTCTGAAAAGGAACTAAGTGACCACTGGAATCAGGTGACTTGATCATTGAGATGAAATTTCGATGTCACTGGCAACCTAGTGTTGGGGCACAGAAAATGATGCCCCAGAATATGGCACTTGGACATACTGAACTAAAGAAGCAGCCTCAAGATCTTGATGACTCCACCCCCCACTCCTGTCTCTGGACCCTCCTCCATCTCTCCTAAAACACATGATGAAGTCGTCCTCTGAAATTCTGTTATCTTCCCAGAAACCCGACCTTCCAAAGAGGAACACAATTGTCTTCAGTCATTGCCCTAACATTTCATTAACCAGAGAAGATGAAAACTCATTTCACAGAGTTTTAAAATTAAACACCACACATAGAGCCCTGATGAATTTTGTCCCAAACTATGGTTTGTTCTCCGGTTCCATTCAAGTTATAAAGAGAATCATTTACAAGATAATTTTTGACTCCAGGGTCCATTTCTGTCTCCAGGATCTCTCCTAAAATCATTTACTACCCTTCTAAAATTGCCTACAGCACACCCACTTCCCTCTGCCCTATGAAGAAGGTATTTAAGTTTGAACCATCTGGCCCTTCTTTGAGTTTTCATATTTTTTGGTATGAAATGCTTATGCACGTTAAAAAATTTGTTAGGCTTTTCCCTTGTTAACTTGTCTTTTGTTATAGGTATGTTGGCCGTGACCCTTTATGATGGGGAGGAAAAGGGTCACCTCCTTTCTGCCCCTATACTGGGATGGTAGAAAGACCCTGAGTTGCATTGGAATTGGAATCCCAGTGATTTTATTAAATATTTTGAAGGTGGGTTATTGGGCAAGATACTCAATCCCTTGGTATCTCATTTTCTTCACCTGTAAAAATAAATGATATCCTCTTTGTGCAAGAACACTTAAAACCTACTGTCTTAGTAATTTTCAGATATACAATTATCTTATTATTGACT
>NW_012141080.1:2580366-2586181 GCF_000956105.1 Propithecus coquereli
TGAGCTACAGGAGCACAATTATATTTATAGTACAGGCTGTCTACTGAGCGAGCGCTCTAACCCTATGGAGGCTAACCCCATGGAATAAATGTCATGACAAAGGTTAAAACTTTTCTTGGTAGCTAATAAGTTATTTCTCACTCTTGCTGAAAGTCCAGTGCAGGTTCGGATTGGGTGGTTGGGGGAATGTCCTGGTTCATATAGCTGATCAGATGGAAACTCCACAATCTTGTAGCTGACCTAGAAGACTCACACTCCTGGGTCACCATGGCAGAGCAGGGAAACCAGGAGGATCAAATAGTGGCTCTTCCATGGCCATTTCACTGGACACAGTAGTCAGATGGTTCTGCCTGGCCATGTAGAGGAGAAAATTAAAATATCTGGAGAATATTAGAATATCTTTGCTACATATACCAAGATATTTGCAGAACTGTTTGCACAATCCATGACATTGTTTGTGTCTAGTACTACAGTGTTTGTCACAGAAACAAAAGAGATGGACCTAAATGATTATCAGAGAAAAGGTTAAATGCATCCATGGGATGGAATACTATAGGGAAGATCCTTATGTGCTTCCAAGGAAAGAATTTAAAGATTTTAAGAGCAAAAAATAAGATATATGATAGTTCTATAGTATGAAAACTTTGCTACTCAGATTAGGGATTGAGGGTGAAAGGGAGACTATTTTATTTACTTTTTTTACTTGATAGCCTTTTGTATTATTTGCATTACTTTTGGAATTGTCATTTTTACATATGCATTTAATAAAGTAGTACTGAATGAGTAGGTTAGGAAAACATAATAGTTGCCTTTTGACTACTCAGAAGAGAAACATTATAAATGTGTAACAATGTCACTAGAGCCCATTAAGAAATAGTGCGTAAAGGAAAGAATCTTTGAAGCAATACAAGCTTACAGCAATTTTAACTTGTTCTCTTTCTTGAGCCTAAAATTGTTCAATGAGCTCAAATCCTGACTGGCATTTCGACCATCAATTATCACTGTATATTTATAGATATGCTCTTTCCCAGCAATTTTAGAAGGTTAAAGCAAATGTATGTAATCAGTCTATTATTTGCCAGAAGATAAAGTGCCATTGAGGCTTGTGTGATCAAAGGAAAATGGTTCCAAAGATAACTTTGGCACTGGCTGACGTTAAAATGTCAAAAGAGAGAGCTTTTCAGCTATAAGATAAATGTATATTTTTACTTTCAAATCTAACCACATCGGGATGTAAAAAATACATCCCTTCATGTATGAATATGATTTTATTGATGCACCATCACAGGAGTATATTATTGGAATTATGTTTTGTAGAAGTGATGGATTTGTCTTGAGTCACTTATGCTGCCTGGTACACTTGGGAGCAATTCCGAGTCTTAAGAGATACTTCATCTGGTCACAAGGTTTCCTCTTTCACCTAATCAATAATTATGCTTCAGATAGAAATTCAGAGTTGCTTCTTCAGTAACAACTTTTCTGACCTCGAGACTGGGTCAGGTCCCTTGAGTGGACAATTTCAGCATGCTTTACCATTTTCTTTTGCTGTGCTTATCACACTGACTAGTTAAAGATCCGTGTTTCACATGACTTGTCTCTCTCATGTGACTGTAAGCTCCAAGTCTGCTTCGCTTGCTACTGTAAACACATCTCTGATGACAGTGGCTGAAACATAGGAGGTCTCACAATGAATGAATGAATGCAGGCAAATGTACCTCTGTGTGTGTGTGTGTGTGTGTGTGTGTGTGTGTGTGTGTGTGTGTATGCATGCATCCTGTCCACATGAATCTATAAGAAGAGGCTGGGGGTAATAAAAAGAGTCATGTCTTCCCCTCTGATGTAAAAAGAACTGAAAGATAATGATATAGTTTGTGTTAGAGCCTATTCTGAACCATCCTGAGGGACTTGAAGAGCCAAGACAAACCTTGCATGGTCCTGCCCAAGTCCACCTGTGGTGCAATTTTTGAAATAATATCTCAGACTTTGGAAAACATGATGCTATCATGTCCACCAGGCTGTCCTGGTTGGGAGTGGAGATGGGGAAAGATACTGGGATTACATTAACCCCTGACAGGAGAAGTTGAATTTTTCTAAAGAGGGATAAAGGTGTTGACTCTGTGACTTCAAAACCATTGTTTGCATCAAGCGGTATGGGACTAATAAATAATGTAGAGACAGCTAATTAGAATTAGCAATGGGGTCCATCTCTGAGGAACATCCTAGGAAAGTCTTGGTCTTTTTTTCCCTCCTGAACTCTGTAACCAGGCACATTAGGATAGAGTTTTTTTTTTTTATTTCAGCATATTATGGGGGTACAGATGTTTAGGTTACGTATGTTGCCCTTGCCCCCCGCCCCAAGTCCGAGTTTCAAGTATGTCCATCCTTCGGGTGGTGCGCATTGCACTCTTTGTGTATGCATATACCCGTCTCCTCCCCCTCCCCCCTTCCCCCTGCCCAACATCCAATAGATGTTATTCTTATATGTGCACTTACGTGTTGATCAGTTAATACCGATGTGATGGTGAGTACATGTGGTGCTTGTCTTTCCATTCTTGGGATACCTCACTTAGTAGAATGCATTCCAGCTCTATAGGATAGAGTTTTAAGTTTCATTTGCTGTATTGTAATTTCTCCTAGGTGTCTCTCAACCATCAATAAAGTCTGTTTCTCACACTCAGCCTTTCTCCCAGGGGTGAACTGAGGAACTGAGGGCAGGTTGGAAAGTGATGGGACCATGCTGACCTCAGGCAGATCCAGGATCCTGGAGCTCTAGGCCAGCACACGTCAAGGTCATCAGAGACGTAGAGCAGAGCTGTCAAGAGATGACCTCAGGCCTGATGATGGGGGAGGTAGATCTTTGGTGAGGGCAAGAGAAGTTCAGGCAATAGATGGCACCCAGATTTGCAGGGATGAGGAGGGATTAAAAAGGATATGTGGAATTACACGGTGAGAATGGAGGCTACATGGAAAAGTTCTGGTCAGGCTGTGTCCTTGGTAAGGAGTGTGAATTTCATTTCACAACCAAAGGGGGATCATCTGTTGTTTCTGAGCAGCTGCAAATTCCGATCTATCTAGGTTCAAAAAGATGAATCAAGAGTCAGCGTGGAAGGAAGGCAAGACCAGTGCTGAAGTCATTGAAGTGTAAAGCAAGAAAAGCCAGTTTCTAAAAAAGGGAAATTCTGATTCCTTATATTCTATTTTTGTAAGTCTTATAAGTTGATTGTTTCTATTACTGAAGTAAAAATGGAAAAATCATCAACTTAGGTGACTAGATTTTACTAAAGAATACCTGTTTCGTGACATTGGAAAACAGAGAAATATAAAAACAATCTGTACAAACTTCAGGTTGATGGATAAGAAATAGCCAGACATTTCCTCCATTAGTAAACATCAAACTGCATAGTTGGGTCAACTGGAATCATACAAAGAAATATATTAGTTTGGTTAGAGAATGATGCTTTATTATACCACTGGAGGATATGAGATGTGTGCGTGCATGTGTGTGCATGCGCGCGTGTGTGTATTTCATCTATCTCCACTAAATTCATCTTCTCACCAGATTTTTAAAATCTAAATACTGTAGCCATGTTAATTCTATTATCTGACAGAATGTCTTTTCCCAATAATTGCTCTCCGAGGATTAAATGCTAGGTCAGCAAACTTCTAGAGTATTCAGTCAATTGACTATTATGCAATTTCTGTTAAGTGGTTCCCAGGGGCTTATAAAACAGGTTAACTTAGTCTTGAATATGGATTAATTTCTTTATGTTTCCCAGCCTCATTTAGCGTCTTTAGTGTGTAACATGATTAGTTCACGTAATATTTTTATTTGATATAAATATCAAGAAAATTAACTCTCAGAAAATGCTAATTCATTTGATATATTTTAGGAAATATAGCAATAGAGGTTTTGATGTTCACATTTGTCATGGTTTTCTTTTCTTTTATTTCCAAATATGCTTTAATACATACATACATATTTGTATAATCGCCGCTGACACTTAGGAGAGATTATTTCATGTTTCTTTAGGAGAGTTTCTCCTGTGAATGAAGGATATTTGTTCAAGGAAATAAAGAGAATGGCTACAAATCTGGTAGGGACTTTCATTAGGTGTATCCTGTTAAGTAATATATGTGCTTTATTTGGGCTGTGCTTTCTTGGTATATAGTTCCTTAAGAATATGAGAATATAGCAACATCAGCTACCCAAGAAGTAAGACTATTAATTTATATGGTCAGAGCAGTTGCAGACGTGTGGGGAACAGTTAATCAGCTAATGGATACTTCTGTAGGGAGAAGGTGTCTGGTGATGACTTATGAGTCACACAACCCAAGTGGACAGCATCATGATTCCTGTGCTCCAGAGTTAAAGTCCCTCTCTTTGTGTTGTTGTCTTACTGCCTGTTTGTGGGTACCTTTTCTCTTTCTGTGCCATTTTCCTATAGCCTACCATTACTTTATTAAATACATTGTTTGTAAAGTGATCAAATTTAATTATAGAGAATGTTTTTGAATTCATAAAAGACTAATAAGTTTATTATTAAATGTATTTTACTCATATTCATACTAAAGTAAGACTGGTTTTTAAAGCATTGTAATGTATTTTTTCATTACTTATAAGACATTTTATAGTCTCGTTTTAATGTAAGAAACCATAATAAGGATGTATAATGACTCCAAATCTCACCACCTAGGTAAACCCAGGAATCACCCTTTCTAGGCGGCATCTCCTTAGACTTCCACCAACAGGTGAAGGATATTATAAAACATTTTCAGAAACTATTTCTGAAATAGGGAAAATGCTGCTTCATTGTTTTAATTTGTATCAATTTAATTGATGTTCTCTATTATTATTTATTGACCATGGCCACAAATGCTTATTGCATTTAATTTGTTTTTAGATATTCCTATTAGGTAGCTTTATATTACATGCAAATCTCAGGATATGGGAGAATTGTATATATGTGTAAATATGAAACTTTAATAGCTTATTCTTAATAATGACTGATAAAATCTGAGAAAGCGTGAATTCTATCAGTCATATACATTATTCATCAACATGCTGTTTTAGATTCCCTTAGCAAGCTGGAGAATGAAGCAATAGTCCATCAATATAATAGGAACTAGACCAGTGGTTCTCAAAGTGGGATTCCCCAGACCACTGGTATCAACATCACCTGGGAACTTATTAGAAATAAAGATTTTGGGACCCCATCCAACCTACAAATCAGAACCCAGAAATCTGTGTTTTAACAAGGTAATTCTGATGTACCAATTGAAAGCTGGCAACAACTGGATTAAACCAACAATGATGAGGTCATATAAAAGGCTACTTGAGTGACTTTTTCTCATCTTACCCACCCTCGAATGTCACTACACGTATTTTCCGATAAAACATTGTCCTTTCCCTCTCCTTCTCTCTCTCTCTTACAGAAGTTCCATTTATTTGTGTCTTTATTTTTCAATCTTTCCCAGATAATAGCTTCACTAATGCATTGCTACATGTGGAGAATCTATTAACTTTTAAGATAAAAAGTTCATTTGCTAAATTTTTCCCATATGTTCAAACTCATAAAGTACTTGTTCTGATTGCTATGATGCAAACAAGAAACATATTACTCAATTTGGCAAAACTTTAGGAATACTTTTGTGGTCCTGCATTAGCACAGATTTTTCAACATGCTTTATTAAAATCTAAAATCTTCCATACTAGATGTCATTGTATTTAATAGTAGTCACAATGTACGTCAAAATTTTTAGGTTAAAAACCTTAAGTAAAGTGTGTTTTTTCCTAAAGGCAGTAAGAGGAATTAGA
>NW_012141080.1:2590096-2618344 GCF_000956105.1 Propithecus coquereli
CATCCTTCATATGGATAGTACCAGGGATTCTCTGCATTATCCCTCACCTTGCCAAGATTGAGTCATTTTCAGAATCCACCTGAATTTCCAGTTGAAAATGTTGCATCCATCACCCTGATTTATCTCCTTTTTCAAACTCTGCCGCAATAATAGGAGTGAATTTTTAAAACGCATCAATTCACAGGGAAAAAGAAAAGGGTTCTGAGAGTCTACCATTGATTAAAGATATTGACAGCTTTATTGGGAATCAGAAGGCAACTGAGGAATGGTGACTAATTTAGAAAGCAGAGTAACTGAACCCAGAACCTTATGTGGGTGAGTAATCAAATCATTAGTCCCAGAAGAACCCTGAGAATCTCAGCACGTAGGGATTCCCCGTACTCCTGGGTGTGGGGGTCGCCCTGAGCTGAGAAGAGAAAAAGTGACTGAAATTCTGTTGACAGAGCCCTTGTAGCAGAGGAAATCCTCCTCTGTTCCCCATATACAGATGATCCTGCATGGGATGAGAGGGTTACTCTCTGGAGTTAGCTCAAGGCAGTTCCTGGATTTACCCTCAGTTCCATTTACCTTCCTTTACAAAATGTCTTATCTTTGTGAAGCAGGATTTTCAGTGGTTCATGTGATTAAAAAAAAAACAAGGTGCTGCATGGAAATCAATGTGGAATAGGAAATGAAGGCCTCGGTGTCTAATCTGATTTTAAAATTTGAGAAATTGTGCAATGCCCAGCAAGCCACACACTTTCCTTTAGTAAGTAATTGTAGTTATTTAAAAATGATTTTTTTTCTAGAATGTATGTATAGTATTTACTCAAATGGCTACTAAATTGTTAAGGATATGAATATATATTACATTCTTTGGTCCCAACTACTTATAAAAAGGGATCCTTTGATATTTCTTTTGCCTAGGGCATAGTGAAAATAATCACATAAACACCAATGGAGCTGTGAATTGAGAAAGTTTGAGACTCTCTGGTCTAAGCCAATTAAGGCGATACCATTTTTTTGTGTAATATCCTCACTGCCACAGCCTGCCTTGGAGTTAGGAGAAGCCGTAGGATTCAGTGTTGGTCAATGAGATGCAGGAAAAATTGTATCGGGTAGCTTCTTAGAAAGTGATTTTTCTTCCTAATAAGAACAGTCCAGGGGAGATGAAAGGATTTTGCCACGATGACCAGCCTCTGTTTTGTGCTTTTGAAGGTGGTCCTGTTGCCTGGAGCTGAGTCAGCCATCAGGCAATATGATTTGACAATAGTAAGAATAAAAGGCAAAATACTGAAGACAGCAGCAGAGAACAGCAACCATCTACTTCCCAAATTCTTGTTAGATAAAAATAGAGCATCTGCTTGTTTATCACTGTTGTTGCCTTTACTATTACTTGTTTTTGAAATTCCTAATTAAGATAAAGAAAATGTAAGCGCTGACGATTCTTGATTTATTGAAAACCATGAAATAGTAACTTTATATGGATAGTTTGAAAGACATTGGGAAAAGGTGTGGATGCACAAAGTAAACATCTATCAGAATCCAAAGCAAATAAATAATGTAAATTAAAAAAATACAAAGGTAAATGCCAGGGAAAAGGTTGAGAGAGGCAGCCATGAGATTCAGAACAGGAGAGGTAAGGTAATAAAAAGAACAGCTAACATTTATTTTGCACTTACCATGTTCTAGGCATTGTGCACATTATTTTACACATATCTGTTTATTTGATTTGCACAACAACCCGAAGGGGTAGGGTTATCTCTATTTACAGATGAAAAAAGTGGTTATCTCCGTTTTAGAGATGAAGAAAGTGGAACAGAAATATATCAAATTGGCTTGACCATGGTCACACAATTAGTAAACAGAGTTGATGGGTGAACTGGGAGACTGCTATTGTTCATTGTAAACTTTTTAATGAAATTTCATTTTTTAAATAATTAGCTTTATTAATATAATATTATTTAAAAGATTCCAGCTACTAAAGATTTATTAATTTCTACTTTTTTTTTTGAAGAAATTAAGTATCCTTGAATTAACATCCCTGAATTGTTATGTTGCAGTATTATTTTCTTGAAACTTAACACTGAGAACATTGGATGTGAGGAGAGTAATAATGCTTTAAATTGTTGCTTGTGACGTCAGGGAACACTTTTGGAAGTGGACTTTGTGTGGGCCAGAGCTCCTCTTAGTAAACACTATGCAACAATGTCAGGTGTCTTGAAAGAGAATCATAGATGGGGGTTTTGGCAAATCTTGGATTTACACGTGACTTGGGTAATTGTTTCTGTTTAATTGAGCACCACCTATCCAAATAGACTGAATTAATTTTAAATTAAAGTTAGATCAGATAAAACTAGGAACAATGTAAAATAAATTAACTTCATTTTAACTTTTACCCCAGAGAAATTAATGTCATTTCCTTTAAGATCATATTTCATCCTTTTCTTTAAAAGTAATCAAGAACATATGTACTCATAAAGATAAACTTTTATTCATCTCATAGAACCTTGGATTTGAATGAGGTTTTAAGGATTGTTTAGTCTAATGGAGATTAGGTCTACAAACATTTCTATAAACTCCCAGAAAATAAATGAGTACCTGTCAAATATATCCAATAACAAGAAAATCCAACCTCTGAGGTGATCCAAAGGCTATCCAATTATATGTCAGAGACTTGTACTTATACTGGAATTACCTTTGAGGATTAATAATCTTGATTAATAAAGCTTGAAATGACAAATATTTATTGAACTAATACGGAAAGATAATTACATGAAAAGCAACGTGGACTTTTCTCAGGCTCTTTTCCTTCACATTAGAATTTATTCAAATCAAAGTACAAGGTACAGTTAGTCACACAAAAACTTCTCCCTTGGGGAGATGGGAGAGGGCACTAAGCACTCTTTTTTCTTGTTGTTTTGTAGGGAATAAAATAAGTAATTTAATTCTGGCTTTATGGGAATCTAAATCTTGATGTGTTTTATCTATGGTGACAAACTTTGTCTTCTTCCGTTTGAAAGTTCTGATCATTAGGTCATCGTCTGTAACTAACAGTACTTTCTAAGTCAGCCACACTTTTTACTCATACTTCCTGGGTGAAGCTCTGCATAATTCATCATAGTTTTTTTAAATTTAAAATATCTTTTAAAATGATGAAGCCATTGTCATAACTTTCATTCTCTTTTTAAATTTTTAAAAAATTCTTTTAATTTCAATATATTTAGGGGGGATAAGTGCAGTTTTGTTACATCAATATATTTTAGGCTTTCATTCTTGAATATGTTCTGTGCTGTGCCTGAATATATGCGCTGTGATTATTTACTTTACATTTTACTAATCCAAGAGAAGGCAAAGGAAGGGAGAAAAGGGACTTTTAAAAGTTGTATATAGTACAAGAATCAAATACTACACTTTTCAGAATAGATGCTTATACATAGGAAAGAGTTGTCCATTTTACATGGACATGGATTTTTAAAAATTATTAACTCTGATGGTTGGGATGAAAATTTATTTAGGAGTAGACGGAAAGATAACATTTGGATATAATGATGGTTTTCCATATTCACATTTATTTTTCAAATAGTACAGTTATTCTCATCAAATGTATTCTGACAGCATTTCACTACTGTAAACAATATTTTTTTATGTTTTGTGTGGGGTTTTCTTTACCAAGAATCATGTTTATTTTTCTCCCAGAAATAGCTGTTATTGAGGACAGAGATTGAAAATGGATGATGATAGCAAAGAGTCAATACGTGAAAAATAAATTTAGGAAGTTGGATTTTTCCCTGGCTCACCTTTATGTTACCTCATTTGACCATTTATAAATTTATAAAAGATGAAGTAAGCAAAAATCTTTAGTCTGATGTGGAGATTTACCTTTCATGCATATGTATCAACAATTTCAAAAGAAGAAGTCATTCCAAGTTTATTGAAGTAAAGCTATCCTAATGAAAGGTCATTTATGTACTTTATTATAGGTGTTCTTCCACAGTTTAGAGAGTATTAAGCATATATATTAAGAAAGCTTAGCAAATGTTTGACTTACAGACAACACAGTGGATCATAATCAGTATTTAAGGACATTAGATTTTAATAGTATGAACAACATTTAAAATCTCAAAATCTCTTTTTTTGATGTTAGAGTGTGAAATATCTCTATTACAAACTGATATTAAAAGTTTGAATATATTACATTTATACATATGAAATAGTGAAAAGTGAATGTACTCATCCAAGGTGACATTATCACAAATTGCTATTCTAACCCCTAGAGTCAAGGTGAATGACTGATTAATGCTCCAAGTCAGTGTCTGAAACCATCCATATATATCCCTCAAGTTTAATTCAGGACTCAAAGTGTCTTAAATTTATCACAGATGAGAGGATGAAAGGAAGCGGAGACGGAGGAGGAAAGGAGAGAGAAAATAAGAAAAGAAAAAAAAGGAAAAACAGAAGGGAGAGAGGAAGGGGTAGGGAGGGAAGGAAGAAAGGAAGAAAAGAAATAAATCTTATAGGCCCAATATATATCAGGAAATTTAGTTTTTACTGTATGTATAATGGAGGCATAGTCAAAAATATAAAATAATACATCACTCTTTTATTCTCTAAAAAGAAATAAACCTAAACAATCTTATTATGTTTTATTTTTATATAACATATTAACAATGATGAAGCCATTACATTGTGACTGTAGTTGTTGAATATGTCCTCTGTTTCCCTGAGCTTTAAAATAAATGCCACGCAATTATCTACTTTGCATTTTGCTAACCCAGTGGAGTACAATCATTGTGCAAAACCAAATACACAAAATTATATAAAAAGTCAAAGTATTGGTAAACCAAAATAACATTAGAGTTCATTCTGTATTACCTTCTTCCTCTCTGTATGCCTCTCTTTAATTTACCGTCTTCATAACAAAGTAAACGAATGGGAAGTGGTATTTAGTACATGCCTGTAAAATGTTGTGTGTTGTCAGAAATTTTCCCTCATTTCCATCTCTATAACAACCGTGTGTAATAGGTATTTTATACATGGAGAAATAATGGCTTGCATAAGGAGCTCAACAATGAGGTTGGATATAGGATCAATATACAAAAGTAGTTTTTCTACATACCATGAACAATTAGAAGACACATACACATACATATGTGTATGTATGTTTTAAATATATCGTTTACTAAAATCATAATAGTTTTAGAAATAAATCTAACAAATGTTTGCAAGCCTTGTACATGAAAATTTTAAAAACTTTGCTAAGATACATTGAACAAAATTTTAATGAAAAGAGATGTACTCCATGCTCTTGATGGAAACACTTATTTTCCAAGGATGGCTGTTCTCCTTAAATTGGTTTATAGACCTGAGACTTCATCAATAAAAATCTGGCAGAGTTTTTCATGAAATTTCAAAAACTTATTCTAAAATTTATATGGAAGTTTAATGGTCCTAAAAGACAATGCATGTCTGAACAAGAGGATGGATAATGTTGGGAAACTTGTCCTATTTGGAGATCAGGATTTTAAAAACCATGATATTTAATATAGTGTGCTGCTAGTGTAGGTGTATATAAATTGACCAACAGAATAACATAGAAAGTCCAGAGATGGGTCCAATAAAATTATAGATAAAAATATGAACTGGCATTTCCCCAAGAAAGAAGCATGTATTAATACAAAAAGTAAACATTTGAAGAAAAGCTTAAACCTACTAGTGAATGGAAACGTGCAGAATGACCTACTATATTGTGCTCATTCAACTGACGAAAAGTAAGAAGAGACAAAATACAGTTTTTGAGAGGCTGTGGAAAAACAGAATTTAGTATTCAATAATGGCAGCAATTTAAATTGGCATGGCCACATTAAAAAATAGTTTTATTAATAAATTCAAACATTTATATACCCAGCAATTCCATCTCTAGTTATTTATCTAGTAGAAACATTACATCTTACACCAAGAGACATAAATATTTTATGAATAGGATCTCAAAAGCACAGGCAACAAAAGCAAAAATAAATGGGATTATATCAAACTAGAAAGCTTCTGCACAGCAAAGGAAACCATAGACAGAGTGAAAAGACAATCTACAGAATGGGAGAAAATATTTGCAAATTATTCATCTGACAGGGGATTACTATCCAGAATATACAGGAACTCAAACATCTCAACAGCAAGCAAACAATACAATTAAAAAATGGGCAAATGATCTGAACAGACATTTCTCAAAGGAAAACATACAAATAACCAAAAAATATATGAAGAAATGTGCAGCATCAGTAATCATCAGGGAAATACAAATCAAAACCACAATGAGGTATCATTTCATTCCAGTTAGGATGACAATTATCAAGAAGACAAAAAATATCAAATGCGGGTGAGAATGCAAAGAAAAGGGAACTCTTGTGCACTGTTGGTAACGTAAACTTGTACAGGCACCATGGAGAACAGTATGGAGGCTCCTCAAAAACCACAAACAGAACTCCATGTGATTCAGCAATCCCACTATTGGGCATTTATCCAGAGGAAAGGAAATGAGTTATATCAAAGAGACATTGGCATCCACGTGTTTATTGCAGCATTATTCACAATAGCCAAGATAGGGAATCAATCTAGGTGTCTGCTATAGTTTGGATGTTTGTCCCCTCAAACCTCATGCTGAAATTTGATCCCCGATGTTGGAGGTATGGGAGGTGTTTGGGTCAGGAGGGTGAATCGCTCATAAATGGCTTGGTGTTGTCCTCACCAATAGAGTGAGTTCTCACTCTGTTAGTTCCCACAATAGCTGGTTGTTGAAAAGAGTCTGTCATCTCCCCCATCCCTGCTTCCTCTCTTGCCATGTGCTCTCCCCTTGGCCTTCTACCATGAGTGGAAGCAGCTTGAGGCCCTCATTGGAAGCAGGTGCTGGCACCTAGCTTCTTGTACAGCCTGAAGAATTGTGAGCCAAATAAACTTCTTTTCTTTATAAACTTCCCAGCTCTGGTGGTCCTATATAGCAGCACAAACAGACTAAGACAGTGTCTAACAACAGATGAATGGACAAAGGAAATGTGGCATACACACACACACACACACACACACACACACAATGGAATACTATCCAACCATAAAAATTAGTGAAATCTTGTCATTCATGGCAACATGGATGAAATTGGAGGACATTATGTTAAGTGAAATAAGTAAGCCAGAAACAAAAAGTTAAACATTGCATGTTCTCACTCATATGTGGAAGCTAAAAATTGTTGATCACATAGAAGTAAAAAGTAGAACAGAAGATACTAGATGCTGGGAAGGTTAGGGGGAAGGGGAGGTTAGGGAGAAATTTATTAAAGGATACAAATACAGCTAGATCGGAGGAATAAGTTCTAGTGTTCTATACCACTGTAGGATGACTATAGTTAACAATAATATATTATATAGTTTCAAATAGCTAGAAGGAGGATATTGAATGGTCCCAACACAAAGAAATGATAAATGTTTGAGATGATGTATATGCTAATAACATTGATCTGATCTCTATACATTATATATATGGAAACATCACTATGTACCTCATAAATATGTACAATTGTTATGTCAACTAAAAATAAAATAAGTGCAAAAGAAGACAATTCATAACAGCAATGTTTGTAATTGTAAAAAGTCCAGATGACCTAATTTATTTTAAACAAATTGTAGTACATTTACAAAATATATGGCAATGACAATGAATGAACTACATTACCAAGGGCAACAGGACAAATAGATTATTCTTAGTTAACATCCTGCTGTGTAAAAAAAAAACTAGACTACATTCAGTAGGGCTTGTTTTATAACTTCAGAAACGAGCAAAAAAAGAAAAAAAAAGGAATATGGGTATTCCTTATACTCACAATTTGACATTCATTACTTTTTTCAAAATTAAGAAACAGACTAAAAATAAAATTAAAGACAGTTATGCATAAATTCTTGTTGATGGGGAATTATGAACCAAAGATTGTGACTAATCCCATTTTATGTATCTGATAAAAAAAGAAACTAAAGATCAGAAGTGAATTTATGTGTCAATTTATATGTCATACAAACACAAAGGTGCAGAGACTGAAGTTAGTGAGATTTAAATCCAGTATCTGTTCACCATAACAATGTGCCACAAAGAACTGCAGAACAGAAAAGAGTAGTTCTTTAAGATCACTTTGCACACAGGATCTAAAATTATAGAAGGTGTTCATTCCTGGCAACTGTTTAGTAACACGGTTCTCTAAGTCCCAGAAGTCTAATTTCTATAATAATAATAATATGTCTCCTCTAACATTTTCATAGCTTCCATTTGAAAATAATAAGAAAACAGATATACCAAAATGCAGAGAAGTACCAACATTTTTACATATTTAGAATAAACTGAGAGCAAATTTTGTATGCATTCTCCCATGCACTTTGACTCAAACTTCTTTTGAGGCTTTTTCGTATCATTTTTACCTTTATCAGACCTGAAAGGAGCATTTGAGATCATCTATTCAAATCTTCTTATTTCACAGATAGAGTTCCCAAGGTTACAGTGTTCACAGCCAAGCCTGGACGCAAGGTCACTTCTCCTGGTATCTAAATCCCACGGCGGATTCCAGCCCTGATCCAATGACCTGAGGGATTTCTGTCATTCTGGACAGAATAATGCTTTTAGAAGCAATTTGAGAAAGAGAAAGTGAATGCCAAATATTCTAGTGTTTTCCTCACAGGGGAGATTGCTCTACCACAAATTTATTATGCTTCTACAAAGTGCAATCTCGGTGGAATTTAGCAGCTGCTCCATAGAGCCAATGCTCCTGATGCTTCAAGTAAACTTTCTCAAAAGTTAGGGAGGGCAGGGAAGTGCATGAGTGGCCATTTAAAGTATACAGGGATAAAATTGGAAACATGCTTAGCTCTTGTCTATTTTTAAACAGGGAAAGGTTTAAAAATGCTTTGTTGATACTTGAAATGAGATGACACTTTTCAGGAAAACCCAAATTAAATCGAACTTCAATTTCTTGACGAATATTTCTTATTCCTGTTAATAAATAGTAAGCCTTTGAAGGTTATCCAATCCAAGAAACATCAGTTTTTAAAATTTACATATTGGACTTGCGTATAAACAAAACAAGGTCATTTCCTCTCCCTGGAAATCCCTTCTCCCGCCCAGACAGTGACTTAGCAGACTCCTGCCTAACATTTCAATTGCAGTTTATCTTTTACCTCTTCTGATCTCCCAATTGATGATACATCCTTCTCAGAATTATTCTGAGTCCGCCTCATTTTTGCCTTATCACTGTACTCATTACAATAGCGCTTGCTTGCGAGTTGCTTACATACACGCCTGCTGTTGCCTTGTGACCCCCAGGAAGGCAGGTACTCTATCTTATTCACTGTGCTGATCATTTGCCAATCGAGTCTGAGCCCTTTTTTGCCGCTCAGTGTTCTGTCCTGTGTTGTAGAAGTCTGGGAACCTGTAAACTACGTTTCCCAGAATCCTGTAACCTGTAGTTCCTGTTAGGTCCAGCTAATGGGAGGTAGAAAGGGGAGAAGCTGCTCCTTTCTTGAACTTCCTGGTAGGAGGAGCACAGGGGATTCCAGCAGTGCTGGAGGCTGCAGTTACTGTGGACTACTGGGTTGGGGGGCGGTGGGTCATTGCTCTGGGCGTCTGCTCAGGCAGCTCAGATCAACCTGTGGATCCCAAGAGCACAGTGCTGTGGGCTCTGGGTAACATTATTGATTCCTTTGCTTCTCTAATCCAAGGATGGCAATGTTTTCCTGCAGCTGTTAATCTTTGAATAATCTTACCTTCCATTCTCATGGCCCTTTCAATACCCATCTACAAAAATTCTGTATTAAACTCCCTGTGTTTGAAATTCATAGAATGGTTCTGTTTACTCATATTTGAACCTAGTACAATAGTGCAATGTTGAATACAAAATAAGGAATTAAAAATAATTTGGATGAGAAAGGTCCTTACTAACTAAATATGACTCAAGGTCTGCAATTATAAGACTTTGTAGAGACAAAAAATCCTCAGTAGCAAAACAGCTATTAAAAAATTGATAATTTATAAAATCAGGCCCCTTTCAACTGTCATTCTTGCTTAACACTGGTATAGACCCCCTCACTCCTGTGTTAGGTCATTTCTGAGTTAGTTCATTGCTGTGTATAAGATGTTGTTAACATTATACATACATGGAAAATGACATGCAAATTTATTTCAAACCTCAAAAGATAATGATTTGCATATCAAAAGATTAAGAAAGGCCCTTGGAAAAATTGATAAAGACCAAACATACTTCTATAAAATTTACCTCTTGTATTTATGTTGTTAAAGTCAGGCAGATGCAAATAATGTCTTTTCATGCTGTCATACAAATTTGTCAGAAAAGTAATGAAAAGAAGACTCAGCATGATATAGATTGTTTAATGACTACAAATTCTTCCCATCTCAGTATATACCTCACTTTGTGATGTGACATTGCTGCTCTTCTCATACTGATGTAGAATCTATTTCTCCATCCTCTTAAATCTGGGCGGGACTTGTAGCTTGTTGTGATGAATAGAATGCAGTGGGAGTGACATGGTATGACCACCAGAGATTAGGCTAAAATAGTACACCCTCATCCTCCTTGACCACTCCCCCGAGACCTCCACGTAAAGAAGACAGTCTAGTCACATGAAGGAGAACTGAGGTGCTACATCTGGTGCCCAACCATCAAATGTAGGAGAGAGGCCATCTTGGATTTTCTAGCCCAGATAATCATCCAAAATATGAGAAATAATAAATCATTGTTGTCTTCAGCCACAGAGTTTTAGGTGATTTTTATATAGCAAAGTTTGATTGAAAATATAATACTTGCTTCAGTTTTACATTATTTTAATAACTAGCAAAGAGTTTAGTGGCTACAAATTCTCCCCATTGCAGTCTATGAGGGCTGTCCGGAAAGTATCCAGCTATGTAACTATTCTCATTATATTAATAATGGCTGGATACTTTCCGGAAAGCCCTTGTATACCTCTCTTTGCAATGTGACATTGCAAATTCAGTTCTCATGCTGAAGTCGAATCTATTTCTCCATCCAGCAAGTTATGAATACAGCCGAAATTTAAGAGGATGGGAAAATAGATTCCACTTTGGTATGAGAACCAAATAAATTTTGACAATGTATAATGTCATGAGATATTTTCAAGAGAATCCATGAGTTTCTTAAAATTTCCCTTTATGTGTTTAATGAAATTAAGAGAGTCATTGATTAAAAGTACAATTTATTCAAGAATGTGAAGCTTTATAATTTATATATGCATCCTTTTGAGGGACGTCCCATGACATGAATTTTCTTGAAAATGAGACAATTGCAGAGACAGTACCTGTAAAACTACATACCCAAGATATGAAGTACTTGAAATATTGCTAAATATATGACTATATGTAACCATACAGATACACATATATCTACACTTACATAGATATAGAACATAACACATATCATAAACAATGTTTCACAACTTGTAAGAAACAAAGAATTAAGAAAAAGCACAACCACATAAAATAGGATAGGTAATAAACCTAATCTGACAGTGGATCTCCATTCAATGGTATTTAAGTGGAGATTTTCCATTCAGAAAATTTCAACTGTCTTAATTTTTTTTTTTTTTTTGAGACAGAGTCTCACTCTGTTGCCCCGGCTAGAGTGCTGTGGCGTCATCATAGCTCACAGCAACCTCAAACTCCTGGGCTCAAGCAATCCTTCTGCCTCATCCTCCCAAGTAGCTGGGACTACAGGCATGTGCCACCATGCCCGGCTAATTTTTTCTATATATTTTTAGTTGTCCGATTAATTTCTTTCTATTTTTAGTAGAGACGGGGTCTCACTCTTGCTCAGGCTGGTCTCGAACTCCTGACCTCAAACAATCCGCCCGCCTCGGCCTCCCAGAGTGCTAGGATTACAGGCGTGAGCCACTGCGCCCGGCCTCAACTGTCTTAATTTAATCTGCACATTCGATGGAGTAAAATAATTTTGCAGGGATTTTGTAGCTGAAAACGGCTCACACTATTTTGTGGATAGTTCTTTCAATAAAAAGAGCATGAATATAATGGATTACAATGATATAATTTTTTTAGTGCTAAAATTGATCTGGGATGACATCATTAAAAAATATAACAAATATACTATAGGAACGCAGAAGGGTCAAATGTAACATTATACCACACTGCTTTCTGGCAAATATCATACCCATGATATGTGTTTTAAAGTCTAAGGCTGAGTATATCAAACCTTTGGTTTGGACTAAACACTTAGTAAAATCAAATACACTTATAATTGTAATTATTAGTGTATTTGAAAGGTTTTTTTAAACAGTTTCTTGGGTTTATTTTTATACTAATGATGGGATCCGTTTATCAAACCCTCACTGTTACAGGAACTGGGTGAGATTGTTAGCATTAATTATTCTCACATAATATTCACAACCAACCTGGAAGGGAAGTGTAAATACTAAGGTTTAGAAAGATTCAACAATTTCCTCTAGTGGGTGAAAGGAACTGAAATTCAAAGCTCTTGCTCTTGGTTTCATTCCCTTCACCAGTTTATTCACCTTGGCCACAGTGCTCTCTAAATCTTACCTATGATCGTTTTTATTCTATTTTTTAGGCCTTGTTTTGTTAGTTTTTTTTTTCTTTTATTTTTCATGTCTAAGCCACTTAATTTTAAAATTTGAACCAGGGTATGTGCACTAGTTTAGCTTTTTCTCTTTTACTTACTTAGCTTTTAATTTGACAAGTAAAAATTATATATATTTATCACATACAACATGATGTTTTAAAATATGTATATGTTGTGGAGTGGCTAAATCAAACCAATTAACATATTCATTACCTCACACAACTGTCATTTTTTTGTGGTAAGAACACTATTTTTTTTTTTTTTTTTCAGAGACAGGGTCTTACTCTTGCCCAGGCTGGAGTGCAGTGGCGCAGTCATTGCTCACTGTAACCTAACTCCTGAGCTCAAGTGAGTCTCCCCTCTCAGCCTCCTGAGCAGCTGGGACTACAGGTGTATGCTACTATATCTGGCTAATTGAAATTTTTTTTTTTTTTGTAAAGACAGGGTTCTTGCTATGTTGCCCAGGTTGATCTTGAACTCCTGGCTTCAAGCAATCCTCCTGCCTCAGCCCCTCAAAGTGCTGGGATTACAGGCAGGAGCCACAATTCCTGGCCCTAAGAACACTTAAAATCTATTCTCTTAGCAATTTTTAAGAATACAATACATTGTTATTAACTGTAGTCATCATATTGTATAATTATCTCTTGAATTTATTCCTTTCAACTAAAATTTTGTATCTTTTGACCAATAGTTCCCCTCCTATCCTCCTCCTATCCTCTGATAACCACTATTTTTCTTTCTTCTTCTATGAGTTCAACTTTTTTAGAATCCACAAATAATTGAGATCATGTGGTATTTGTCTTTCTGTGCTTTCACTTAACATAGTATCTTTCAGGTTCATCCATGTTGTTGCAAATGGCAGGATTTCCTTCCTTTTTAAGGCTAAATAATATTATTGTGTATATATACCACATTTTTTAAAATCCTCCATTTGTTGATGATCACTTAGGTTGATTCCATGTCTTGGTCATTGTGAATAATGCTGCAGTGAATGTGGGAATATGTACATCAATTTGTACTACAGGACTATTTATTGTATACTTTTAGGAAGCTACCTCACATGTAATCTTTTATTTATCACCTTGGTAAGAGTATTCAACATACACCACCAAAATATTAACTGTGAGCAGTCTAGGTGGTTTATTTCAGTCAATTGAGTTCACTCTTTATCCATAAAGAGCAAAGAGATGTTTTTCCTCTTTTGAAACTTTACAATCTGAAATTTTAGTGCACGTAAGTTCTGTAAATTTGGAAGGCAACTTGATATTAAATGTTTTCCATGAAACTTTGGCTTTGCAAGCATCTAATGCAGCATTTTCTGCTTTAATGGAATTGTTCTGTATCTGCTTTATTTAATATGGTAACCACTGACTACATGTACTATTACTGAGCACTTGAAATATGGCTCGAGTGAATGAGCAGCTGACTCTAATTTTAATATGGCTCGTGCCTACCATATTGAATAGTATGTCAAGATGAAATGACCTCGTGCATCCACCTTATAGGCTGACTCCCCAGCTGTTAACTGAGGAGTACTCAGACAGCACATGGAAAGTGAGCTAGTCTCTTTGAAAAACAAGTGAACTCTGTAACTGCACTCTTTCTTTCCCTGCTACCATAAAGATGGCACCATTACCATGTTTGCAAAAGTAACAACCAATTTTACTCATAGGAGATTAACCCCAGCCGTCCTCACTCTTCTATAACAGTAGTTTTCTACCTGAGAGTTGGAGAATTGCTCCCTTAAGGCACATCAGCTGCAAGGCATGAAACTTGCTGTGTGTTGTGGATCTGAAGATCTAGGTGGTAGGTGGATTTGATTTCCCTGGACCTGCCTGAGGCCAAAATTGTTTCTGCTTCATTATTCTGAGAAATGGAAGCTTTCCATGAGGCAGTCTAAAGTTGCAAAACATAAATGCTGGTAGATATAAAAAATTTTCAATGTTCTTATCTATTGAATTCTTTGTTTTGTATAGTAACTGTGTTCCCTTAAGCTTAAATCAGTTCACTATAAAGACATCACAAATCTAAGCATGATATTTTCTAATACTATGCATCCCTACTGGGATAAGCTTTTTGTACCAGGAAAGAGAAATTCTGAATGCTGTAGTCATAGGGTTTCACAGAGACAAAACTGTATAGGAAGCACATCCATCTTTGACACTCTAATTATCGCTTTCTTCATAGTCCCTATCCCTCACCACACTCTTACCTTTTATGATTTCTTTTTTTGTCCAGTGCTCTTAAGTCAGATAATCTTTTCCCTGTCATAAATCATGGTCAGTTCCTAGGAAAATGGCTGAAATTCCTGAGGTTGAGATGAGGGGTGATGTAAGACAATCTCCCGCTTTGAGTGCTCTTGAATTTTAAGCATATTGTTAATCTTTGTTTGACGAATTAAGTGTTTCGTTTTATGCCAAATGTATTTTTTAAAACTTTATGAAATCAAAGATTATTTTCTCCCTCCAAAAATATGTACCTATTGTTCTTATGTGTAAAGTTAACCCTTGATTTAGGGTCAGACTTATCTTTCTATATCAAGGAAGCATCTAAATCAAGAATGATCATATAGAGAAACTTATTTATCAATGAATATTGGTGTTATGATGCCCTATGATACTAAATTAGAGATGAGAGCATTCATATAGTACTGACCTTAAAGAAATGTTCAAGCAAATTGTTTTAAAAAAATTGTTTTCAATTGTTTTAGAAAAAATTTTAAACTGTGTTCTCCTCTTTTAACCTGCCGATTTCTCAAAGGTAGTTCACTGACTTTTGTTTAGGGACGTAATTTAGAAAGAATATTCTTTGTATCCTATCATCTTATGGATAAATATTAATAGAAGTATATAAAAGCATTGTTTTTAATACTTCCACTCAGTACAGAGGAATAGGTATCAGATTTATCCTCTTAATTGAAACAACCAAAATAAACAGACAAAATGTATGAAACAATGAGTTTTAAGATACTATTAATAGATATCAAGTGACAAAAGACAGTGATCCCTGAAAGATGAGAAACAATGTGATCACTATGATTGCCTTAGCTATGGCCTATAGAAAGTTTCCAGGCCATGGTGTAGGGAGTGGAAACTCAGACTGAGCCTGGTAGGTTCTCTGAGTTGAGGAGATGGATCTGTGAGTTTGAGAAGATAAAGTCAGCTATAATTCACTGGAGAGACTGCAAGAGAGAAGAAGAGAAAATTGCACAGAGAGAGTACTTTATACATCTGTGGAGGGTTCCTCTTGAGTACTCAGTAGAATACTAATCAGCATATGTATCTGAAGAAACTATCTGATAGTTAACATTTAGCATTAAAAACTATTAGAGAGATGAGGTTTTGTTACTCTTGCAGGGGTGAGAATAGTGTTTATTCCTATCAGCCAAACCAAAAAAAAAAAAAAAAAAAAACAAAACCTCATAATTCACAGGGCATTGGATAGAATACTCAGAAGAGTCTTGCCTCAGTAGTGGAGAATAATTAGCCCTAGGTTAAGGACTACTTCATACCCACCTAAAAATCATAAAAGCAAAATCTAAATGGATAAAATTATTTTAAAGTAACTTAACTGCAGCCCAGAGTAAATCTCAAGAAGATTTATAGGGATACAGAAGTCTAACAACCAACAATGTAAAATTCACGCAGTGTCTGGCATCCAGTTATATAGTACCAGGCATGCAAAGATGCAGGAAATACAACCCATAATGAAAAAATAATCAATAGTAGTCTAATTTTATTTTTACAATCTAACGCAGATGCTAGAATGAGCAGATAAGGACATTAAGACAGTATAATTATGTTCTAGATGCTCAAAAGTTTAGTACCATGGAAGAAATAAAAAGGATGTGAATTGAGGTTTTAAAAATGTGAGTTAGACTACCTGAGATGAAAAATACTCTGGATGTGACAGCATATTAAATATGGCAGACTGAGATATTAGTAAACATATATAATATATGTATACATATTTTATATATATATGCAAACATGCACATATGTACATATATATGTATGATTTATTTCATTAAGTATTACAAAGTTTCTTTAATAATATTAAGGAAAAAGGAAGTAAGTTTGTAATACAACATAAGAAACTGCATATCTTTCATTATTACTATATTTCTGAAGAAAATATCCAGTGTTGCCTATGATTTTTATCTTAATTTGCCAAGTAACTCTTTATTATGGAAGGATTGTGTCAGGTGAGATGTTAATAGAAAAAGCATACTGCTAGAGTTTTGGGTGTTTGCGAAGTTGCAAAGCTTGTTACATGTGTTATCATCAAAGTCATCACTTACACTATCTGTAGCATACAGATTAAAAAAGAAAACAAAACAGTAGCACTTACAGCAATATAAAAATTGCTAATGAAAACACACTTATGTTACAGAATGTCAAGTCCCTTAACTAAAAATGCAACAAAAAATAAAGTAAATAACATTCATAATATATTAACCCCACAAAGGTTCAAACCGAACAGTGACTATTTTTGTATGTTTACTGGCATAGCATAAAAAACATTGCTTAAATTATTCAGAGGAAATATATTTGAGAGGGGTTTTGGCAAAAATTTTACTACTTCTGCTATATTTTAGTTTTAAGAAATATCAATTTTGAGGAGTGACATTGGCAAGATAGTAGAATAGAAAAGCTCAGACCCTCCTGCTCCCGTGAAGACATCAACTTAACAACAACAATCCATGGCCAACTGCCTCTGTGCAAAACCTAAAAACCAGATAAGAAGTTCCTGCACCCTAGACAAGCACAAGGCCAACTGTATGGAAGCCTAGTAAGAAAATTCATGGCACTCATTCCCCAGCACCCTTCCCCTGGTATAGTGTGATCAGGAGAAAACTCCCAACTTCTCTCTGACAAGATAAGTAGAAAAGTTAAATTCATGTTCAATATCCTGCCTTTTCATGGGGCTGCCTGAGGAACTGCTTTCTATCTTGCCTGAATCTAAGTAGTGACAGGAATAGGGAGCCTGGTTGGGGCTACTGAGAACCAAAGTGATCAACATGGCTTGGTCTGCTACCAAAGTCTGCAGTACCCCACAAAGACACTAGGGGGGCTCCTGAGTAGGAACTGGTAAACCTCTTTAATTAGATGGCACACACAAGCCCAGAGAGGACACATCCTCAGAAAAGGCTTCAAAGGACTCCAGAATCTCTAGTCTGTGTGATTATTGAAAGTCTTCCCTGTACAAAACTAAATTGCAAAGACTGGGAGAGGTGGCTGATTTTCAAATGCCCAAATCTTAACAGAAGATAAGGAAGCATACAGAAAAGCAATGGAAACATGAACCAATCAAAGGAACATATTAATTCTCCAGAAATCAACCCTAAAGAAACAGAGATATATGAATTGTCAGCCAAAGAAATAAAAATAATCTTCATAAGGATGCTCAATGAATTAAAAGAGAATATAGACAATGAAATCAGGAAAACAATGCATGAACCAAATGAGAATATCAACAAAGAGAGAAACTATGAAGAAGAACTGAACAGAGACACTGGAGCTGAAGAATGTAATTGAGTTGAAAAATCCACCATAGAGACTCAACAGCAGACTTGACCAGGTGGAAGAAACAATCAATGAACTTGAAGACAGGGCATTCAAAATTACTGAAGCAGAGGACCAAAAAGAAAAAAAGAATGAAGAAAAGTTAAGACAGACTAAGGGATTTATGGGGCACCATCAAATGAAATGAGAAAGGCATTTGAAATCCAAGAAGGAGAAGAAAGAGAGATAAAAGCAGAGCACTTATTTGAAGAAATAATGGTCAAAAACTTCCCAAATCTGAAGTGAGAAATGAACACACAAATTCAGGAAGCTTAAAGAACTCCAACTAAGATAACTCTAGAGAGGTATCACCAAAACACATCATAATCAAACTGTCGAATATCACAAAGAGAGAACCTTGAAAGAAGCAAGAGAAAAATGACCCATCACATAAAAGGGAGCTCCTATTACATGATCAGCACATTTATCAGCAGAAACCTTGTAGGCCAGAAGGAAGTGGGATGATATATTCAAAGTGCTGGGAGAAAAAAAACTACTAAGTAAGAATACTATACCCAGCAAAACTGTCCTTCAAAAAGGAAGAATAAATTAAACCTTTGCCAGAAAAACAACTGAGGGAATCATCACAACTGAGGGACCTACTCTACAAGAAATGCTGAAGGGACTCCTTCAAGTTGAAGTGAAAGGATGATAAGTAGCAGTAGGAAACCATACAAAAATATAAAACTCTATGCTAAGGGTAAATATGTAGACAAATATATAATGCTATACTATTGTAATATAGGTACACAAATATTTTTTTCAATTTTAAAATTGTTTAATTTAAAATTTTTTAATTTTCAAAAGGACAAAATCACAATAAGTAATTCATAACCCACTGTTGATAGACATACAATATAAAAAATAATTTGTATCATCAATATAGTGGGGAATAGCAGAGATACAACAGAATAGTTTTTATATGTGATTGAAGGTAACTTGTATCAGTTTAAAGTAGATTGTTATAAATTTAAGATGTTTTATGTTTTTGCAGTGATAAAACCACAAAGAAAATATCTATAGAATATACACAAGGGAAATGAGAACTGTATCAAAACATGTCACTACAGAAAAATCAATGAAACACAGAAGACAGCAGCAAGAGAAGAAAGGAGGGACAAGAAAGCTATATTATAATACATGCTAAAACAATTAACATAATGAAAATAGTCTTTCTCTAATAGTAATTGCTTTAAATGTAAATAGATTAAGCACCCAAATTCAAAGGCATAAGTTGGCTGAATAGATAAAAAAGAAGATCGAACCAAATGCTGTCTACAAGAGAGTCACTTTAGATCTAAGGATGTACATAGGCTAAAAGTGAAAGGATAGAAGAAGATATTTGTTGCATGGAAACTTAAAGAGATCAGGAGTGGCCATGGTTATATCAGACAAAATAAACTGTAAGACAAAAACTGTTATTAGGGACAAAGTAGTACATAACTGAAAATAGAGTGTTGAAGTCTCCTACTATTATTGTGTTGCTGACTGTTTCCCCCTTTATTTCTATTAATATTTGCTTGATATATTTGGGATCTCTAATGTTAATTGCATATATTAAATATATTTATAAGTGAAACTAAAAATCAATAGTAGAAAGAAAACAGGAAAATCCACAAATAATGTGGAAATTAAACAACTCACATTTAAATAACCAGTGGGTTAAAGAGGAAATCACAAGGGAATTTAGAAAATGTCTGGAGACAAATGAAAATGAAAACACAACATACCCATACTTGTGGGATACAGTAAAAGCAGTACTAAGAAAATTTATAGTGGCAAACACATTAAAAAACAAGAAAAATCTCAAATCAACAACTTTACACCTCAAGGAACTAGGAAAAGAAGAACAAACTAAACTAAAATTTAGCAGAAGGAAGGAAATAATAAAAATTAGAGCAGAGATAAATGAAATAGAGAATAAAAATAGAAAAATCATTAAAACCAAGAGTTGGTTTTTTGGGAAAATCAACAAAATTGACAAGCCTTACCTAGATTAACAAAAAAGAGAGAAGACTCAAATAACTAAAATTACAAATGAAAGAAGAGACATTAAAATTGTCACAGAATTAAAAGAATTATAGGAAACTATTATGAACAATTATATGCAAACAAATCAGATAACCTAGAAGAAATGGATACGTATCTAGAAACATACAACCTGTCAAGACTGAAGCATGAAGAAATAAAAAATCTGAACAGACCTATACCTAGTAAGGAAATTGAAGCAGTAATCCAAAACTTCCCAACCATGGATGATATTTTGTATCATCTGTGACTCCTATGAAAACCTCTATACTTACAAACTAGAAAACCTAGGGAAAATGGATAAATTCTTGGAAACACATAACCTCTCAAGCCTGAATCAGGAAGAAATAGAAATCTGAACAGATCAATAATGAGTAGTGGGATAGAAAAAGTAATAAAAAATCTCCCAACAACAAAAAAGCCCTGGTCCAGGCAAATGCATAGTTGAATTCTACTAGACCTACAAAGAATTGGTACCCGTTCTACTGAAACTGTTCCATGTCATTGAGAATGAGGAACTCTCCCTAACTCATTTTACAAAGCCAGTATCATCCCTTGATACTAAAGCCAGAAAAGAACACAATAAAAAAAGAAAACTACAGACCAACATCCCTTATGAACATGGAAGCAAAAATCCTCAACAAAATATTAATACTAGCAAACCGAATTCAGCAGCACATCAAAAAGGCAATCCACCATGATAAAGTGGGATTCATCCCAGGAATGCAAGGATGGTTTACTATACACAAATCAATAAATGTGATTCACCACATAAACAGAACTAAAAACAAAGACCACATGATCATCTCTAGATACATAAAAAGCATTTGATAAAGTTGAGCATGCTTTCGTGATAAAAAACCTTCAAGAAAAATTGGCACAGAAGAAAGACACCTCAAAATAATAAAAGCTATATATGACAAACTCATGGCCAACATTATACTGAATGGGGAAAAGGTGAAACCATTCCCCCTAAGAACTGGAACGAGATGAGGATGCCCAGTGTCACCACTTCTATTCTATATAATCTATAGTAGTTCTATAGTGCTGGAAGTCCTGCCAAGATCAGTCAGGCAAAAGAAAGAAATAAAGGGCATCCAAATTGGGAAAGAGGAGGTCAAACAATTCCTGTTTGCTGATGATATGATCTTATACCTAGAAAACTCTAAAAACTCCACCAGAAGACTCCTACAATTGATAAATAAACTCAATGAAGTCCCAGGTTACAAAATTAATGTACACAAATAAATAGCATTTCTATATACTAATATCAGTCAAGCTGAGAGTCAAATCAAGAACTCAGTACCATTTATAATAGCTACAAAGAAAATAAAATGCCTAGGAATATCCTTAACCAAGGAGACGAAAGATCTCTGTAGACAAGGAAAACTACAAAACACTGATGAAAGAAATCAGAGATGACACAAGCAATTGGAAAACATCATGCTCATGGACTGGTAGAATCAACATTGTTAAAATGTCCATACTTCCTAAATTGATTTACAGATTCAATACAGTTCCCATCAAAATTCTAATATCATGTCTCATGGATCTAGGAAAAATAATCCTAAACTTCATATGAAAACAAAAAAAGAACCTGAATAGCCAAAGCAGTCCTAAGCAAAAAGAACAAATCTGAAAGCATCATATTACCTGACTTCATATTATACTATTAGGGTATAGTAACCAAAACAGCATGGCACTGATATAAAAGTAGAGACATAGATCAATGGAACAGAATAGATAACAACCCAGAAATAAAACTGTGTAACTATGACAACTGATTTTTGAGAAAGCAGACAAAAACATACACTGAGAAAAGGATACCCTATTCAATAAATGATGCTGGGAAAATTGGATAGCCACATGCAGAAGAAACAGGATTCTTATCTCTTAATGTATACAAAAATTAACCCAAGATGGATTAAAGTCCTAAATATAAGACCTGAACCATAAAAATTCTGAAGGAAACTGTAGGAAAAACTCTTCTATACATTAGCCTTGGCAAAGAATTTATAACTAAGATCCCAAAGGGAAATACAGCAACAACAAATATAAATAAATGGGACTTAATTAAACTAAAAAATTTTGCACAGCAAAGGAAATAATCAACAGAGTAAATAGAAAACCTACAGAATAGGAGAAAATATTTATAAGTTACACATCTGACAAAGAGCTAATATCCAGAATCTACAAAGAACTCAAACAAATCAACAAGAGAAAAACAAATAACTAATTAAAAAGTGGGAAAAGACATGAACAGAGTTTTTTCAAAAGAAGATATACAAATAGCCAATAGACTTATGAAAAAATGTTCAACATTTTTTCATGCAAATTAAAACCACGATAAGATACCACTTTATCACTATCAGAATGGCCATCATTAATAAATCAAAAAACAATAGAAGTTGGTGTGGATGTAGTAGAAAAGGAACATTTATACACTGTTGGTGGGACTGTGAATTAGTACAAACTCTATGGAAAACAGTATGGAGATTCCTCAAAGAACTAAAAGTAGACTTACCATTCAATCCAGCAATCCATTACTAGTCATCTACCAAAAGAAAAAGAAGTCATAATATTAAAAAGACACTTGTACTCAAATGTTTATCACAGTACAATTCATAATTGCAATGATACAGAATCAACCTAAGTGCCCATGAATTGATGAGTGGATAAAGAAAATGTGGTGTATCTATACCATGGAGTACTACTCAGCCATAAAAAAGAATTAAATAATGTAATTTGCAGCAGCTTAGATGGAACAGTGTCCTAAGTGAAGTATCTCAGGAATCGAAAAACAAACACCACTTGCTCTCACCAATAAGTGGGAATTAAATGATGGGTACACATGATCATAAAGTGATGTAAAGGGCACTGGAAACTAAGAAGGAGAAAGGTTGGGAGGGTGGTGAGGGAAAAAACATTACCTATCAGGTACAATGTACACTATTCTGGTGACAGGTACACTAAAAGCCCTGACTTCAGCATTATACAATTCATCCATGTGACAAGAATATTGTACAAAACAAAACAAAACAAAAAACCCTCCCAACCAAGAAAGTCAAGGACCAGATGGCTTCACTTGAGAACACTGCCAAATATTTAAAAAAGAATTAGCAACAATTCTTCTCAAACTCTTCAAAAGATTCGAAGAGCAAAGAGCACTTCTAAACATTCTATGAGGCTAACATTATCCTGATACCCAAACCAGAGAAGGCACAAGACAAGAAAATTACAAACTAATATCTCTGATGAATATTGATGCAAAAATCCTTAACAAAACTAACAACTGAATTAAACTGCACATTAAAAGAATTATACATCATGCCCTAGTGGGATTTATACCTGAAATGCAAAGATGTTTCAAAATAAGAAAATCAGTTGATATAGTACATCTATGAACAAATGAAGGACCACATGATAATCTCAACCGGTGTAGAAAAACCATGTGACAAAATTCAACACAGTTTCATGATAAATATACTCACCAAACTAGAAATATAAGGAAGCTACCTCAATACAATAAAATCCATATATAAAAAGCCCACAGCTATCATCTCAATCAATAGGGAGAGACTGAAAGTTTTTCCTCTAAGTTCACAAGGATGTCCTCTCTTACTGCCACTATTCAACGTAGTACTAGAAGTCCTAATCAGAGCAATTGGATAAGAAAAAGAAATGAGGCATTTAAAACAAATTATTTTTAGCAATTTTATAGAATACAGTATCAACACACAAAATAAGTTGCATTTCTATACACTAACAATGACCCATTTGAAAAAGAAATTAAGAAAACAATTCCATTAACTATATATTTTTTTCTATTTATTTATTTTTTTGAGTCAGAGTGTCACTCTATTGCCCAGGCTAGAGTGCCATAGTATCAGCCTAGCCACAGCAACCTCACAATCCTGAGCTGAAGCAATCCTCCTGCCTCAGCCTCCCGAATAGCTGGGACTACAGCCATGCACCACCATGCCTAGCTAATTTTTATTATTTTTAGTAGAGACCAGGTCTCGCTCTTGCTGAGGCTGGTCTTGAACTCCTGACCTCAAGCAATTCTCCCGCTTTGGCCTCCCAGAGTGCTAGGATTACAGGCGTGAGCCACCGCACCTGGCCACAATTCCATTTACTATAACATTAAGAAGGATAAAACACTTAGGAATAAACTTAACCAAAGAGGTGAAAGGGTTTTACGCTGAAGACCATAAAACATTGCTGGAAGATATCAAAGAATACACAAAGAGAAAGACATCCTGTGTTCGGGGATTGGAAGACTTAATGTTAGAATATGCATACTACCCACGTGATCTACAGATTAAATGAAATCCTTATCAAAATCCTAATGACATTTTTCTCTTGCAGAAATAAAAAACAACATACAAATAATAGGGAATATCAAGACACTCTGCATAGCCAAAACAATCTTGAAAAGGAAGAACAAAATTGGAGGGCTCACACCTCCTGATTTCAAAACATACTACAAAGCAATAGTAGTCAAGACAGTGTGGTACTGGCATAAAGACAGATATGTAGACCAATGGAACAGAATGGAGAGTCCAGAAATAAACCCTGACGTATACAGCCAAATGATCTTCTATATGGGTGCCAGACCACAGAATGGGAAAAAGGACAGTCTCTTCAATAAATGGTGTTGGAGAAGTGAATAGTCACATGCAAAAGAATAGAGTTTGACCTTTACCTTACACTAAATACAAAATTAAGTCAAAATAGATTAAAGACCTAAAACTATAAAACTCCTAGAAAAAAACATAGAGGACATTGGATTCAGCAATGATTTCTTAGATACAAAAAACACAGGTTACTAAAACAAAAATAGATGAGATTACATTAAACTTAACTTCCGGGCATCAAAGGAAACACAGAGTGAAAAATCAACCTATGAAATGGAAGAAAATATTTGCAATTTAAATATCTTATAAGGATTTAATATCTAGAATATATAAGGAACTTCTACAACTCAATAATACCAAAAACAAATAACCTGATTAAAGAGTGGACAAAGAACTTAAATACACAATTTTCCATTCCAACAGAAATGTCCAGCAAGCATGTGAAAAGATGCTCAACATCACTAACCGTAAGAGAAATGCAAATCAAAATTACAATGAGATATCACCTTATGCCCATCAGTGTTACCACTATCAAAAGAACATAAAATAAGTTTGGGTAAAGATGTAGAGAAATCGAAGCCTTTGTGCACTGTTGGTGGGAATGTAAAATAGGATAGCTGCTGTAAAAACAGTATGGAGGTTCCTCAAAGAATTAAAAATAAAATTACTATATGATCCAGCAGTTCTACTTCTCAGTATATATCCAAAAGGATTCAAAGCACTATCTCATAGGGATATCTGCACATTCATGTTCATTGCAGCATCGCTCACTATAGCCAAGAGGTGGAAGCACCCCAAATGTCCATCGAAAGATGAATGAGTAGAGAAAATATGCTATATACATAATATGCAATATTATGTGGCCTTAAACAGAGAGAAATTCTGTTACATGCAACAAGATGGATGAAACTTGAGGACATTATTCTAAGTGAAATAAGCCAATCACAAAAAGATAAATACTGTATGATTCCACTCATATGAAGTATCTAAAGTAGTCAAAATCATAGAAACATAAAGCAGACATGTGGTTGCCAAGAGCTATGGGAGGGGAGAAAAGGGGGAATTAGTGTTTAATGGGAATAGAGTTTCAGTTTTGCAAGATGAAAAAGTTCTAGAGATCCATTGCACAACAATGTGAATACACTTAACAATACTGAATTGTACATTTAAAAATGATTACGGTGATAAATTTAATGTTATGTTTTTTTACCACAATAATAATGTAAGGTAAAAGCATAATATCTAAATAATCAATTTCATTTTGAGGATATAAAGACAAACCAAGCTTCAGTGTAAAAATAATAAAATGATTACTCAGATTTGAAACAAAAAGATGCTATGATAGGAATGTAGATAAACAACTGTTAGATGAATAAAGGAAACAAAGGAGTTATATGTAAATCTATTTCTAGTCTTTTGATGAGACTTTGTTCCACTATGGCCTGGTGATTCTTTTCTAGTCTAAGCTACAGTTCAGGATCCTCCATGTACCATGGAGGATGAAACTTACAGCTCTCTGGCAAGTTGTACCAAGAGGAAATTGAAAGCCTGATTTGACAAGTTCCAACATTGTGATCTGATTTATGATGCTTTCTCAGTCTGACCCATAGTATGTATATGCCAACCCCTAAGCACCAGTGGTTGTTTATTTCAGTTGGTGGAAAATATAACCACAAATGCACACACAGAAGTGATTTAAGGAGTCTGAATCAGCAGTACAGAAATGTGAAAAATTAAGTCTCTATACTTTTCTGATTTCCCCCCTTATTTTTTCTGATGTTAAGCACCACCCTGGTGGGGATGGAGAAATGAAGCATAAGTCTAGTCTTAGTGACCAACCCTTTTCTGCCACCAATGTGTTATGCCCACTGGCAAATTGTAATTCCTCTGCTCATTAGATTTCTCATCTGTGTGGAGCGAGCTGTAGCAATAGAATGATTACAATAGCAACGTTGATTGTGTGCCTCCTAGGGATGTTCATCTTGCAGGTCATTGTCTCAGCTGCGAGGTTGGTACTGTACTTATCCTTGGTGTGCAGATGAGGAAACTAAGGATCAGGGATACTTATCCTAGAGCAGCTTGCCCAAGAGCATGCAGCTGGTAGGCGGTGGAGCTGGGGCAGACACTGAACCTGGGCTGCCAGGTTCTGCCATTGCCTGCTTAAACCACCACCCTGTACAGTTCTAATGCGGAGATCTAAGGCTAGGAAGTAACTTAGGGCCACGAGTGCTAGGCACTCAGTAATTGTCACACAATGACTCTCCGGTCATTATTCTCTTATTTTTTTAAAATAAGTAAAACAATGGTCAGTATCACTGAGTTACTTAATCAAAACAACAGTGGAAGCTGAATTCACATCTAGGCTCTGTGTTTAGCCTGTCCAAGTGTTCTCCACTGTTTCACCTGTCTATGTAGCTCTTTACCCATCTGTGGTCAACAAGCAGGGACAGGTTGTGCAGCAGTGACTTGAAATGCTCAGGTCTTCTATTGAGTGACAGCCTCCAATTCATTCTATTAATGCAGTCCATTGATATGGAAAAATCCATCAGTAAAAGGCTACTATGACAATTTATACTTTGTCTTAAAGAAGTTATCATTGTTATGAAATGTTTAATTTCTTTTCATTTTTGGTATGTATACTGATCCTTTTAAAATATATTCCATAATTTGTTTTATAGGAATAATTAAATAGAGCATTTTAATAGCAAGACAACTTTTCTCTTCTGGAGAGCCCGAAATTGTTCTGTAGGCTTACTGATATTTTCCTCAGAGAATTGCTATAATTGTTTAATTAGATAACAAATGGCATATAGTATGTGTTCAATAAAATTTAATATGCTTCAATAATTACTTAACATAAATTATCAATTTAAATCTACTTTTGCTTAACATACTGTGATTGAAAAAACAAAATCAGGAATGTAGGTCTAGGAATACAGAGTAAAGACTCAAGCCATGACTTTCCTTTTCTCTACTGTATTTTTGTAGGGCCTCAGGATTTTGCTGCTATTGATAGGGGTCAGGGAGAAGGTATACTCTGATTTTAGAGGTAGTAAGTCCTAGGGTAAGAGCAATAAAACTAGAGGAAAAACAAAGCCCAATCCTCAGCATTTGCTTACTAACTCTGTGCCCTCTTCAAATCATTTAAATTCCCTGTTCTTGTTTTCTCATCTGTAAACTAGGAAAAGCAAAAATATCCATTCTGGGCTGGGCGTGGTGGCTCGTGCCTATAATTCTAGCACTCTGGGAGGCCAAGGCAGGTGGATTGTTTGAGCTCAGGAGTTCGAGACCAGCCTGAACAAGAGCGAGACCCTGTCTCTACTAAAAATAGAAAGAAATTAGCTGGACAACTAAAAATATATAGAAAAAATTAGCCGGGCATGG
>NW_012141080.1:2618484-2643213 GCF_000956105.1 Propithecus coquereli
AGGCGTGAGCTAAACAAATATGTTTAGCTCTTGTGGGTGTCACTGTCATCCCCCCCCACCCCGACTCCCCGCCACCTTCATTCATTCCATAGCAAGGTTGCTGGTGCTAAAGGCTTATGTTTCTTCCAATTTTTAATCACCAATAAAGAGGTGCTTGAGAACTCCAGCATTTCCATTTTTATAAAATCTAGCACGTTATCAGTAAAAAAATATTGCATTTATTTTAAACAGATTATTTATCCTCTGTGACACTATGTGATATACTTCTCATTATGTGATATTAACTCTATTATTTAAATATTTTAATAGTCAATTCAAGAAATATTAGTATCCATGCATGGATCAGCCATTAGAAGAGTAATTTTTCTGTAGTCATTGATCTTCTGAGTTCAACTTTACTCCTCTCTCCTTTAAACCATTTAAATTACATTTTAACATTGTTTGGTGTTGGTGTGAACGTGTTGGGGGGGTAGTTCCCTTTCTTCAGTATTCCATCATTTTCCATTTTGGGCCTTTGGGGAATTGTTATTAAAGAATTTGATTGTAGAATGTTACTGCATATTCACAGCATAATGCATTCATCAAAATGAATCTATCCAAAGCATTTCATTTGTGGATTTGTACTCCTGAAGCACTAAAATAAGAAATGTTAATTTCTTACAGACTATTACCAGATGATTTTAAATATCTGCCAAGCAGGAATGCCTGTTCCCATGTGAAGAATTTCCATAATTAAATCCTAGCACCTTAGCTGAAGAGGATAGTTTTATAGAAACAGACAAAAATAACAGCAAGTATTTTCCCTGAGGACTGTTTTAGCTACAATTTACTTAGTTATTTCTGTCTTATTTTGTGCTTTTTGTTTTGAAACATAATGCAATTTTACCTGGATGCACTCCGGAATAATCAGGAATAGCTCAGTAGGTTGACTGGCTCTGCCAAATGCAAGACCTCCAGAAAATCAGGAGGCTCCACCGCCACGGCCCTCCCCGCACCCACACCTTCAGCAGGGAGAAAAGGGTTAAGGATTATTGGGAAATAGAGGAGAGGGGAGGGAGCCCCAAGGAAGCCCATGATCAGGAGGCCGCGCCTCTGGGTACGGCTTTCATCACCCGCGCGGCGCGTGGTGCAGCTCTGAGCGCTGCTGTGTGTTTGGAAGGAAGGATGCTGCTGTCAATTTCTGGGACCGCTGCTGCGAGGAGTGGGCGTGGCTTCGGCAGTGTGGATGCTTGTTAGAAAAGATGCTGAGTGCTTTTCAGTGAGGAGTCTGGGCTGTGTGTGTGTGTGAGAGAGAGAGAGAGAGAGAGGAGGGAAGGAGAAAAGACGGAGGGAAGGAAGGAGGGCGGAAGAGAGAGAGAGAGAGAGAGAGAGAGCGCGAGCGAGAGCTAGAGGTGCTGAAGACCCAGGCAGAGCTGGGAGAGGGACAGAGAACAGAACTGGAGCGCTCAGAGAGCCTCTCAAGATCTTTTGGGGGGGCCCAATAAATGTCAACATGAGGTCTGTCACTGGAGCTGTCCTCAAGACGCTACTTCTGTTATCTACTCAAAATTGGAAGAGAGTCGAAGCTGGGAATTCCTGTAAGTATATAGCAAATGATTTAAAACTTGCAAGGGGGCTGTCTGCAAAACTTTGATTCTGTTGTTTTTATGATTATTATTTGCAGTTGGAATTGCTGCAAAGCATATTGCTATTAAATGAAGCATCACTCAGAAATCCGGCAAATATGACTGGCTTACACTTGTCTTTCCTCTAGGTCTGGTTGAAATAGGCAAAGTGTCATTTCTCTTTTTGTCTAGTAACAGAATCTTACCCGCTTGTCTTTGAATATTCATTGAGAAGGCTTAAGTTCTAGTAAAACATTAGATTAACATCTTAACCAGGGAATAGCCTGCAAATGTCTTCTTTTTTTTTTTTTTTTCCTTTTTGGAGGATTATTGAATTTTATTGGAATTATGTCTAACAGAAAAACAACAGGCAGACTTTACATTATGCTGCATAAGCTTAGATTTCTGAAGTTTGCAATTTGGCAGACCCGTAGCTGGCTACATCTTTAAAATGATGCAGGCTAATAACTGGAATGTACTGCAGACTTCAGGAGCAGCAGAACTGGTGAAGGCAAACCTTGGTATTAAGAGCTGTGTTCTCAGTGCTGAGAAAATGAGTCCCAGAGCACCCCTGAAAGAGGGGCCGATTTCTACATTTTGCTTAAGGGAAAAACCATTCAGGTGATCTTTCAAAAGTAGCATTCTGTTGTGGTTGAATGTTTAACTTCATAAATTTGTGATTGGATATAATCAGTTCAGGGAGGATTTATTACAACCTTATTTCTAATTTAAATATCTGAAATAATTTGGTGGACTCCCTTCATCCACTTTTTATTAGAGATAGAAAAAGTTTTAAAAGTTATATTTGGCTTAAATTCTCTAAATGAAAGAATTTTCCCCTCCTGATGAATGATAAACAGGCTAGGCAAATACAACTTTTCATCTGTTTCTTGGATTTTAAAGGAAAAGCTCATTTGCTTTTTAAGACCAGGGCTGTGAGGCCTGTCCAGACATTTATATTGCTGCTGTATCACTAGGTTTAGGTTTGGGAGACACAAGTCAGTAATCAGACTTTTGCTATAGCACATCACTTCACTACGCTAAGGGGTTCTGATGTGGGGAAAATGTTATGAACTTACTGGCACAAGCCAAATGTTCATTCACACTGCATGGCTGCTGTGATTCTGGGTTTCCATTTAGTATTGAGCTCCTTTAACGTCGTGGTGTATCTGTCACTCTGAAATAGGAGAACTTCACTCCAGGTGCTGCACTGTATTTCAGACTCAGTTTTAATGTGGGTTTATGAAAATCCCTAAGTCAATAAAATTTGCGTAATTTCACCTAGTCAACATCTTGGAATCTTGCAATGGTAGCATTTCACAAACATTGCAACAAACAAACAAACAACAACAATGCAGACACCTACATCCAAACAGAAGTTTTGTAGAAAAGGCATAAGTAATTCATCTTCCAACTACTGAAGTTCAACCAAAAAGAAAGGCACTAGAGGTCACTCTTACAATGTAAAGCACATCACCCTGAGCATCCTTCCTTAAGAAAAGCAGAGCTTAAATCTGGCCTAGGCTTGATCTTGTCTTTGCAGTATGCCACCTCTAGTTGGATTTACAATATATTGATATACTTAATTGGGCTACTAGTTGTTCATGTTTGTTTGTTTTCTTGAAGCCCAATAAAAAGCGTAAGATGCAGACCAACATCAAATAGCTTTCTTTTGTAGTGCATCTTTTCAAGAAAGGGAAGGTGACCTGCTTAGAAGATCTGAGGAAAGTACAACATTCACTTCTGCCCTGACTGGGCCTCTCCCCCACACTTAAAATTTCAGGAAGTAGTTTAGTGCCCCAAACATTTGATGAACTTACAGAACCTATAAAAATTTGAATTATAAGGAACATTTCAATATTAAAGTTGGAGTTCTTACCATACATGTTAAGAGTTGACTGTTCTTCAGGTGTCAAAAATGTAATTAAATGACTTCATATGATTAAAGTTGAGTTTAGTAATTCTTTGTTAATATTTTGACAGCATGACTTGTAGCAGTATATATAAAAGAAAATATTTCGTTTCCTAATTTTTATTTTATTTCTCAATATTTAGAAAGTATTTTCTTCTTGGAAAAAGCAAGGTCTGCTAGTTACCAAGTCATGGTAGAGAGTATTTCATATGTTTTATCCTTTTTGGAAGAACAAGTATGTATGTTTCCCAGCAAGGTTGGAATTTAGTGCATGGACAAGCAACCATCAACCAGCATAAGCATTTTAAAGGTATTATAATAAGTCCAATCATTCTTCTGGACAAGATTTTATATTAACACAAAGTGAATCAATTTTGAATACCAATATTAAAGTCAGGGAGAACTGAATATAAATAAAGAAAATTAGAAGTCTGTCACTCAGGTAAATACAAAGACCTTTTCCCTTTATTTACAGCTGATGCACCAGGAGCAAATCTGTCATCCACTGAGTCAGCCCAAAGCTGCCAATATGAAAACTGTCATGGGACAGAACTCTGTAAACCCAGGACAGCTCAGGGATTAGGCACACTGTAATTTGAATGTTAATTGATCTGATTAATCGGCTGGGAAACTTTACATTAAAAGGATTCTGTGCAAATACATACATATGCACATATATGTTCATATATATGTATATGTTCCTGGGTGTATATATGTATATGTGTGTATAAATATGTATAAACTGCTAGACCCACGTGCTTGCATGGTTTTGGTGGCCCTGTTAAGTATTCTTATGTCTAAAGATGAAATATGCTGAATGGACAACATTCTTTGCCTACTGGTGCCCTATCTGACATTTCGAAGGCAGTGAACCAACGCTAATTCATTTCTCTCTGTTGTGGTCAAGATGAGTTGTTATTATATTGAGGTGTCCTTTTCATGAAAGTTTAGAGACAGATCCTTGTAGAAGAGATTGCTCTTTGAGAGCTGCATTGCTGTTGTTGGTTCCTTTACTTGCTACTAAGAGACATACACTAAGAAGGGAGACATTTCTCTATTTTATAATTGCTCTTACGAATCCACAGACTGTGAACATTAAGACATTCTTAAAGGAAGGGTCAACTCACCACAAAAGAAGGAACAGGTGTAAGTAGTAAGGCTGGTAAGAGTTTTACCTTTACTTTTTACTCTGCAGATCAGGTGATGGAGGCTCTCTAGCCTCAGGTATACTGAGCCTTACTCAGAATAATTAATGCTCACCAAGTAGCTTACCAATGACTTAATTAGAAATTAACTTCTCACTGTGTTCTTTCTTTTCTCTAATTGAAACAAAGGCTATGTCTTATATCTACTCTGAGAGAAGCACTAAAGAATAGATGAAGACAATTTCCTGAGTAGATGATCACTCTTGTGGGCTCTGGGACTCAACTGGACAGATTCTCAAATTGTTAAAACTCAACCTTGTAATTCTTTCTAGAAGTTTCTTTTTTTCCTCCCCCTCCTTAAAATTTATTTTTATAGCAAAAAATAGCTAGAGTGCAACAGTCAAGTGCTGATAAAATATAATTTTATGATGCTATGGATAAATGGCTGACCCTCGGTTGTAAAGATCAACGTGTACTTTGACTCACGTTTCTAATAACAATGGTCATTTATTTTCATCCATTTGGTTCATTCTTCCCATTTCTTATTGCTTGCACCCCAAATAATCTCTGATAAGGGCACCCTCTACCTCTGGGGATATCATAGTCATAGGCTAACATGGGATCAAACATGACTTTCATATGATACTTACTGCTAACTTGAAGCGATAAGTATAATTATTGTCTTTTGCAATTAATTTTGGAATTTATATCATATATAAACAATGTCAGTAATGAAGCTAATCTGTATATCAAGATTAAATTGACTTACCTCTTTAATGAAAATGGATTAATAGAATTATGTAGCATCAATTGTAAGACAATGTAGTATTTAACTGAGAGGTTGGCAAACTACTGACCATGGCCAAATCTCGCCTGCTGCCTGTTTTTCTATAGTCCATGAACTAAGAATGGTTTTTCCATTTTTAGCTAGAAAAAATTAAAAGAAGAATTCTTCATGGTGAAAAATAATTATATGAAACTCAAATTTTAGTCATCCATTTTTATTAGTAGATCTGAATGATAAAACTTTGTAATCAATTATTAATATTATATTTCAGATTTTATCAGTAAAATTTTGTTAAAATAATTTTCCTTCTTGTTATATAACTATCTACGTAATATTCTTTACTATCTGGCCCTTGACAGAAGTTAGTTGACCCCTGACCTGAATAATATACATTATAATATGATGACAAGACACAGATAGTGTACAAATTATACTTCTATCATAAAATTTAGTCTTAATTATTTAGCACGCAGATATGTAACTGTAGAGTTATGGTACTGAAGGCAATGCTATTATTGCCAGGAACTATTAATATAACAGAGGAGAACTTCAAGTTAATATTTTTCTCATATGTTTCTTTTTAAAGACTTTATGTTCACAAATTTTGGTATTTCAGTGGGTATGAATTATTTGTAACTATTCATAAAGTTTCCACAGTTGTGGTTGCTAAGAGGGCACATTTAATCTCAAATAATCCTATTAGTATAAGATGTTCAATAAAGTATATAAATAATTACATCTTAGATATTTTGAATAAAAATTCTGCTGATATTTTACATTTTCATGAGTGTAAAATATTCTACTCTATACCAGTCAGAAACGTACATTTGGAATCACTGATTACATGAGGGAAACGTCCTTCATAGAAGAGTGTTATTGCCCCTCTGACTTTTAAAGCAGCAGCTTCCTGAAAACTCTGAAATTGGCAAACTTTCTGGAGTAAATTGGAAAGCTTATTTTCATTTAAGCATTGCCCATTGAGAATTCACAATAATTAAGCAAGTGCTTTCCACCTACCCATACCAGTACAATTAATTTTACGTAAATGCCTGTCCATTTGGAATTGTATTTACTTTTGATTTCCAGATATTGACTTTTGGTCTCATTTTATTTACATTATACTGTTTACTGCAGTTTTTAAAATTAAGTTAAAAATATGATTGGGTATAATATTTAAAAAACCATTTTCTTTGAAATTCTACTGTAGCATTTTTTTTCAAAATAAATGACCATTTATTAAAATAGTTTATTTTTCATAACACTGTTTTTAATGGTTCAGCTCTAAATAAAAATTTCTAAATCTCATCAAAGATTTTCAAATCAAAGAAAACCTAGGACAGTGTCAGAACTTAACTGAAATGTGACTTACTCTGGATGTCAACAAGAATTGTTACAAGATTCATGACCATCTGCTATAAGTAGACGATTAGGAATGGTGATGTTGGCATTATATGGCTTTGATCTTTTTTTAAACAGTAGAATATCAGTCTTGCTTTACAAATACTCATTTTTCTCAATTTGATATTATGCTTAGAATTCAAACTCTTTTTCCTCAGATTAATCAATATTGGAGCCTTAATACTGCCAAGTAATGACCTTTAGGTTGCCAATTAGACTTAGGTTGCCTAAGAAGTCCTTCACTATCCTTTTTAAAATCTTTTACTTTCCTCCTTGGTAATTAAAAGTTTATGGAATGATCTTGCCCCTGAAAACAGTAGGAAGAGTAAGAAAAAATGTATCCAACATTGTTACATAAATCTTAGATATGCATATCCAGATTGGTATTTAATAGTTGGATATTTCTGGTGAAATATTGAATAATACAGACTTTGCTGTGATTTGTTTCAATGGCCTAGTATTTCAGTTATTGCTTATAGCTTATTTTTTTTCATTTTTATTGATTCATAAATTTTGGCCTCAATTTCTTTAGAATTTATCTAGAATCATTGCTGTTTTTCAAGTTAACTAGTATGATAAGGAAGGATGGCCCATCATAGAATATGTGCTTATGATAGAAGATGTTTCACGAATTAACCGCATCTGGAGATGAAAGGAGCTGTGTTATTGTTGGTGCTATGGTAGAGTGAATTCTTACAGAATATGTGCATGACTGTTTAGTGGGTATTTTAGTTAGGCATGTTTAGGAATACTCTTTAAAACACATCTTCAGGAAAAGGTCTTGAATTTTAGCATCAAATGCTAAGATCAGTTTGATTTCGGTCACTTTAAAAAGAAATAGGAAGAGAAATAAATGCCTCAAACTACATGCAAAGATTATGAAGCTTTTGGAGACCCTGTGGTTGTCACTGAAAGTCCTTCTTAAAGGAAGAATAAACTCATAAAAAACCCCAATTAACTGAAAAGACGGGAATGAAACAATTTACCCTTAATATTGACGTTGTAATTTGAAGGCTTTGAGGTTTAAGAAAAAGTTTAAAATTTTTTTTGGGAAATAATAATTTACCCATAATTCTAAGTTACAATAAATTGTATTTCTAAATAACAAAAATGTCACTGACCATTTGAATGGTCTTCTTAATTACTTTTTTGGGAAAACTTTGATGTCTGAGATTTCAACATTTAAATTTCTTCAGTGAGTTCTGAGGCTATAGTTGTCTGTGTGCTTCAACTAGGTTATGCATGCATACGTGTATGTATGTATATACATGTATTTATTTGACTTCTGGAACTAGTCTTCCTTGTTTTTAATCTATCATTTTAGACTCTCTAACATGCTGACCACAAGTGGGCCTAGTGTCTCTGTGTTGATAAAGACCAAATCTGATATATTTCTGTACAAGTAAAGATACTTTTGTTTCCCAATTGACTTTTGGAGGATAAAGTTTTTGTCAAAATGTCTTTTGCCAAGATCTTCACATACATGGTACCTGAAGCTACAGAATTATGTAATGATAAAGAATGTACATACAAAATCCATTATAAATTACCATTATTACTTCAGTTTGCCAGCAGAACATTGGTATTTGGGAGAGGAAGAGTATGTGCTTGAGTTTTTTTTTTTTTTTTTTCCCTTCCAATGACTTTTCATCATGGTTCATGGAGAAGTGGTACTCTGGTAATAAAATTGGGGAAATAGCATAACAGGAGGTAAAAAAGAGCCTGTTTATGTTACAGTTAATGAGTCATTCCAATGTAATAATTGGAAAAGTGAGTGAAGCCTGAAAACATTTGACATTTTAAGTAGTTCAAAATTAGTAACTATAAAATTTTTTAATGTCATAAGTATTTAATAGAGCAGCGATGAAATTTATCTCTAAGGTTTTTTAAATCACAAAGGAAAAAAATGGTATGATATTATCAGTTGGCCTATAGCTCTAATTACTTTTTTTTATTAAGTACCTCTCATTACTTGGCAGTGCTCTAGAATAAGATATTATGTGCTTCTAAATCGTAAAAGACATATTTGTTTCTGTAACCGTTTTGTTCCCACTAGCAATTACGGTACTCACAAATGGGGTCATAGGTTGATATTAGTTTAGAAGCAGCAGGTAAATACATAAATTCACTTGCCTTCCTAAATTACATTTATTGTATAATTTTTAGAAGAATTATAACCTGTAATTTCATTACTTGACTTACTCTGCAGTTACGACTTACAGAGATTTTTTTAATGTCCTTTGAAAAAGGACACTGATAAACTCTCCTAGGAATTGGTTGTAAGCATTGGAATTGGTAGTTGCCTCCATGACCTTGAGCAGATATTTGATTCCTTTGGCCCGCAACAGAGATTCTCCACATTTTGCTGTCAATATAAACCAATTACCTTTGCTATACCAGACCCAAGAGAGGGATTTCTTAGAAAATTTGAGAAAGTTAAATTTCTGGGCTAATAGCTTTTGCTCTAAAAGATTGTATACAGATTCAGATCTTCAAGGTTTACCTTCAGTTTTCAAAGATACTAACATGTGTTTGTGTTTAAAATTTCTTGATCAGCAGATGACCAAGGAGAAGAAAGAAAATAAATTAAAAATGGTTACTAAAGGAAATGAGTTGCTGAGATGAAGTTACCATTTTGTGTGTGTATATGTGTGTTTATGTGTGTGTGTGTGTGTGTGTGTGTGTGTGTGTTTTGGAAGATATTGTGGGTGGATATTGGAGGACGGGCCATATTGGTAGGAGAAATGGAAAACATTGCCTGTAGGTGGCATAGTTTGAATTAAGTAGTGATAGAATGTAGAATAAGGTTGTTTCTTATTTGCTGTCCATACCAGGATAGTCTCTAGTAATGCTTTCAAAATAGTATGTGTGATTAAAAATTAGCAAGTTGTCTTCTTGGATCTGGTTCAAATTCATCCCAAACAGAGAAACAATATCTTTTTTATGATGTAAAAGTTTTTTATTTTCTAGGCTATGGTATAAAGACCTCAGGATCCCCAACATTTAACTCAACTTCTCTTCAGACCCTGTGGGTGCTAGTCTTTCTGAACGTGGCAATGAAGGCAGAATATGGCGGGAGAGATTTTGACTTATAAGCCACTAGATAAATTGAAGCATAATTTAACTCTCGAAGACAATGCAGTAAAGTGATACTGGTACCAAGAGAGGGGCCCTATAAACAAAGTTTAACATTTTTCACATCATTCACTTTTATCTCTCGATTTTGGCTGATTTCAAACAAAAAGAATCTATCTCCAAGGCAGAAAGCTGCATGAGTGCTTAGTGATCCTCATAATTAAGGATTTATAATACATATTTACATTTGCCATGTTTTAGATGTTTAGGACTTAATTAAAAGAACATTGCTAAAATAAAAGCAATTCTATCTAAATTGGTGATGAGGGAATTCTGAGCAAGGTTATAAAGCTACTCATTAGGCTCTTTTGTTCCATAGTGTGTGTGATTTCTGTGCTTATTTGAACTGCTGTACTTTAGCACAGAGACTGTATTACAATCCTGTAAAGAAAACTTCATGCACCTGTACAATGTCATAACACAACCTCTTATGAATCATAAGATGTGTAGCCTTTCATAAAACAAACAAACTATAGAGATAATTTGGGAAACGAACTAGGATAGATTTAAGAAAACTAAGAACAAACACTGAAAAGAACATTTAGTTTCTTAAACTTATAGCATCCTTTATCACAAAATGAAACATGATAAAGTAAAACATTTCACAGTCAAATATCTACTAGAGGAATGGAAAAAATCAGCTAATATAAATATGATATAGAATTTAGGTATCAAAAAATAAAATTGTGATCGCAATAATTTGCAATGCCTAACATGTAAAACTGAGCCAAATTCATTTTTTACTGGTTCTCCTTATAAATGACCACAGTCATTTCTTGGAAGCCTTGCTATGTGCATGCCTGTGGAATGGTTTCTTTACATGTCAGGCGTAATTGCAACATGAAACAGATTAGCGTGAGAGAATGTAGGTAGCATCATTAATCACTGAAACATTCTCTAGAGAAGATGCCAGGAAGTTCTCTGTTTTTCTGAGTTAGCAAAATTGTGCCTCCTGTGATCATTTTCCACTTTCATTTTCCTGGAGATGAGGATGATCTGGCTGTGACATCTGTCACGTTAGCGATGGCCAGGGTTGATTTGGCTGATTCGGCTGGCGAGGCAGCTGTTCCCTCTTCCTTCCTCATTGCTCCCTGTGACTCCCATTCCATTCATTCCGTGTCATGCAGTATTTTTAACTACTACACATATTCTTGTATTTTTAGGTAAGCCTGACATAATACATTGATATATTTAATCATGTTAAGGTTTTTATTTTTAAAAAAAAAACATAGCAAGTCTTGCCTTGCAGCTATATTTCATCGTTAGGCATTTTCAACATTAAGTTCAGACTTATTTGCATAGCAAACAAATGCCTTCCTACTCTGTATTTGTTGATCTTTCTACTTCTGTCTGTCTTTACTGATCTCTCCCTCCCTCTCAACATCCTGGTGCCCCCAATGCCTTCTAGCCTCCAACTTTTGGCCTTTCCATCTGTCGTTCCCTTTACTTGGATTACCCTCAAATATTTTCACTTCAAACCTGCCTAGAAAACGTTTACTCAAAACAAGCCTCATCTCCTCCCTCCGTGGAGTCTTACCACCTCCACTTTCATCATTCTCTAGCAGGAATTCTGTAGCACTCCAAGTGTTCACCTCTTTCTTTCTTGATCACAGAATATCAAAATGGACTTTTTAAAAAGTCTCCTTTACAGAATTGTGAAATCTTTGAAAGGCAAAGGCATTATTTTAATCGCTTCTGAATCTGCAACACCTAGCACATTTTCTGGAATAAAGAAGATATTCAGTAAATGTGGAAAGAATATATCAATGGATAGCTTGTATTTTCTTTTTTATTTTTCAGTGCAACAACAAAAACAGGAGATGAACAGAATCAGGCTAGACAAATTGGAGAATTGCATGTTATTTTTATGATTAAAGAAGTCATTTTTATTTAGGAGACCATTCATTTTTGCTATACTTGTAAAACTCTATTTGACTTTATATTTATCTCCATTTCAATTCGTTGGGTTGAGTACTTTATTCTGGTCTGTCCTAATCTGTTATGATGCATATTCTCCTAGCCAGCCTATTCTTACTTTTTCTATCTCTCTTCACTCCACCCTTGCCTTTTTTATTTATGGCAAATGTAATCTGATAGGCCACTATATCAAATTACTTTAGGTTGAGGATTCTCAACGGACGGGCAAGCAAAAAAAAAAAAAAAAGCACATCGTGAGTATAAAGTTAGAACAGCATCTGCCGCTTCCAGCCCATCTTTGTGTCTCTCCATCTCTGTAGCACCTGCCCAATCATCTGCAATTTGGAAGTAGTACTGCAAGGTACTCTCCACCTTCTGGGGGGAAGAAATTTTTAACGCCTTCATCCATCTTGCACTTCGACTCATTGGTATTGGCCTTTATTTTACATTCTCCTATTTAAAGACCTTACTTCTTTACAGAGAGTAGAAGAAAAATAAAATTCATTCTCTATTTTTTTTTCATCAAAATAGCAACTTTATTAAGAGCGTACCTGGAGTTTTCTTGCCCTTCTTTTGCCTATGAACACATGCAAGATGTTTCTTTTCGTTGCTGTTAGCAATTTTTACCAGGCTCAATGAATTCCAAGCTTTTATTTTCCTTTTTTAATTGCATTGCACACATACTCCTTTTTATCATTTTCTTGTGAAACTCCATCACTTATTTTTGAGATTCCTGTCATGTTTCTTTCTTCTCATGCATTTGTGATTTTTATTGTCAGAATTTTATAGTTCATAGCTTTCCACACACGTTGACATATGTTGTCATTAATAATGACAAATATTCCTTTTGCATTGGGCTCTGTGGACTCTAATATGGTGGAATGTGCCCTTTTACATTTCATTCTTAACACAGGTCTGTGAGGAAAATGTTATTAGGACTATTTTACAAACTAGGAAACTGAAATTTAGAAGGTGCTTCCAAAGCTACTGAGTAAGGTAGAATAGAGCTGAGACTTGGACCCAAATTTGATGACTCAAATTCCATTGTTCTTTGAAATGGAATATGGCCATCTTCTCCATGAACCTTTGAAATCACCTCCCATGGTATTAGAACCCACATATGCCCATTCTCAAGGCTCTCTCCCTGGTATGATAAATTCTAAGATGATACTTCCTCTTTCTTTCAAGGATTCTGTCACTTTCATTTTAACAACAATCTCTTTATTACCAGTCAGAGTGAAGTGGCAGACATGAATGTAATATTTTCTCCTCTGAGTGCACACTAACCTTCTTGCTTCCTGGTTTTGAAAGACCTATTCACTCCCTCCAAATTCCTTCTCAAGTAAACAATTCCAAGAACAGGACATAAGGGGGTGAAATAGCCTAAATCACAAAGAAACATCAACTCCTTTCTGCAAGATTGTAGCAGTGCCTTACCAAGGCACTCTGCCAGGTTTGTTTCTTTCCTGGTCTTCTAGGGTTGCCATAACAGAATGCCACAACAGAAATTAATTTTTTCACAGCTCTGGAGACTATAAGTCCAAGTTCAAGGTGCCATCAGGGTTGGGTTCTGGTGAGGCCTCTCTTACTGGCTTGCAGATGGCCACCTTCCTGCTGTGTCTTCACATGATGTTTTCCCTGTGCACATGGGAGAGAGAAATCTCTGTTATCTCTTACACTTCTTATAAGGACACCAGTCCTATTGGGTTAGGGACCTACCTTTATGACCGTATTTAACCATAATTGCTTCCTTAAAGGCCTTCTTGCTAAATACAGTAACATTGGGGATTAGAGCTTCAACATATGAATTTTGGGGGGACATAATTCCTTCCATAACAGGTGCTCTCACTGTGGTGACTGCCTAAATAAAGGGACATTTTTCTTGGTATTTGGGAGAAATTTAGTTAAGTTCAACAGGAGATAAAATGCTTTTACTGATTGAAACTTAATAGCTGAGTAAAGTCATCCTCCAGTTGATCCCGTGCTCAATGGCATTGCTGGGACCATCCGTTAGCCGCCACCACCTGGTTGCCACAGGACACTACCACTGCCCTGTCCCTTCTCTTTCTCTTTCCTTTTATTTGTACCCAGTATTCTCTAGCTGCCTCCACTACCCAAGAATTTCTGATATCATGTAGAGGTATGTATCTTAATGATACAAAAATAATGCCTTTCTATCATTTCCCAACAATTTCATATCTTTGAAGTAAGTCATCTCCTTCGAGTGCATTATTCTGTTCCGAATTCTCCTTCCAGCATGTCTTAGAGACACATAGGATGATAATTTACTGCCCTTTGTTAAAATCGCTGCTTTATTTATCACCATCATTTCCATAGCTGTTATCACAAGTATTATCTTATCCCCCTCCAAATTACTTTCTTCTGTATGATACGGAGTTCCAGTCATGTTGTGATTTGCTCTGTATGTTTCTCATATCTCCTCCTCAAAGCTGATTGTGCAGTTTGTTTTATCTGGCACTTCCCCACTTCCTAATCCGTAAATCTCAGAGCACACAGTTTCCTCCTTCTTCTTCCTATGATACACTCTACACCTAGCCCAAAACAAACAAATGGAAAATAAATAAGACAAACAATCATCATTCTAGTAACTTTCTAAAAGTCAATTTAAAATTTGTCATCTAATTTTAAATTTGTAGAATGCCCTCCAAGTATCAGAAACTGGGACAGATGCTTGCCATACTTTATTTCACTCAATCTTAACACAGCATCTGTTAAGCCTTTTTTCATATGCATGTTTTCCCATCCTCTTCAGTGCACTTCTCTTGTGGCTAAATAGTCTTTGTATTTATCTTTTTAAAGGGCTCACAGTAACCCATCAAGTGGATATGCTCTTATTTAAACATTCTTCTATTTTGAACCAACTGGTTGTTCATTGATTTATTTTGAATTCTCTTAGTCTATCAGTATCTGCTTCTAGTAGGACATGGCTCCCTTAAGATTCTTGTAATTATCCAACATCTCAGTATCTGAAGCCATTTGCAAATGTCAATGTCGTGAACTGTTCAATGTCATTGCCCCACTTTGTCTTGCAAAACTCCAAATTTCTTCTGGAAGGAGAAATTTAAAGTCACAGCTGTCTCCTTCCACTCTTCCCCTTCCTGCTAAAGAATTTATAGCACTTAAGATGGTTCTGTATCTCTTCTAGCAGTATCATTGGTTCAAACATGTATCAGAGGCGGTGGGTAGAGATTATCACATTTGGCAGATCTCAGAAGTGCATCCATCACCCTCCAGGAAACCCCCTCACTCATCAATTTGTCTTGTCACTTTCATGCCCAGCCATCTCTCCAGCCCTCAGCAGCATCACCAATCTTCCCTACATGTGTCCTTCTCAGGAGCTTGGTGCCTATGGCCTCTGACGGGCTGCTGCGAATGTGGGTTTTCTGTCGTAAACATCAGCCAATTGCCTTCCCCAGAAAGGCATGAATCACTATTTATGGGAAGGACCTTCTGACTGCTATATCACTCCTCCTTTGGTACTGATTTTGATTTCCTTCTGGCATTGTAGACTTTTCTGTCTTCTTTATTAACAAATATTTTTTCCATCTTTTTTGAGAAAAAAATTCAACATTTCTAGAAAACATACTAGTATTTCTCAATACGTTTACTTCCTCCTTAATCAGGGAAAGAAAGCTGTATTTAATGAACATCGAAATGTAAAAGAAAACACTTCAGATTTAGAATTTAGAATGAGAATTCTGTTTTCACTGCTGAAACAGCACTGGTACTATTTGAGCCAGTCTCCTGAAGAGTAGACATGATTCTGTGTTGTATCTAATATGCCTTTGAGTGGTGTTACTCATTAATTCCAACCACTTTCTAAAAAAGAAAAATATCAGAGACTTTCAGGGCATTGTTGTGCCTCATTCTTTCTTTGATTGTTAACCCCTATGCATCTAGCCCAGTTCTCTTTAGAGTTATGACTCAGGCTCTTAATATTTTTATCTCACTACTCAGAAGCAATACACTATACCTTTAAATATTTGCTTTATCAAAGCAATGAGGTTATCATTTTAATAATATTTTCTTCGATATAACAATATGTATGAGCTGTTTTCTAGTTTTCTTCCTGTCTTATCTTTTCATTTGTGTACTTATTACACAAGTAAAAAAATATTAAGGGGAAGTGATTTCATAGGGCATTAATTAGTTGGTTCTAAAATGAATTTCTCTTTAATTTGCAGAATAAATTTTTTAGGTGGACTTTTGTGACTCTGCATTTAAGGCATTCCCTTACAAATTGTCCATTCATAATTTTATAGCTATTTGCTTAGAACTAGTTGGATATTGTTAAAAATAAATGTATTGAATCACACAGTTCGTAGACAAAATTACCAGGTGAAATAGTATAAGCAAATGGCTATTTCTAGGGTTGTGAATCATTGCATCTCTTAGAACAGTTTTTCTTTTTTAAATTAAAGAATACAATTAATGCTCAGAACTGAATGTAGCATTTTTAGTGGAGTGGTTTGCACTGAGAGTTGTGTTCAGCTTTTCTCTTTATGTTCTGTAGTCATTTCCTAAGCCATTCATTTTTTTTTTAAAGCGAGAGATGCAAGCTGGTAAGTCCCAGTCTGTCTATCCAGTTGCCATTTCAGGGGCTCTTTTTATTTTCTAAGCAAGCTTCTGGCGTGATGTGCAGAAAAACAAATATCAGAAATTTTGGAGGGTGGATAAGGAAATTATCTATTCAACCTCTGAAACAGCTACATATGAGTTTCTGTTTGAAGTCAGAGCAGTGAGGTGAAATCATAAAGGCTTCACAATCCCTGCCATTCAGGGACCCAAAATGAGATGAAGAAGACAGAAAGACATGTCTTAAAATAACTCTAATAAAAGACCAACTGTGATCCATACTTCACTTCAGTATAAATTCTTGATCTAATATCATTCTGATTTATTTGGTAACCTATATGTTACCTCTCATTTCTTTTAAAAATCAATAAATGACCAGTAATATTACTAGAGTTGATATCAGATGAGTTTTTATGTTTTCTGCCTGATTGTGAATTGATATTTTGAAAATTTATCCCCAAGAATTATACTAGGTGACTATGTTCCATGCTAAATGAGCCCAGTAATAGCATGCTTTGGGACTTTGGTTATTTTTTAGTAGACACGGATGAGTCAGGGAAGTATACCTAAGAAAGAAAGAAATACTAACTATGTTATAAAAATTCTTAGTGAAATATTTTTTACATTCAATGACTGTTTTTGGTTTCATAGAAACAGTTGATCTTCTCTGTGTTGGGCTTTTGTTCATTCAGTCTATTAAAAGTGTTCCTAACTCTTATAATTTCTGAGACTTCTTGGGATTTTACCTTGCTCTGCTCATTTCATTCGTTTATTCAGTCAACAAATAGTGAACCTCCACACAGTGTGGTATCTATCATTACACATGTCTTCAGCATCAGTGGTTTTGAAATGTTATAATGGTCTAAATCAGTCACTTCTTGCTAGCAATTGAGAATAGAAGTTTTGCCTCTCAGATACACAATGCTTTTGTATTCATACTTTATGCCTAAGGTTTTGCTTTTCTGTAAGACAAAGTGTATGGTATTGTTCAGGGTGCTTATGAGGGGGGCAGTGTTATTACAGGCAATGTCCTCAGCGGGTGAACTAACTGATTCTTAACCCGCTCACCCTGGGCTTAAAGCTCAGCTTTGCCACTTCCTGGTTCTGTAGAAAAGCACAGCCCAGTGTGATCAGCACGATGAGAGAGAGGCATACAAAGTATTTGGGTGGCCATAGGCAGAGCATCAGGTGTGAGCAGTGGGAGTCAGCGAGAGCTATTTACTGAAGGATGAATAGGAGAGCCTGAAGAGGAGAGGACAGGGAAGCACATGCCAACCAGAATGAGGTCCACAAAAGCACGAAGCATTCGAGTGCACCACAAGACTTCAGAAGGACAGGAGATGAAGATAAAAATTGTCAGAAGTGGCTGGGTCATGAGGAGTCCTGTCTGTAAAGCTAAGAACTAAGTATCTTATCCAGAATCTCAGGAGCTCATTTTAATATTATAAATGTTACATGCACACACACGTGTGACACTGATTAGATTTGCATTTTATAAAGTTAAAACTCTTGGCAATGTGAAAGATGGGAATGGTAAGGGAAAGGGAATGCCATCTGACTTGGGATCATAGATACAGATACTGAATTGGTGAGTTAACTCATGTAAAAAGTAATAAGAGCTACAGAGTAACTGGGACAGTGACAATAGCAATAAAGAGCAGGCCACAGACTTCTCTACATGAACATGTAGTACTGACAATGCCATGGCTGCCTGAAAATAGAAATACATGAGAGCAAGGTGTGATCAATTCCAGCTGGTGGCTTTGCTTTTGTTTTATCTTCCAAAAAACCTAATATGCTTTCTGTATGTAGTTGCTTTCCTTCTGAATAAGGAATTTTAAGTATTGTTTTTGTAAACTGTCTTCCTAAACTTCTCTACAAAGGATAATATTTAAAATTTGTTTGATGTATGTGATATATATAATGCCGTATTTTAGGAAGAATTATGCCATGATGATGTATTGGTAAAATCTTTCTGAAATAAGGCTCATATAGAATACTTTCTAGCTTCATGTGTTGTTGCATTATAATGACATCTCTAGCTTTTGGCATGAACAAGAATTTATCCTGAATGGAGGGTTTTGTGGAGGATTCTTCCCCATCACTGAACACTATGATGTTTTGCTATCTCCCACTCAAATACCTGGCCCTACTCTGCTCATCTGGCTTAGATAGTACAGATTAAATACTTGCTCCTTATCACAAAAGTCTGAATTCCTATAGTTGAGTTGTTTAAATGCTTCAGGCCAAATACAATTAAGGTTGGAGTATTTATCACTGGATGTGCAAAAAGAGACTTCGATAAAATGGAAAAGCAAAAGTTGTTCAAAATTTTGCAATGTGCTCTTCAACTTGTTTTCAGTTTAACTAAATAAACATTTACCAAGTGTCTGCCATGTTGAAATATGTTCTAGAAAACATATATATAAAGATATATAGATGCTGTTCTCAAAATGGACAAGAGAGAGAGAGAAGAGAAAGAGAAATGGTATAGTTCATCATGATGGTACACATTGTACTATTTTTGGAAATTCCACATCACTTTGAATCCATTTCTTTTGCTGTATATAGGAATTCAGCAGCCAAAGGTGAATTCTGTTGAATTATTGACCATATTTGATACCCTCAGCATTGAGAAGAGCTGAGGTAATTGCCCATCCAGAGAGCTTTAATTCTCCAGCGTGTTGTGTAGCATTATACAATCTTGTGAGATTTAAAAATCTGTGACAGGCAATATTGGAGGCTTCCAGTTGCTCTCCATTGGCAACTGCTACATTTTTAAAATGCACCCCTGGACATATCCAGCTATGAAGAAAAACCCAGAAGGTTTTTACTTAACAAAGTTGTAAAGAAATAACCTTTACTAATTTATAAGTGAACTCAGAGGACTTATGAAAAATAAGAGGGAAATCTCTTTTTTCAAAAGGGTTTTAGCATTTTGAACATCAGAATTTCAAGGACAACAAAACCAACAACTGATCTTTAGAAAGTTATTTTAATTGATACTACTTAGCAAACTCTTCTTGGCCATTTAGATTTCAGCATTTGTAAAACACTATTATTTATTTAAAGTTTGCTTACACCCAGAAAACATATATTCAAAATTCTGTTAGGTAAGTATTTGAACCCTATTAATATAAATTCTCTGCATCACAAAGTACTTGAATATATTCAAAGACAATTATTTATGTTTATTTTTATTCAACTACAATAACATATTTAACTTATTATGTTACAGTTCTTAAAAGTAAAGAAGGAGCTGTTCTTTCAGATGTGCATATTGTGAGTTGATTTACAGTAAAAATTAAATCCCTAGTACTGAGAAATAAGACAGTAATTTTATTTGATTTATTTGATTTTACTTGATTCTAATGTATCACTAAATTTCCCCCAAGTTCATTGAAGTATATATTCCTAGGCTATGCGATAATCTGTTATCTTTGAAATTTGTCAACATTTACTATTCAAAAAGAAGCCCAGAAGTTCATTATAGATAGATAGATAGATAGATAGATAATGTTTCACTTTGCTAATGGTTATATGCAAATCCTTCAGTGTGCTGTTTTCAGCCTGCTTTATCCAAGAACTTCAGATAACTTGCCCTTTTAGATTTTATTCAGCATCTACAAAATAGAAAACTTTCTGTTAAAGGCTTTTATTTTTTTATTATTCATTGAATAAGACCTGATGAACGAGATACTAAACAAGAAGTGAGAAATCATCTCTGCTCCTCTGTTCCCTCACCTACTCCTCTTTATGTGTAATGTGTTATCTTTTTCTGATCACCTCCAGTCAGAAACCCTAAGAGAAACTTTTATTTCTCTGCTGCCTTCGCTTGTGTATTCACCTAGTCATGAATTATTAGTGCTTTCTTTCAGTATCCCTACATCTACCCCTTCCTTTTTGTCCCACTGCCACAGCCTCGACTACACATATCAGCTCAGAATTTCAATGTATTATTTTAATTACCATACAAGAGTCTTACACAGGGTGACATAAGCACAAAGAGGACACTTAAGTCAGAGGAGGTCACCAGTGGGTCTAGAGGCCATTCCACGCTGATGGTCTCGGCAGTGGCTCGGAGCAGTGAACCTGAATAGAACTGTTAGTTTAATCAAAATGTAATAGTCAAGTTTAACCGAAATGTAACAATTGCAATGTAATACTCCTGCAGCAGCCATGTGAGAAGTTCAGGGGGTGGGTGAGAGTAGAATTGAAGATGAGTTTAGAATTAATGCTCCCGGTTTTATGGACGGTAACAAGATTTTTTGGATTACTCCATTCGTGTGTTTGTGTGCATGTGTGTGTGGGAGAGTGTTGTGTGTGTGCGTGCACGTGTGTGTGCGTGCACGTGTGTGCGCGCGTGTGAGGTGGAAAGCCGTGCTGTGAAGCAGCCAGAGCCTGAGTTCTAGGATCCACCCAGGTGGAGAAATTCATTAGAATCTGAAATTAAGGCAGAAAGCCAGTAAGTGGAGTGATCACATCCTGGAAGTAATGGGGTGGCTGCAGTCATATAAAGCTCTCTAAGGGCTCAACTTCCTGCAGGGATGTGGTTCAACTGTAGTACAAACCATCTCCAGACCACACTCTGATCGGTGGGGACATTTCCTGAGATCCCCAGGCTCTCGCTTATCAATCCATGGAGTGTAGCAAAAAATACCTATGGTGGTAGGGCATGTGCTATCAAGAGCAGGCTGGACAGAGACAGGTAGAGCACAAATGATGTTTGAGTGTCGTTTGTACTATAGTTATTCCTCTTTACTGACTGTAACTCAATGTTCTCTAGAACTTCGTAGGGATTTTTAATTTCATTTATTGCAATATCTTATCTCTAAAAAGTTAAGCCAACTTTTTGCACGTGATGCCTGGAATATCACTGTTGCACATTCATGGAGTGGAGCAAAGAAATACATGGGTGGTAGGGATTAATGCCAACAGTGGGGTGGGCAGGGGCAGGTAGGGCACAGGTGACGTGCCAAAAGCAGTGAGAGTGAACCTCTGAGGCCAGCCAAGCTTGTTCCTTCCTTGATTATGAAATCAAACACAATAATCTTAGCTAATGAAATGGAAATATTCTCCATCTAATCTCCCGTTATTGCTCAGAGAAGCTTATTGTTTCTAGTTGGCTTGATTTTTCTCCCCTTAGTGAGAAATAGCTGTTTATTAAAATAGCTCGATGGGCTCCCCTATTAAAATGCATTTATCTGCAGAAAAATTCCTTATCGGTATGAAACATTTCAGCCTTCATCTTTAAGTGTGAGACAAATAACAACTCTCAAAATAATTTAGTAATAAAATGGAGTATTTGTGCACTGATGTTGAAATATCATATAATATGACTAGAATAAGAATTGAATTGAGGCTTACCCAATTTTCCCTCCAGGAATCAAAATCTAAATGGCAATTTCAGGTAGAACATACCAGTTAATGGAAATAGCACATGCTTAGGAGGACTTCTTTGCTGTAACTTCATATGCTTGTGGTTTAGTCGGCACAGTGTGAATGTTCTGACTACATCATCAAAGGTGTCCAAAAAAAGAATTGCCCATGTCCTCTGAATTCCTTTCCATCTTCCTTATAAATTGCGGCTGCTTGATTTCTGCATCATATGCAGCTTAAAATTCAATTTTTTCTGGAGTAAATGAAACAAATAACCTCGAAAGCTTGAGAGATACAAACAAAAATATGGCCTTTGGAACATTAAAAATTGTTCCATAATAGGAAAACCGTACATCATAGGCCAATTTAACTTGCTTTGTGGCTAATAATTCTGTAAAATCCCCCTTTTTTAAGAGGAAAGGATAACAATGTGGTTAGGAATGTTGAATGTTGACCTTTCTTTCTCCTTCTTGAGCAATAATTCTTGTAAGACTTCATAAGAGATATCTAGCTAACTTTTATACAGTCCCAACTCTTGATTTTTTGAATATAAAATAACAAACATTTAAAGTAGCAATCATAAACACTTAACATAGTATTTACTATACACCGGTTACCAAGTACTCTTTATCTCCTGGCTCAGTTAATTCCCACAAGTCCTTGTGTACCTTAGAATGTACATCATTATCCCCATTTAGAGATGGTGAAAGCCAATTTAAATAAAATGCCTAAGAACAGATAGTAACTGGCAGAAGTAGAACATGAACTCAGGGAGGATGGTTCCAGAAGCTATACTTGTAATTACTACGCTCCACTATGTTCTGGCTTCTGTGCGAGGTGACAGGTAACAAAATACTGACTTTCCAGATACTTTGATATCACAAGTGGAGACCCAGACCACCAGAGAAGTGCCATGTTAGAAGCCTATTCAAGTTAAGGAGGGAGTTTCTGGTGGGATGGGAGGGGTGGGGGCTCTCAGGAGAGGTGTCAGAAAGTAGAGGGCTGAGCTTGGAGCATCCCCAGGGGCCCAAAAGGAGGGAAGAATGCTGTTGCTCAGCTATGTGCATTGAGGAGAGGATTGGGGCATTCCTCCACGTGGCTTCGGGAATGATACAGTCTTATTCCTCTCAAAGTATAATTATACATGTGAATTCCATTGTTAGCTCAAAAGCTCACGCAAAATACGAGGTCTCATCATTAAAGCAATATATGTGTGTCACTACATGAGCCTTCAGAACTGCATTTGACCAATCAATGGGCAATAAAATCTGAAAACAAAATAATTGCTTGATTCTGCACCTGCCATTTGGCAACAGTGGAAAGCAGAATAATGGCCTCTCGGGGATGTCCACATCTTAATCCCTGGAATCATATAGTTAGTAGCATAAACTTCATTTCTTGGAGATTCATCAAGTTGTAATATGTATCTATTGTCTGTTCCTTTTTATTGTTGAATAAGTATTCCACAATATGTATGTAGCACAGTTGTTTAACACACTCACCTGTTGAAATAGGTGTGGGTCACTGACAATTTGTGTACAGGTTTTTGTGTGAACATAAGTTTTCATTTCTCTGGAATAAATGCCCAAGAGTGCAAGTGCTGCATCATATGGCAGTTGCTGTTTTGTTTTATACAAAACTGCTAAATTGTTTTTTCTAAATTTGTGCATTGATTTGCATATATTTGAGACAAGTGACCACATAATTATTTCAGTTTTCTCTGTCATGATTTCCTAGTTTAATTCTAATTTTATATATTTGTACTTTCTCCATATTTTGCTCCATGAGAATAGTGGGGTTTTTTTTGGTATAACTTATTGTTTTTTTCCCCCAAAGAACCAGATCTTGAATTTATTTATTTTATTGTTATTATGTTTTCTAATTGACTAGCTTTCATTTTTACTAATTCCTTCCTTGTGCTTTCCTTATGTTTATTTCATTATTTTTTCTAGGTTGAGTGCTTAGTCATTTATTAATATTTTCCTTGCCCATTTTTAATAATGAAAGTATTTAAGGCTTTTGAATTTAAGCCTGTAAATTCCTCATCCTTAGTTTAACATTATTTACTAAAAGAACTGGAGCACACCTGCCCACGGAAAGTGGTTTACCCGGGTTAGCAGTGGTGAATGAACAGTGAGAGTTCGGGGGCTGGCAGTCAGACAAGGCCCACCTTCTTCATGGGATTACAGAATTTCATTTTGAAGCAGTTAATTGGTTTCACTCCTCTTTTTGAGCAACTGTTTTCTTTTATAGTTGTTTTCCACTCATATAAATAGTGGGCCCTTAAGGTCCACTGTAGAATTTATCCTTTCCAGACTCCTCTGATTTCTATGAAAGCAAACAAACAAACAAAATCCTAAGGTAACTCAATAAAACATGATGGACTCCTGTGTACTGAAATGGTGAAGTTTCTCATTGGAGAGGTTACAGAAGACAAAATATTGAAAGCACAAAGTAAGACGTCTACGTGGTGTTCAAATCAAAGGATTTGGACATGGGATTTCCAAGGCAGGAGTCAAGATCATTCTCATACCTCCAGTGGCTGGTACAGTACTTGATATGAATACTTTGTTTCCACAGTGTTCTAAATCAATTTATCACACTAACTAATATTCAAGGTGGTGCATTAAAGATAGGCATGTAATTAATCCCTTATGAAAATATATTTTTTGTTGCTCAGTATTATTGGGAAGTAGAATATAAAAGGGAATGAATTATTTTGAGTGCCTATTCTGTACTTTTTTTTTTTATTTCAGTATATTGTGGGGGTACAGATGTTTAGGTTATGTATGTTGCTCTTGTCCCCCCCCACCCCCCTAAGTACGAGTTTCAAATATGTCCATCCTTCGGGTGGTG
>NW_012141080.1:2643667-2650268 GCF_000956105.1 Propithecus coquereli
ATTTGCAGAAATTGAGAATGGATAACAACGTATGGAAAACATTGCATTAATCACAAAGTAATGACATGAATACACAGCAGTTACAATTTTGTTCACCTATCAAATAAGAAAATCTAGCTGAAGTGTGTGATGAAATGAATGGAGAATAAACTGATATTTTCATTGTGGGAAACAAAGGTAATATGTTTCAGCATCTTCAGATGTATTTCAAAAATTACATTTTGATCCACTAATTCTCCTGAATATCTGTAGGACGTTCTTTTCATTATTTCTGATATAAAATTAGATGACATGGTGTAACATGTGGTCAAATTATCTGTCAATAAAAGTCTATTACATGGGTAGATTTCTAGAGCTCTGATGCTCGCTTTACTTTTTAAAAAATTATTTCTTCTACCCCTTCACCTTTGATTGGCTTTGTTTGGTAGATTTGTAGGTCTCTTTGTCCTAATATCTGGACTTTAAATAGTTGCTATTAAACCTCTAAAATCAATCAGCCTCTGGCTGTTCTGTCATTAAAAGTTAACTGCCTTCCCATTAATCCATTAATTGTGAAGATTAATTGGGAAAGCTATTCAAACTAAGGCTATAACTTGGAACATGTAAGCCAGTGTTTGCGTCCAAATGAAAGCTTACCTCATTAACATCACAGAGTATTAACAATTATATATATATAAATATATATAATTTTATATATATATAAAATTCAGTCATGCCTTATATAGGAGAAAATGCATGGAAACTTAGGCTGTTGACTAAATGAATTACTTGACAATTAGAAAATCATCCCTGTCTTTAGCTTAGCTCTAGGAAAACATACTGGTAGATATTTGCTTGTTTTAAATTGCAGCAATATGTTCTTTTTTTTAGATTTAAACCACTGATTGACAGAGTTAGAAGCTCATGTTTGTCTTATTTAATATATCTAAAACTAGTATCCTCAAGTAAATGTTAATTTTCATGTCAAAGTCAAATTAATACTTAAAGAAACTAAAGAATTTAGTAGTAGTCTACACTCGGCGATATTTGAGTTGAAATGTTATTTTAAGTAATGATGAGAGAATGAGAGATGAAACCAGGGTAGGCCCACATTTTGTCACCTGCTCTTATGAAAATTATATTTTATTCAAGGTGTGTTGTCACTTCTCTCTAAAGCTTACTCTTCTTCTTTTTTCTTTCTCATCAGAACGTGGCTGTATAGCAGCTTCCTCCACACACTGTCAATCGACATAGCTACATAGGGGGAGAGGGGTAGGATTTGATACCATAACCATTTCTTCAGTCTTTAAACAACCCCTATAAAACAGCATGAAGAGCATAAAGACATTACAAAAGTAACAAGACTCTCCATTGGATAGGAATTAATTTGCAACTGTGTATTAGTGGTTTCCAGACTAGCAAGGTCCTGGTTGTGGGCGCAGTCCTAGGAAGTTTTGCAGCTCCCCCAGCTGTGATTCTACTGTACAGCTAGGGCAAATCACTGAAGGTACATCCTGTACAGGTGACACAACCTGAAGCTGGCTGATAATAGGTTTTTATCAGGAGGTTGATGCTGCTTTGCAAACATACCTGTGTCTTCTGAGTTCTCAGGATGGACTTTGGTGGCTTTTCTTGGGTGTGCTGAGTGTAGCCTGGTTGGTTGCAGTTGTGAGGGTGAGACAGCAGAGTTGGGAAGAGCTCAGTGGTGTGAAGATAAATGAAGACCACCCAAATGAAAACAAGCAAAAGCGATTTATTCAGAGTCTGCTAGGGGAAAGGAGTCAGTCATCATCGCTTGAGTTTGGAAGAGACTCAAAGGCAGGCAGAAGAGAGGAAAGGTTTATAGTGGGAAAAGGGAGCAGGCTCAGGTATGCCCCAGTTGGAAACTATTGGTGTGGTGATGCTGTCGGCAGGCTAACCAAAAGTGGGGCATCCTATGTGATGAGTTAGAGGTATATATTTGGCTTTCTCTGTAGTTGGGAGAGATTTAGAAATCTCTACTAAATACATTTATCTGGTACTAAATTGGAAATGGGCAAAAATTACTGAAACTATAAGTTATTAATCAAGTCCTGGCTGTTTGGGCCAATTGCCATAGGAGTTATTACTTGGCTTCCTGAACGGGTTCCTACAGATAGAAATCCGGCTTGCTGGACTGGTTGCCAGAGATAGCAGGTTGGCTTCCTGGGATGGTTGCTGTAGGTTCTATTTTTGTATGTAGATTGGAAATTGTCCGTTTGCATATTCAGTCTCTCATTGGACAGGAAACAAGAGATGCATCAGGTTCTGGACTGTGTGTCATGCGAAGGCAGGGAGATAAGACTCCACCTGGCATCCTGAAATTGAACCTGAAAAATTTGTAGAAATAATCGACACTGGGCTTATGGTTAGAGAACAATAACATTGTTTAACTTTCTGAATGAAATCTTGCCTTGTATACAATATTTTTTGATATGTGTTAACATAATTCCATACTTACTTAAATTTGTTGATGACTTCCAATTTTAACTGGATGGCAATTTTAGTAATATAGATTGGAATAAAACATTTTGTTCAAGGAAATAGATTTCTTGAAGGGAATGCCATTCCTTAATCCTGAATTGGTCAATGGAATATTTGGACTAGGTCTCAATAAACTGTTTTCTGATAGGAATGAAATTCCAATGTTTCTAAAGCTCCCTCTCAAAGGTCCCACCCCTGCCTCTAGTGCATGGGAATTTTTGAATATTTTAAGCATATTTGCTACCTGTTCTCTTCTATTCTATTCCATTCTGCTCTGCAATGCATATTCTTGTGGGAAATATGATTTATTAGCAGGTATGCAAATGAGTTTGGCAGGTCTTCCAAAAAACAGAGAAGACTCAGTGGCATCTAAACTGAATGCTACTGAAAATCAGTCCAAACTAATTTTTTTCAAGTCTATTCTATATCACCAATACTTGCTTCAATAATGTACTGGCTCAGAATAGGAGATCTGACACCATATTGCCTGGGTTCAAACACTGTTTCTATCACCTATTAGCCACGTGTCCTTGAGTAACTTATTTAACTGTTGTGTCCCTTTTTCCTCAATTGATCCCAGAGTTAACAGTATCAAATAGTACAGAGGATCAGGCGCATTGGCTCACTGCTGTAATCCTAGCACTTCCGGAGGATTGCTTGAGGCTAGGAGTTCAAGACCAGCCTGAACAAGAGGGAGACCCTGTCTCCAAAAAAACAAACAAAAAAAAAATGAAAAAATTGGGTGGGCATGGTGTTGCGTGACTGTGGTCCCAGATACTCAGGAGGCTGAGACAGAAGGATGGCTTGAACGCAGGCGTTTGAAGTTGCAGTGAGCTATGATTATGTCATTGCGCTCTAGCCCGGGTGACAGAGTGAGATCCGGTTTCAAAAAAAAAAAAAAACAGAAACAAAAAACAGGATATTTGTCAGGATCAAATGAGTTAATACATGTAAAGCACTGAGAACATAAGCACCCAATAATATATACGTATTATCTTAGTACAGGTAGTGTTACACATAGATTAAGAAAATTAAATTACTTTTATTAAAAACTGAACAGCTTTTATTTGCTTATGAGAATTATGCATTGAAGCCTTTTTAAAATAAAATTAATTACTTTCTATCAAGCTTTATTAAAATACTTTTAATATAGCTTGCATCTTTATTTGTAAGAGGCTACTGAGATTTTTCATATGTATAAATTGCCAGAGATGTAATTTATCATTATCTTTTTAATGATAATGGTAAGTTTTTCTCTCATGTGAAGAGTAAATGCTAACTTTTCTGAGATAGTGACCTGAAAGCCATGTATTTGTGTGTCATTGTGTGTGTGTGTGTGTGTGTGTGTGTGTGCATGAAAATGACTCAACATTTTTTTTTCTAATACAGATATTCTAATGGAATTCATTAAAACTCTTTAGAGGTAATCAGTGTATACAAATTTTTTAACTAAAAAAAAGACTAATCTATAGTTTTACTATTAACAACTGATATCAAGTTTAATATGAAAATTCTAACATGACAATTCTAATATGACTGAGAAAAGTCAAATAAAATATAATGTAATTTCGGATAAGCAGAGAGTAATGGGAGTGATGTTCATTTCTTCTTTAACAGAAGGAAACAATAATTAACCCAACATGCCTTGCTACCATTTTTAATTGTACAAGCTTCCATGAAATGTTTGGTGACTATATTATTAAATCTGGAGTCTTCATGCTCTTCTTGTGCCCCTTTAACAAAGAATGTTGCCTGTGGTGGTGAAGGGACTGGACTAATATGACAATCTAACATAGTATTTAATTTAAAAATATAATTATGTTTTGCACTGAAGTGTTATTTCAGACTTGAAAAGCACCTTACTTAAATGCCTATATACCTATGTGCTATGAATGATCTTTATTTGCATCTGAAAATTAACTATAAACGAGAGCTAATAATCATTGAAATGGGAGAGGAAGCTGGAGGGTTCTAGGTGAGAGATTACTTGAGGAGAAGACCAGCTTGCTGGGTTGCTTTACCAGAGTCTAGAATAGTGTTTCTCAACCTTGGAGCTATTAAATTTGAGACCAGATAATTTTCTGTCATGGAGGCCTGACCTATGCATTATGAAATGTTTAATGGCATCCCTCGACTCAACCCACGATATGCCAGTAGTAACCTCCTCCTAGTTATGATGTCTTCAGATACTGCTAATGTTTCTGTGTGTGTGTGCACGCAAAATTATCTCTGGTTGAGAAACTTTGAGCTGGAATGTAGTCCTCAACTTTGTAAACCCAGAACCTGTGTTTTACTGGGGCAGTCAGCAAAAATTGATTTTCTGGACTTAAATTCAGAGGACCCTGATAGTTAATCCAGAATTCCATTTCATTAATATCTAGAGAAAAAAAAAATGTCACTTTTACTCCAGGCTCCTTATTGCTGTTTGAGGTCCCTCTCCTCTGGTGTCAAGACTGTTGAAGATCAAATAAACAAATAGCACGAAAAACCTCGAATTGGAGTACATAACTCCGTGAGAGATTTTTTTTTTTTATTTCAGCATATTATGGGGGTACAGATGTTTAGGTTACGTATGTTGCCCTTGCCCCCCCCCCCAAGTCTGAGTTTCAAATATGTCCATCCTTCGGGTGGTGCGCATTGCACTCTTTGTGTATGCAAATACCCGTCCCCTCCTCCCCCCCCCCCTCCCCCCTGCCCAACATCCAATAGATGTTATTCTTATATGTGCACTTATGTGTTGATCAGTTAATACCAATTTGATGGTGAGTACATGTGGTGCTTGTCTTTCCATTCTTGGGATACCTCACTTGTGAGAGATGTTTTATTCATGCTATTATGGTGTCTAGTGAAATTCCTACACCCCAAACTGAAGAAATAATAATTATAGTCATGGTGTTCTTATATACCAGATTCTGGACCCCAACTTGCTTTGTAAATATCATGGTTCTATTACAATGAGATGGGGAAATTAACCAAAGTCTGTGCCTCAACGACATCATCTGTTAGATAATAATATCAGTACATCAACAATGAACGAGGGGTAAAGAGTAGTTACTATGCGTGGAATTGTTATAAGTTCTCAGCACAGAGTGCTCACGAAATGTATGTTAGCTTTTATTAGTTTTATATAAGAAAACTAAAATATTTATTGCTAAATGAACATATAGTAAATTGCAGGGGAATTTATATGTTCATAGTAAAGAACTATGAAAAATAATGATGTCATGTAACCACCAAGGCCAACAACTAGAACTTTACGAAATGTCAGAAACACCCCCATCTGCCTTTCTGTGATCCATTTCCCGTATTACATGTCCCTCTCCCCACAAACGGAAAAACGTACTGCTTCTTTTATTTTAATTCCATTCTTTTAAAGCTAGAAGTAGAATAGTATTGATTCTCAATTTATAGCTGGCAAAAACAAATGAACAATAAATATATGCTCTCTAGAGTGATTGCACTACAGAGGCATTTTACATCCAAAATATCGATCTGAATCTGCATAATTGTGAATTGCAATTAAACACCCTTTTCATCACGCTTACACCTACATACTGATAGTGATTTAAAAATCACTGTAGTTCTAGTAAACACACACCGACACATGCTCCCTCCCCCATACATGTAATACACTCACTTGTGTGTGCAGACACACACACCATAGTTTACACAGCATATAAGCATTTTGGTTGTTGCTTGTAATTGGGCATAGTCAGAGTTTCCTTCAACACTCCATGGGCTGTGTGTCTTTTCATGTCTACACACCTTAATTCTTGAATTACAACTAGATTGGCTGGTGTGAGTACTTAAGCCAGTCAACAGACATGCAGGAACTGTCTGTTGTAAGAGTTAGCTAAGGAATTGAAGGTGTAACATAAGAAAAAGTGGACTTAAAATGAAAATGAGACAACCTTAAAAATAAAATGCTACATTAGGCAAATTCTTGGGAAAGGCATTCAAGAACAAATTATATTCAGGCAAAAGGAGCTTCATAAAAATCTCAGGTGAATCTAGATAATTCTTGGGTTATTTTAAATTAAATTGCTTACTGTTAATTAAAACATTTGGGACAATAATCCTGCATAATATTTAATTATTAATATATGCTAAATACTAAATA
>NW_012141080.1:2650318-2659845 GCF_000956105.1 Propithecus coquereli
ATAACTAAAATATGTTGCAGTTTATGTTAGAGAAAAACAATAAAATATTCAGCACGTATGTTTGATAATTATTTCTACTTATTTCAGAATTAATACTTATTTTTTAAATAAATCTTTTTAATGATAAGACAGACTTGGGTTTGGTAAGAGCAGATTTCTGAAAGTGTTTCATTATGCATGTACATGTAAATGTCTTTTACAAATACCACAGAATAATTTGAGATAATTAAAAATGGGGCTGTTGAACAATTTTTATATGTGCAGGCAATTTGTGGTTTCAAAAAGCTACTTAGTTTTCTAACTGGAAACCTTTTTTTTGGGTGTATGTTTGAAGGGTAATTTATACTTCAGATTAACATTTTTTAAGTAGTATATATTTTTATATATGAAGCATAATGATAACTGGAAACCTTTTTTTTTTTGGAAAGCTTTGATTGTACCACCTATTAAAGAATTTGAACATTGTCAATTTCATTACATCAAACTATGTACTTTTCCTTATCCTGATTCTGCCTTCCTTCAGTGGTAACCATGATTCTGAATTTTATGATTTCCATTTCTTTTTTTAAAATAGTTTTTTAAATTTACATATCTCCCTAAACAACATACAATATTACTTAGCTTTGCTTCTTAAGATTCTGAAAACTATAAACATATTATATACTCTTTTGTAACTTGATTTTTTTCTCAAAAATTTTGCTTCTAAGAGCCAACCGTTTTGTTTTGTGTTGCTGTGGTTCCTTTGTACTGTTGTGTATTATCCTGTTGTGAAAAGTACTGCAATTTATTTATCTTTTCTTTGGCCATTGAATGTATGGGTTGTTAACAATTTTTTGCCATTATGAGCAATGTCTCCTGGTGCACAAATGCAAGTTACTCTAGCTCAGTACTTTTTTCTTTTATGGACACAAAGAATACTAGTATTTGCATATTACCCTTTGGTAGAAAGACAAATCTTGAAACCAGTGAGTTATCACAGGGAAGCTTTGCCTAAGAGGACCTACGTATCAATAAAACTGGTGGAACCTGGGGTATGAGAAAGTTCAAATATACAACTAATGACAAACTGTTTTTTTTTAAAGTAATTGCATGAGTTTATATGCCCACTGGCAGTGTGTTGGAGCTTCTCTTGGCCCACATTCTCTGGGTGATCTGATGTTGTCAAACTTCTTACATCTTGCTAATCTACTCTGTATACATTATTACCCCATTGCAGTCCTGTTTCACATTTCTTTTTACTGATAAGTTCGAGCATCGATTTATATAGGCTCTGCTGTGAAGTCTCTGATTGTACCATGTGCCATTTTTTTCCTAGTGTGTTTTCTGATTTAAAGGTCATTTTCATTTTTCTTTAATTTTGTTTTGTTTTTCTTTACTTGTTATACTAATTGTACACTCGTTTATATGTTTTGGGAGTACTTCCCACATTTTGTGATTTTTCTTTTTACTTTGTGGTGTCTTTGGAAATCATAAGTTCTTAATTTTAATATAGTTAAGTTTATAAATCTCTTCTTTTATGATGAGGTATAATAACTTTTTTCTACCTTAAGATATCATATCATTTTATAACTTCTATGATGTCTTCTTTTTCTATTTCCATAGTCTCTTCTCTTTAAATTCTTTCTCTTTTCTTATTAAACTTACTAGACTTGCAATTTAGAATACTGCATATAAGTAGTGGGCATATTTTCAGAGATCCTAGATCCTAGTTTTTGATATTGTTTTGTTTGTTTGTTTAATTGTTTTGTCTATTGATTCCTGCCCGCACTAACCCTAATGTGGCATTTTTCCTTCTGGCAGATGATTGTGACGATCCTCTCGTGTCTGCCTTGCCTCAGTCGTCATTCAGCAGCTCTTCCGAGCTCTCTAGCAGTCATGGTCCTGGGTTTGCAAGGCTAAATCGAAGAGATGGTAAGTCTGCTTTTTTTTTTTTTTGTTCCCGAATGGTTCATGACAAATCTCACTAATTTTCCATTCTCTTTTAATAAAATCATGTAAGTGATACCTTGTAAAAGGAAGTAAATTTCTAAATAAGCAAACGGTTAAAATTCATGAGATGTAAATAACATCTAGCTTATGTTCTGGAATGACAAAGGGATACATTCTATTTGAAAATCTTATGTCATCATTTCAAAGTCCAAAGAATTGAGTTCCTTTAGTCTGACAGGCTTTTTACATACCTTATAATACAAATTTTCTGTAATAATATGCAATTGTTATAGATGCAGTAGTGATGAAAACTTAATTGGCCTTCTATTTCAAGTTAAACAAAGAAGTTTGCAGGAAATAATTTTAAAAGATGCTTGTTATTCAAAAATAATAATCCCTCAGTTTATTTAATTCTCAATGTGGTGGACATGATTTTCTTTCCTGTCAAGGAATAGGAACATAATAAGGCACTAATGCTCTTTTAGGAATACTCAGTTCATACTGTTTGCCATCTCTTAGGTAGGTTGTGTTTGAATATGTTTAAAGGATGGTGAAGATAATTAAATAGCAACCTGCGATAGAAATAAGAGAATTTCAAAACACTGTGTACTTAGAGAATCATTGTGATCACTTTTTATAATGTGTTAAGGTAAAAATTATCTGCACATACCTTGGGAGGAAAAGAAGCTTGGCAATATGAATACAGAAAACATTTTTAACAACTGTAAAAAATAGACACTGACATATATTATTAAAACCACGCTTCGCCCACTTATTATCCTCTTCTTTCATGCCACATTAGTCAGCCACTTCTTTCAATTTTACTCCTTGATGCTGTCCTTGGTGCTGTTGTTTTAATGTTTGAGCGCAATGAACATTGGACATGACCAATAGTGTGTGTATCTCTATCTTGCTATCCGTTACACATTGCGTTTGTGTGTATATATATGTCATATGTAGTTCTAACTACAATGTAGATATTTGTGTAACACCTTCACATACTTTTGTTTATTTTAAAGTTTCAACTCGTATTATTTGAGATGGCCACTTATGTGTGCGAAGACATTAATGGAGACTAAGAACTGAGATGCTTGTATCAAATGGGAAATTGGAGGACACTAGAATATATTTGTATAGATAATGCTTGTTTGTTCCTTTTAAGTGCCTTGTAGTGAGAACTATTGGTCACACAGGACCATCTCTCCCTGTTTGCAATTCTGAATCTCTGATGGATCAGACAATTGGGCTCTCCTAGCCTCTCTGAGGGCCATTTCAAGATCCTGCAGCCATGGCCCTACCTGCAGGAATGCTGTTATCACGCACTGATCTTAGAATAAATTTTCCATCCTGTATTTCTTTTTAAAGTAAAGCAGATTTTAACATGTACCATCACTTCATTTGAGTAATAAAAGATTTCACAGAATGTAGTCCGCTGAAAGAGACACAATATTTAATTTACCTATTTATTTTGTTTGTTCAGGTTCAATAAATCACAAAAATATGTCATTAAGTGGATCAAATCATATTTTTCATTAATTTATATATTCATCAAGAGTCCCCATCACTGGGACTCATTTTCATTCTTAATTCATTTCTATGGCTCTTGGTAAAAACACAATATCAGACTTCATGAATCTCATTTGCATGTTAATGAAACTGAGAAACAAAACAGGACCGTTTTAATTATCTTTTGCTGGTTGTCAACCTACTTGATTACATTTTTCTTTTTTATTTAGTTTTTTCTTTTTTCCCCTATTGATTACATGAAGTTTTCACAAAGGAACATCCAATTCTGATTGATTTATTAAAGGCTATAGTTTCTAGTACGGAAACATTCCTTATAGTAGTTTGATCAGGTTTGGGATGGGCATTGAGTCAGATTAGCAGGTCAGATATAAATAAACTAAACCAGCAAACAAATATCCTAGTATCCTAGATGCACGGATATAGTGACTTCTTAACTTGAAGCCAAAGAATGGACAGAAAGAAAATGAGGAACTACCCGTTTATTTTCCATCAGTGGGATGAGAAGTGCCATGGGTAATACCATGAAAATGACGTGGGCCCCAGAAATGAGGGAAGAGAATCGGGAAAAGGCTCCCGTTAAACAGTGATTCTATTTGTGGTAGTAGGGAGGAAGACAAATTTACATTTTTTGAGGTACACTAATTTAATTTTGCTACATGAGTGCTGCTGTGGGTTGACTTGTGCCCTCCAAAAGGATGTGTTTCAGTCCTAACCCAGATAGTTACAAATGTGACCTTATTTGAACACAGAGTCTTTTCAGATGTCATCAAGTTAAGACGAGGTTACACTAGATTAGCGTGGGCCCTACATCCAATGACTGATGTCCTCATAAGGAGAGTGAGATTTGGGGATACCCAGAGACACAGAGGAGACAGAGAGAAGACCATATGGAGACAGAAGCAGAACTGGAGTGGTGCAACTACAGAACCGAGGAATGTCAAGGGCTCCCAGCAACCACCAGAAACCAGGAAGTGAGGCGTAGAGGATTCTTTTCTAAAGCCCATGGAGGGAGCACGGCCCTGTCCGCTGATACCTTACTTTAAACACCTCCTAGCCTCAGTTCTAGCCAGAGCCCTGAGAGAATCAATCTCTGTCCTTTTAAAGCTGCTCAGTTTCTGATACTTTCTTATGGCCACCCTAGGAAATTAATACAAGTACCATTGAGTAAATGACTTCTTTTTAATTAAATGTTGCATCAGAGGACTGTTTAAATCATTTTCAAGAACAAATGATTTACTTCCTTTGCACTGGGAAGATCCATTTTAATTTGAACCTGAAAGATTTCATGGCTCAGAGAAGTGTAATGTAACACAAACTTAGCTGTAAACAACACAAACAAAAACCAATCGCTGCTAATACTGGTGATATAATGGAATCAAATATCTCTCTTCTTTTGAATGATATTTTTATTGTTGGAGTTTCAGTATAGTTTGAATTTTAATGGACAACTTAAAGTTAAGTATACGTTGATATTTACTATTTTTAATGTATAGTTCAAATAGGTAGTAGTGTGCTGTTTGATAGTCCAAATGCACTCTTAGGACAGAACATAAAGAAGCTACATCTTGTAGAACTGTTCCTGAGGTTGCAGTTTAATCCAAATGAACATTTTTATTTTCATGTACTTGGGAAACCTTGGAAATGGAATACTTGTGTATATAGGTAAAATAATACAATAGTAAATAAAATTATTTCCACAACAAAAATAAAATATTTATATGTGCGAGTGTAAACATGTATACATACATTTATTTAATTACATAGAAGATTGCTTCCAGAGCTGACAACGACTGTGTTTTCTCTCATCTATTCTGGAAGATCAGAATATTTCCCGTTGCTAAAAAGTAGAATATTTCTCTATATTTTCCCGTGGTCTATTATTTTTTAACTACAACTGAACACTTCTACTCTAAATGCTAGTTAAGCCATGTTTTCCCCATAGCTGTAAAATTTGCTTTTAAAATCAAGCATCCATCTGTAGAGAAATTAGCTTACTTGGTTAATTGACAGAGATAACTCCCATTCTTGGATAGACCTCTAATAAGAATAATTATGGCTGGGCATGCTGGCTCATGTCTGTAATCCCAGCACTCTGGGAGGCCAAGGTGGGAGGATTGGTTGAGGCCAGGAGTTTGAGACCAGCCTGGGCAACATAGCAAGATCTCATCTCTATGAAAAATTAAAAAAAAAATTATCCAGACATGGTGGTGTGAGTCCATAGTTTCAGCTATTCTGGAGACTGAGGCAGAAGTATCACACGAGTCCAGGAATTAGAGGCTACAGTGAGCTATTATTGCGCCACTGCACCACTCCAGCCTGGGCAACAGAGTAAGACCCCGTCTCTTAAAAAAATAAATAAACAATAATTATAACATTCTATATAGAATTGTTTGGCAGTTCTTATTGCCTGAAATTATTGTGCTTCTTTGCACACAACTATTATGTTTAAATAAAATCCCCGTATACATTTCCAAGGTATGCATGCTGCATGTCAGTGCTGAAGAGGACAGATCCCCAAAGATAAGAAATAGTAGGTGCTTCTTTTGAGATGGATGCTTCCTGGTGTTAAACATATCATATAAAATGCTTTATAATAGTTATATTTTAAAAATGATATTGATAATATATTTAATAACCAATACTTTCTATATGAGAAAAAGAATAAGAGGTGACTTTCATATAGGATTGAAAAATCTCACGCCTTGAGAAAGGGGAACCTCGCGGGCATAGTTGGTGGCAGTCGGAAATGTGTGTGAGATGTCCTGTGACCGGGCTGGGGTGGATGAGCTTGCCTGACTGAGTTTGCTGCATTCGGGATGTCCCCTACTTGTAAAGGTTGTTGGAGAACAAAAGATGCCAGCAATTTATTTCCTTCTATGCCAACTGTTTCCCATCCCATCGGGAACTCGATGTGCTGAGTAAGCCCTTGCCCCTTGAATTGCCAGGGTCCCCCACCTTCCTGCTGATGCAGGCTGTGGCACATGACTTATTTTCTTTCTGGTGCCCTAATTTATCTCCTGGATTGGGCTCTACCTTAAATCCACATGTGCAGCTCTTAACGTTGAGATGGAAGCACTGAAACCTGCCTCAAACCCTGGATAATCACCCCTACCGTCACAGAACACGAGCTTCCCTGTCACACTTGAACTTCAGCTCCTCCAGCATGCTTCAAGCTTGAGTCCTTTGGACTCTCTCCTGTGGATCATAAAATTTTAGGTGAAGAGCAGTTGCTTTGGTGTTAGAGATGTCTGGGATCAATTCACTGTTCTTAGGTTTTAATCACTACTACCTCTTACTCCATTAAGGATGGATGAGATATTTAACTTCTATGCTTTAATTTCCTATTGGAAGAATAGGGATAATAATGAGATTGTATTGGCCTTTTGAAGATCATGACAGCACCGCAGAGGGTGTGGCCACATGAATTACAGAAACACAGTCCCACTCCAAAGTTAACCAGTTTCGAAGTATGTCCTACCAATTAACCCCATTTTAGCCAACCTCACAGAACCAAATATGTACACGAATTTATTCAAAGGTAATCTCAGGGAATTCAGGCTTCCATGTAACTATGCTAGGAAGAGTCATTTTATTCCTGATTAATTATAAAGCAAAACAGAATTGAAGCTTTATAGTTACATTTTATATGTTCATTATTAGATTGAAGTAAAGATAAAACATTCTCATATGTCTTTAGTTGAAGTTTGTGAACTAGGGTGACAAGATGGTTTTACTTAAAATGTTTTTACTTTTTTTGTTTTTACCAACTGGAAATTGGTATATGAAGTTAAGAAAAAAAAAAGCCTTACTAAGAGATTAACATTTTGATTAAGGTTTAGAAAATGAAGTTGCAGATCAATTTTGTGATCAGTGGTGTGTTCATTTGTGTTAATAGGTTATGTTTTGTATAGTGGCCTTGAGAAGGTGAAATAACAATGAATGAAGATTTATATCTTTTATTTCTCAATATGCCTATATCTTCTATTCATTAAAGCAGAGGAGAGTTTGCTACCACTTCTGAGATTAACGTAGAATCACTTCTATTCTTGCATTGATGCATTTGATTTAACACCAGGGATGATTGCCCACCTGGCGGTTGGTTCCCTGTTGACTGTAGATATTAATTACTCTTCCTCCATGGCTCCTTCCTTAATGACGTGCCACACCCTCATCTGATACCTTGCCAGTGACTTGGTGCTCTGTCTGTCTTACCCTTTATTGTCCTTGACTGCCCTATAGCACACGTTCTTCAGCTTTAAATCAATCTGATAATGTCATCCCTGGGAATGTGCCAAGTAGCCAACCCTAAGTAATGTATAGTGATTAAAAAATGCTGGTTTGAAAAAAAAAATGTTGGTTTGGAAATCAGGAAAACTAGAGTATAATACTAAATTATGGGTGGCCTTAGGGAAATGACATTACTTCTCTTTTTTGTTTGTTTCCTATGAAAGTGTGGGGTTGGATTTGAGGATCTCTAAATTCTATGACAATGTTCTCTTTTTATGTGTAATATTCTTTAGATGATGTGTGTATCTTTTTTTCCTAACTCACTCAAATCATGTAAATCTTGAAAGCATGTGAATGAGAGAAATTGGTAGCCCTTCAATAAGAAAGTAAGGAGAGCACTTCAAGGCAGATTATCCTTCTAAATTCCCTTAAATGAGAAGACACAGAATGCTTCTGGCTTAGGAAATGTCTTCAACTTTCATAAGATACAGGAATTCAGATTATAAATATGATCCTATTGAAATGGATGTAATGGCTCAAATTTGATCAATTAACGTATGTTCATAAAACTAAAAATTATCACTAATACATAACTTATATTTCTTTTAGTGTACATCTAATATCTTTCACAGGGCTGAGTAGGAACATTTCACATGTAGGTGCAATCAATAAACAGTGTGTTAGATAATCAAGAGGGCAGCTTGGGTTCTCCTAGAAGCACACCTAGAGACAATGGTTGAGGTGTAAATGATTTATTAGGGCACAGCTGCCAGGAGAAAACAGGGAGGGTGTGGAGGAAGCAGGGGAAGGCGCCAAATAATTTCAGAAATCCCAGGCACAGACTTATCTTCCAGGAAACTCTGGATGATAGATTTTACCTAGACTTTGTCTTACCTCAAGGTAAAGGTACTGAGTCTAGCACAATGTCTATTTATATATGAATGATTAATTTAGAAAGGTTAGTGTCTTAGTGCAGGCTTCTAAGATGACATACCAAAGACTGGGTGGCTTACACAACAGATATTTATTTCTCACAGTTTTGGAGGCTGGGAAGGGCAAGATCAAGGTGGTGGCAGATTTGGTGTCTTGTGAGGGCCCTCTTGCTGCCTACCTGATGGCCATGACATGGCCTCTCCTGGGTGTGTGCCTGTGAAGAAAGATAAATCACTCTGCCTCCTCTTCTTATAAGGGCGCTAATCACATCATGAGTGCCCCACCCTTATGACATAATCCAAACCTAATCACCTCCCAAAGGCCTCATCTCCAAATGCCATCAAATTGGGGGTTAGGGCTTCAACATGTGAATTCTGTGGGGATGAAAACATTCAGCCCATATTAGTTGGCTGCATTTCTAGAAACCAGTAAACCAGCTAGAAAGTGTTAATTGCTTGCAGTATCTGAGAGAAATCAGGGCAGCCAGCCTTCAGGGGCAAGATCCTGGAGGGAAAGTAACTACCATGAGGCGAGCCTGATATTTTCTGCACCACCTAACAAAGCTTCAAAATAGACAAAGAAAAATGGACAGAAATAACAATAGAAACAGGCAATACAAATAGAAATGCAAAATATAGTGGGTTTATTTTTAATGTATCTCTCTCTGTAGCTTATTGAACAAGTAGGCAAAAATCAGTGAAAATTGAGATAGATGATTTGAACAGCAAAATTAACAACTTTGGCAGAATAGGAAAATATGTAGTTTATATTTATATAACATACAGCGTATCTCCAACAACTGCGGAATACACATTCTTATCAAGTGTACCTAGAATATTTACCTAAATTTAGGCTGGGCCATAAAAACTGTTTCAACAAATCTCAAAGGATTGAAATCATACAGAGCAAGT
>NW_012141080.1:2663931-2665194 GCF_000956105.1 Propithecus coquereli
TATCCATGGCTTGTCATCTCTGTGATGCTCCTTTTTTGTTTCCATTGCTATTAATGAAGTTCTTTGATTTCTAATGAAGGTTATTTTAGTAGAACCATAACTGGTCATGCAGTTTTGAGGCTTTCCTCAATAAAAAATAAAATTTAAAGCAGAGTTGCGACTTTGTTGTGTGCCTGTTTAAGACACTCAGCCCCATCTCCATTCTGTATATGGATGTTTATGAATGTGCTTTCCAATACCCAGCTAATATTCTACAGTGGTTGAGCAGATAATTTGGTAGTTTAAAGGAAAAAGAAATAAAAAAATTCACAGACTTTTCACAAATTAAATTGGAAGGTAATTTTCGAATTGGCTACCTTTCACTAACAGAGTATAGTTTCTCTTAACTAACCTCTCTTTGTACACTATTCTTTATATTTATTAGATTTACCCTTTTTCTGTTAGTACTACATGGCATCAATTCTGATTACTAGTACAAATACATAAAGGACTCATCGATACAGAAAAACACAAATGTAATAAAAATGTAAGAAGTAGTAATTCAGAACAATATCATAAATACAAGGAGTGACCATAATTCCAGGGCAAATAAAAAATGAAACATATATGAGCTGGGGTATGTGAATATTTGAATGTGGTGATTTTATACAAGCATCTAAATAATAAAAATGCTGGATGGATCTGTAAAAATTGAACTTTATTAGATGAGTGATTGATTAACTCATTTTAAAAAATTGAGGTGAAATTCACATTACATAAACATAACCATTATAAAATGTACGAGTCAGTGACACTTTCACAATAGTGTGCAATCACTATACTAATCAGGTTCAAAAATATGTTTAATTGATTTTTTTGTGGTCTACCATTTTGATATCATTCTCATTTATTTTTCTGTGTATGTGTGTGTTTTAGTTTTTTTCTTAGTGATTACTTTGAGAATTATAATTAATCTCTTAAAATTATAATAATAGATTTTGAATTAATATTTTTTAGCTTAATGATATATAAAAAACTCTGCTCCTCTATAGCTTAATCCCTCCTTTTTTGTGTGTGGTTTTCATTCACTTAGATTTATAATTATTATTTTATGCATTTGTCCTTTAAATCACATAAAAAAGAGGAGTTATAAACCCAAAATAAAATCACGCTTCCTTTTGTGTTTATCTATGTGGTTACCACACCAGTGTTCTTTATTTCTTCATGTGGCTTTGTATTATTGTCTAGTGCTCTTTCTTTTCCACCCTAAGGGCTCCCTTTAGC
>NW_012141080.1:2665244-2667971 GCF_000956105.1 Propithecus coquereli
AATATTCCTCTGCCTGTAAAAGATAAGTCTATAATTAAAATGTTTCAACAAAGAAGAACTCCAGGCTAACATGCCTTCAAATGTGAATTCTTCCAAACACCTTTAAGGAAGATGTGACTCTAATCTTACACATTCTCTCCCAGAGAAAAGAAAAAATGTCAGAATACTCCCTAACTCCTTCTAGGAGGCCAGTATAACCTTGATACCAAACCCTATCATGGACAAACAAGAAAGGAAAATTAAAAGCCACTCTCTTTCATGAATATAAATGCAAAATACTCTAAACAAAATATTAGCATACATGTATGAAGGGGCTCAGACTCAGCCTCAGCCTCAGAATGAGAATGCTTCCCCTTGGCTGGGTTTACATGTGCTCTGAAAGCATTGGTGGGTTGCATAACCAAAGAAACAGAGCAGTGAGAGCCAGGGCTTATAGCTTTCTTGTCTGATGCCATTGCATATATAGCTTGAGCGTCTTCCCCAGCAGGGGGTCGGCGGGGGGAGGATAGTGTTCGAGAATGGGAATAGCCACTGGTAGAAAACCATTTTTTGGGGGTCTTATATTAGGGACTCATATTAGAGACTACTTATATTAGAGACTCACTCAAATGAGAGACTACTAAAATTAAAGATGTGCTGTTTGTGTATTGGATACCCCACATTTTCTCTGCTGCACCTCTTTCTCCAGCAAATGTTGTAATGACTAAGTCCGGCTTCCCAGAGGTGTAATGGGGTTTCACCTTGGGCTGTACCACCTACCTGTAGCCTCCTACCCCATGTCTTCTCTGATGCTGAGGGTTAATCTGCTCCAGGGAGTCCACTGGACATCATTCCGGTGGTGAGGGATGAGGAGTATTGCCTGCCTGTGATGCTAATCGTGCCAATAGAAGATGGGAACTGATGGATAAAAGCTTCCCCCTTGTGTTCTCTGGATAGAAACCCAGATGCACCTCATAAGGTTGCTCAGAAATGTATGTGGGGTTGGATCTCAGCAGCCTGTGGTTTCATCCAAGTCAAATCACAATTTTGTTTTGGCCTTCCCTCCTTCTCGTTTCACACCTCCTGCACGCCATGCCTGTCCTGTGGGATCACTTCTTTTATGGAAGAGCTTAAACTTTTGCCTCAAAGTCATGCTTCTCATCCCCCAATAAAGTAGAACAAAATGCTTACTGATTCTGTTCAGAGGAATTCCAAATAATTTATGTTGATCCTCCCCTTTCAAGGAAGTAGAGCATAACTCTCTACCTCTGAAGTGTGAGATGTATGTAGCAATTTCCTTCCAAATTTTAGCTTATGAGAAGAACTTTATACAGTGGAGAAATCTGACGAACACGACCTCATCCAGGTGATCAAAGTTAGCATCGCCATCGATGAAATATATTGATAGTATATACCCTTGATTTGATATGATGAAAATGGCATTGTCCTCCGTGGTCTTGCTCTCAAAAACCTCGTGAAAAACATCATTTATACCTGAAGTGAAGAACATTCTACAAAATACCTGAGCAGCCATCCCTCAAACTGTCAAGGTTATCAAAAAACAAGGAAAGTCTGAAAACAGTCATAACTAAGAGGAGCCTGATGTAACCATGATGATGATTTTCATAACTAAATGTGACATCATGAAATATAACATGATGTAACCTTTATGGGATCCTGGAACAGAAAAAGGACATTTGGTAAAAACTAAGGAAGTCCAAATAAAATATGGACTGTAGTTAATAATAACGTACCAATATTGATTTGTTGGTTGTAACAAGTCTACCATACTCATGTAAGATGTTAATAACAGAGGAAACTGGGTATAGGGCATACAAGGATCCTTCATAATATTCTTGCAACTTTTCTGTAACTCTAAATTATTTTAAAATAGAAAGTTTATTAAAAATATGTATAAATACTTTGGCTTGATAATAGAATGCAAAGTGGACTCAGGGCAATATAAAAAGAATGTGTGTGTGTGTAATAAAATGTGGTAAAAACATATATGGGGAAGAGGAAAGGGAATAAAAAATGCAATGCAAAATTAATGTGGACTGAGTGTCATTTTATAGTTTGTGAGATAGGTGTTTGGGCATCCATAATTATCCAAAATGCCAGGCGGCCTGTGAAGTAAACATCAAAGAGTTTGCCTTTTCTCTCTGGTTCTCTCAATTAGCTGGATTCCGAGTATGATGCCATTGGAAGAGTTGTTTGCTCTGGCAATAGTAATACTTTATATTTGTTTGCAACTTTACTTTTTATAGTTCTATAATTTAAAATCTGTTCCCGTGCATTATCTCACTTGATTTTAACCGCAACCCTTTTGAAGATCACTCTGCAGATGTAATTTCATGAGAAAAGACATACCAAAAATTACATGATTTTACAAGGATTTCCCTTTGTTTCTCCTCAAATAGGACTTCATAACAAAGATTTTCTCCCGCAGTGGGAATTCAGTTATTAGCCTTAAATGTCTAATAATTTAAGTGGAACGCTAGCCTAAAACCACATTTAAGTGACTTAAGGATTATTTATTGGTTTTCTGCTGCCTTTTCTTTGATCCTTTTTTTTAAAAAATTGACATATAACTAGTATTAAAAATATAAACTAAAATGGACACATATAAAATTGATTATAAAATTGATTGGGCATATAAAATATAACTGACTAAGATTGACTGTAAAAAATCTGACTGTATTAAAATGAAAAATTTTAAAACACGGACTCTGTGCCCAAAAGAGAATG
>NW_012141080.1:2680336-2682241 GCF_000956105.1 Propithecus coquereli
CCATAGAGGGAGTGTTTACACCACAGGAATTGACACATGCTACAAAGCAGGACTCAGAGAACAAGTTATTAAACATTTACCAACATACCACTGACCTGAACTTATCACTCATGAGAAAATAAATATACAATGATGTTATGTTGGAAAAAAGAGATTAGGTTTTTTTGAAAAATTGGACTATGATGTAAAAGACCTGAACCAAAAGAGTTTGACATATTCCCAGTGCTTGATTATTTCTTGCTTTAAAAAAAACCTTGTAAATATGTTACTGTATATATTCACAATGCACATCTAAGTTCTTTAGCATATCTTAAAAAATTTGTTTCCAGATCACACACAGCAAATAGGTTAAATAAGTTAAAACATTCAAGCCTTCAGCTTTTGAGTTGACATGCCTGTTGATTTAATGTTTGATTTTATGTTTAAAGAAGAACATTTCTCCATTCAATGTCTATCTTTGATCAAAATATCCAGAAATCTCTGATAGAGCCACAGAATCTTCTGTTTTTCTCAATAACTGGTCAATACAAATTAAAAGATTTTTTTATTTAATAAATATCAAGAGTGAAAAGTTAAACCAAATTATTTTGGAAGATCAACTGTCCCTATCAAGCTCAGTATAGCTTGGTAAAAGATTGCGAATTCTGTATTATCTTCTTGTAAAACACTGTGAAATAATCACAAATATTATTAGTGATCTTAAAATATTATTTATTCCATGCATTTAAAATGGTGGAGGCCTAATTTATCTAAAATCGGTGATCAACATGTGTGCCAAACATATACTATATGGGTGCTAAAAGTTTGAGTGTTAGGTTTCCTTGGCTTCGAGTGAAAAACTTCCTGCAATCTGGCTCCACTCTCCTTTCTTGCCTTAATGGCCACTGCCCTCCTCATGCCCCCTTTGCTCCTGTCAGTCCAATTACTGCCATTCTGAAAAATGTGCCTTGTGTTGGTTTGCCCTCATGTCATTCCTCTGCTTGGAAGGCTCTAACCCTTCATTTTGGCCTTCCAAGATCCCACCCTGGAACCTACATGAAATGTTTCCCCTTCCCTAATCACTCATCCAGCAGTGTTCTCTATATTCTAAACTTCTCAAGGGCTTGTTTTGTTTCAGTCCCTTATGTAACACGTGTCACCTGCTGATGTGCCATCTTTTTCTTTCATAAAAGATGAACTCCCTGGAAGTGGAAGCCAAATCACACGGGCTGAAGAACAGCCCTGGAGTCAGACTGTGTTCAGGGTTTCCCATCGGTGTGTAACTGTTCACAAGTGACTACACATCCTTTGGTCTCAGTCTCTTCATGTATAAAATAGGAAAAATAACAGTCTCCAATCACATAAGCCTATTGTGAAAATCAAACAAGTCAGGACAGTGAAGCACTTAGTATATTGCAGAATACGTAGGTGGTTCCTGTTTATAGCTAGCAGATCCAGAGTCATGCCTAGCATTTCTTTTGATTATGTATATGCTGATGAATATATTGATCACATTTTGATTCAGGTTTTTAGAAAGTAAATTGAGGGCAGTAGTGATAGTGATTAGAATGATACTGATAATCCCTTGGATACAGTAGTTTTCTTTGTTTGAAATCTTTGTGTGTGATCTAGTCCTGAAAACTATAATACGCCCCTGTGATTAGAGAGATAAGTTCTATATTCCTTGCTATGGTGAGGTGGCATTTAGGTATTTTTTAAAAAGTGGTCTTTCATGACGTATCTGGTGTTGCCCAGAGGTCACTGAACTTCCATAATTTTTATTAAGAATTAGAAATGCTCTAAATGTCATAGCTACCTTCCCATTCAATATATGACATCACATTTCTGCCTCCTTTCTGTTTTAAAAAGGTATTAGGATAGTTTTTAAATTGTCTTTAGATTGTTGAAAAATATAAACTTTAACTA
>NW_012141080.1:2682291-2685886 GCF_000956105.1 Propithecus coquereli
GGGGGAACTTTTTTGCTTCAGTTCAATTCAGTTCAAATGGTGAGTCTGAGATACCACCTGGTGTTCCAGAAGTTTATTCTGGCAGTGCTCCTACAAGACACAAAGGGGAAACAGGCTGGTGGCATGGGCTGGATACAGTCAGGAGGTCAGATGACCTACTGACCAGGAAGGTCTCCCTCTGGAGACCATTCTCAGAGTTTAGGGGATTCTTCCCCATTTCTTATACCCATATTCAGTCGAGGTCAGTTACCAGGTGTTGCTTTCATAAGGGAGTTTAAGCTATTCTTGTGAGAATAAGCTTTGTTTTTAAGGTTTAAGTCGAATCTGTGCTGGGATGATCTTGTCTCCTGGAAATCCCTGGGCCAGGCTTGGAAATCCCCAGGCAAGGTTGCATCAATAGCTAAGTGACACATAGGGTAGGCCTTGTGAGATGTTTGATTGGGCCTTATGGCTATTACTAATCTTACAGTCATGATATGTCTCTTATAGTATACTGCATCTTCTGTTCCTCAGAATGGTTAATCCCAATCCACCTATTTTCACATTCACTGATTATTTCTTCTCTCTGTTCAGATCTGCTGTTGAAATCTTCTAATGAATTTCATTTCAGTTATTGTACTTTGCAGCTCCAGAATGTCTTTTTAGTTCCTTTTCATAATTTATATATCTCTATTGATATTCTCAATTTGTAGAGACATCATTCTCCTATTTTCCTTTAGCTCTTTGTTCATGGTTTTCTTTCATTCTTTGAGCATATTTAAGAGAGTTTATTTAAAGTTCTTGTCTGGTAGGTTCAATGTCTTTGCTTCCTCAGGGACAGTTTCTATTAACTTCTCCTTTGCATTGGCTATACTTTTTTGTTTCCTTGCATGCATCGTATTGGTTTTTTGTTGAAAACTGGACATTTTGAATATTATAATGTGGTAACTCTGGAAATCAGATATTCCTTTCCTTGTCAAAGGTTTGTTTTTGTTGTTTGTGGTTTGTAGTTGTTTGTTTTTTTAATGACTTTTTATTTTTACTATTTTTTAAAAGTCTATTCTTTGTTATATGTCATCTATGAAGTCCATATTCTTTTAGCTTGTGACCAGCTAGTATTGTGACAAAGATTTCCTCAGACATCTGGGGAAAAAAAGAAAAAACAAAAACAAAATGAAACAAAGCAAAACCCTCTCCAATTCTTCTCAAATTGGCTTCGTGTTGGGGCACTACTTAGCCAGACCGTGAAATCTCTGCCTTATCTTTCACTTCTTGTTCACAGGCATAATCCTCTAAATTATGTTCTCTCTTAATCCTCCAAATTATGTCTCTTATGAAAGACTAGAATGAATCTGCCAAAACTTTCAGCTATTTTTCAAACAAAACTCTGATAGTAAAATTGAATTTTTCTGGATAAAGCACGAAATAGTGTTTTAAAATGTGAATATTATGATTTTCTTTTCTATAACAGAAAGGAATGGAACTACATATACATCAAAGTTGCACTCCTAATAGCAAAAATACATCTCATTATTAATGTTATGCTTGGGGAAAAAAGTAGAATATACTTTTTGCAAAACTATCTGTCAAAAGCCATGTATTTTTTTAGTGGCTCTAGATGTAGTAGAGTAAATATTATGAGTAACTATTAGTAGACTCCTGCTTTATTCAATCTAAGAACTACCTTTTTTTCTGAGTTTTAATCCTGCTCCTGCCTATAGGAGAGCAAAACACTCAATTTTTCATTCTGGTTAGCCTTGATTACACATCCTATAGGAGAAAACACTTCCTAGCGTACACTGATCGTTTGGTATGCCACGTTGCATTAATAGATTGGAAAATGTGGATTCAGACTGAGGCAGCACTTGATAGACACCAGAAGCTTTATTCACAGAGGATACTCGGCAGATAGCAACATGTCTCTATGTTACTGTCTTTCAAACTGAGGTCACTGGGAGACGTGGGTGGGTTTTTTGATTGTCTTGTGTGAAGCAGATTTGCTTTTCTGCATAAATGTGCACTGGTTGATGTTGGGAAAGGTGAGCACATAAAGTTCTATAATGAAGGATGAGATAAAAACATTTTAAATGACAACAATAATTCCCTCGGAGCCCACTTCTATGTGTGAGATGATGTGGGGAGTAGAAGTAGACATAATATCCCCGCCTGCCTTCATCTCCCACTGAGCTCAGATAGGTGTGAGTCACCCAATGCTTAAGGAAAAGCAGATCACCGCACAGCTTGGGAACAAAGCTCAGTGGATACCCTTAAGGTTCAAAATATAAAAGACTTGAAGGGGGACATGAGCAGGCTGAAGGAATCTGTTTTATCCCTATTCTACTGAGGGGATGAGAGGACTGTTTGGGAAGGATGGAAGAGAGTAAGATATGAACAAGCAAGTGTGAGGAATTATTTATCCTGAAGCCCTGTCTTCAAAGAAGTCCATAGTAGGGGACTCTGTGGAACCCTTCCCTCACATTTAGATATCTGAATGTGAAAGATGTACTCAGAGTGGGTGCTTGGAGAGGAGACTGCCCACCCCAAGAGAAGTTATGAAATCATCCTGTTGCTGCATTGGAGAGCCTCATCTGGCAAAGACCCCACATCAGCCACAGATGGTATATAAGGAGAACTAAGAGCTACTCTGGGCACCAAGAGGCACAAGAGGCATGAGGCAGTGGTTGTGAGCAGGCTTTCTGGGAGACATCAGAACATCATAACCAGGTCCACCCTGAGTAACCTGCAACTGATCCACGTAGAGCAGAGTGAAGCTGCTTGAGCGTTGGGATCATTCGCTGCCCAGGCAGAAGACCAAGAAGTGGGCCCCCTCTCCATTGCTCCCAGGACTAACTCTAGAGTTGACGGGGAGGTTGGTGGGCATTTTGAAGCTGAAGGTGACATAAATATAATCCTGGCTTGCTGGAGCAATCCGTGAACTGGACTGAGTTCCTTTGAAATGATTACATTGATTTTCTATGTGAGAAAGAATAGGAGCTCAAAATAGAAAATTGGATTGAGTTAGAAAAAAATTGCATTTTTCACACTTGAGGCTGCAGCTGAGAAATTCATAACTGCAATATGATTCTAACTGCTTTGCTTAAGTAGCTTATCTCAGAGATATGGACAATAATCTACTGGCTTATGAGAGCCTACTGTGATCGACTCTCCCCAGCTCAGCGTTATTAGGTTGTAGCTTGAAACATACCATAGAGGGAGTGTTTACACCACAGGAATTGACACATGCTACAAAGCAGGACTCAGAGAACAAGTTATTAAACATTTACCAACATACCACTGACCTGAACTTATCACTCATGAGAAAATAAATATACAATGATGTTATGTTGGAAAAAAGAGATTAGGTTTTTTTGAAAAATTGGACTATGATGTAAAAGACCTGAACCAAAAGAGTTTGACATATTCCCAGTGCTTGATTATTTCTTGCTTTAAAAAAAACCTTGTAAATATGTTACTGTATATATTCACAATGCACATCTAAGTTCTTTAGCATATCTTAAAAAATTTGTTTCCAGATCACACACAGCAAATAGGTTAAATAAGTTAAAACATTCAAGCCTTCAGCTTTTGAGTTGACATGCCTGTTGATTTAATGTTT
>NW_012141080.1:2692431-2708647 GCF_000956105.1 Propithecus coquereli
GTGACTGTGTCAACACTATCCATATGACAAAATGCTTTTTAAATCAGATAGATGCATCAATTCTGGTTGACTACATATATACACATATAAACAGCATTATTCTTGGCAATCTGCATATAGTTTTATAAAATCATAATTCATAAAGTGCGTAATTGGCAGCTTTCAGGACATTAGGCACCCAAATAAAATGCTCATACCTATGCTATGAATATCTCATGGTGCTACTACAGTACATTAATCAATCAGATCTGAAATATTGGTTGATACAATTTTCTCAGTACAGTTTCAAACTCCTGAGTCTGAAGGTTAGGTTTGTAGTTGAGGAATAACGTGAAAACAACGCATATTTTTCAGTGTTGTCAAAACTAGCAATTGTGAATATTGTCAAGGTGGGAGAGAGATCCTATTTATTATTCAGTCCAGAGACTATTTCCCATATATGACCACATATTAGATCACCTCAAAATCCCCAGCCTGTGCTGGATAAAGTTGCCTCTTTTGATTGTGTCAGTCCATTCCAGATAAATGCTCAGAATTTCTGATTTTCTAATCTTTCTGCTACTCTTTTCCAAATGGTGGGTGGTATATGAGGAAATTAGATGACATCATGGCACGATCAGGTCGGGGATCCCCTGGCAAATGTTGATGTTGTGCCATTGGCCACCACAAGATTGTTGGTTGTATCTTTGTGCCCAGGACGTGATATCTACTAAGTGTGGTTGAGTCGGTCCTGACACTGGGTGTTTGTTGACATATACACTGTTCACCATCACGTTTTACTGGCTGGGCCCCATGATACTTCTGGTTGCTGTTCAGACTCCCTGGAGCTGTCTGTGGCTTTCTTTTAGCTGATGGATGAAGCAGTTGTGTAGTAGCCTTTGGGTGTTGCCACGACCATAAAGAATCCCTCTGGCTAGCTCCCAGCCAGACCCTCATTCACTTCTAGGCATCGCTCTTGAGCTTTTTCTCTTAGACTCTGATCGTAGGATGGTTAGATTGCCAGAGAATATGATTCATCAGGTAGAAAAGAGAAAAACACATGGTTTTAATAAAAACGAAGCAATTCTCCTGTCAAAGTAAGATTGGATTGGATGTTGGTAAATAGACAAGGAAGACTTTATTCAAAAGTATTGCAACAGAAGTCAAGACTTCTGCAACACGGGCGAGAGATTGAACTCAATTCCATCGAACACCACCAAGGAAGCACTGGGTCCGAGCTAGTGCAAATATACCGGAGGGTGTTAGGGGGAAAGTTGGCCAATGTGATTAGGCCATCTGTGTTTGCTAATTGGAGCTTATGGAAGTTAGGCTCCTACCCTCCTGCAGCGACTTGAGGATAGTGGCCCTATCTTTCTCGATGATAACATCTCAAAGGGGTGTCTCCCAGGTCCTTGAGAAAGACATCCTGGGTTGTAAAACTGGCAAGAGACTGGATGAAAATTTACGCCTCTGGGGGCAGAGAAAGAATTTACAATAGCAAATTTTATAAAGTAAATGCTCTAAGAAAAGGGAGGTCAGGAGCTTAAGATCAGGAAGAAATTTGTCTCAAGTTTAGTCAAGCTGAGGGGAGTGTTAAGGCTGTCTTTGTCATATGCATCATTAATAATTTTTCCCCTTGTCTGTGAAATAAAAATTACCACAATTGTCTAGAAGCCAAGAAGCAAGCCCTCACCAGAAATCAAATCTGCCAGCACCTTTATCTTGAACTTTTCAGCCTCCAGACTGTGACCAATAAATTCTGTTGTGCATATATATATATATATGGAGGTATAAATCATGTAATTAAATAAGGTATGTATACTGAAGACTGAATTCAGCTAATACTTAAACCCAGAGATAAACAAATCTCATTAATTGGGAACACGATGGTATATTAATATGTTTCAGTATTTTTACAAATTGGGAAAATATTAAATGATCTAATCAACCAAATGCCTGAAATTGGTTTTGCACTTTCTACCTTTTTGATACACTGTGCCCTAGTAATGCTGGCTTTTCCAACCATTAAGTGGAAATGATGTCTGTTGGGTACAGGAGAGTGACTTCAGTTTGTTGACCCAGAAGGAGTGATATGAGGATATTTGGCTCATGACAGCTTATCATCTCAGTCTGGCTAGGGAAGATAAAAAAAAAAAAAAAGATAGAGAAGTGAAAAACGTTTTTTTAAACCTCTGGGATATTGCCAGGAGGCTCTCTCTGATGCATGATGTCATTTACTGAAATGACCTGCCTTCCCGTAAAATAGATCTAAATCGAAACTTTTAGAAAGTATTATGATGGGTTTAGAAAGCAAAACATGGGCAGGTCCTGCTTATCATCTGAATTTCTAGACATCATGTGCTAAAAATCATTTTTCCAAAACTACCAATTTGAATGAAATAAAACTTGCTGTGGTGGAAGCAATAATTAAAGGCACAGAATTTGTGTTTTTTTTTTTTTGTAACTTTTTTCTAGCCTTCCAGAGGAAATTTGGCTGTCATAAAATTTGCAAATCAAACATTCAAATCAAAATGCTTGAACAGAGAAAGGTTGTAAATATTTACTTTTAAAACCACTGAATTATTAAAGGTTTCAGAAATGTTCAATCTGGCAATACAAGAGGTAAGACTGAAAGTCAGTCTGCCAATTTGCTGTGAGGGAAAATTGATTGGCAGCAAAGAGCTAAAACATAAGAGAATTTAGTGAGGTATTACTAATTTAGAACCTTGCTGGGGAGATGAAGTGAAAAAGCATCTCTTTTTCATGGTATCAAAAATTCTAAAACAAAGCAATAAATATGTCTTGGAAATGTAGTTTACAATTGATTAAACTGTGTAACTGTGAGGTAGTTGGTAGTCAGTGTGTGTGTGTATGTATCTCAGCTGAGTGCTTGGAATTTCTGCTTTGAGAACTCCACTGAAAATACTGTGCTACACAGAAAAGTGTCTCATGCTTTTATTTAGTTTGGTTCCAGTTCTAGCTCTTCCACTGGTTTGTATGAATTTAACCAGTCTTATTATACCAATATGGCTATAAATTTATTTCAATCTTTTATGCAGCAGATACTTATTTAGCACCTACTATGCGTCAGGCAGTGTTCCAGACACTTGGAGGCTGTCTGTGAACAAAATAGGTGAAGATCCCTCTTCTAATGAAGCTTATATTCTAATGGGGTTTGATACAATAAACAACAAATATAATCAGTAAGAAAATCATATGCTATGTGAAAAGATGGCAATTTCTGTCAAAAAAAATGATAAAGTGGTTCAGGGTAAAACAAATGGGAGCAGGATTGCTGGGTGAGAGGAATTTTAAATAGGAGAGGTCAGGAGGTACAAGCCTTTATGAGAAGGTAAGATTTGAGTAAAGACTTAAAGGCAGCAAAGATGTTAGCCCAGAGTGTCTCAGAGAAGAGCATTCCAGGAAGAAAGAATAGTTTTATAAAGCTTCTGAAAATATAATTGATCCAGCTGAGCATGTGCTTCCCTATAATCCAGTCAACTGTGGTGAGGGGTGGTGTCGCCTATCACAAATGTAATTTTAGGGACTCTGAGTGGACACCAGTTCTTTTGGAAGAAATAAAAACTGGGCAGGCGCCAGCAGTTAAGTATGGTGTACCATCTCTGTGACTTCTGGCAAATATCTCTTTTCTCAAATAACTCTTACATATATGTAAAGTTATATGCCAAGTTTGTAGGCTACAAAGAAAAGAGAAGAAATCAAAACTATACATGATTTAAAATGAAGTATATTTAATTTCCTTATCATCGAAAATTTTAGGCTGCTGCTCAAACTTGAAGTCATCCAAAGATGAGATCGCATACTTTTTAAGCTGTTAATGGTAGCACCTTTATTCTAAAATTAGATTAGACTAATGAAGATGAGTTGCGATTGTGTTTGTATTTTAATATGTTCTATAACAGAGTTTTTTTGAAATTCTCGAATGCTTGATGACATACGCTGACATATTTTGTATCCCTGTAACCACTACTTTGAATGTATCTGAATAAAGTGTTTATCTCAGATTATCATAAAAAGAGAATAGCTTTATAAAGCTCCTGAGATGAGGAAATGATTGACGTTCAGTTCATTCTAAGAAGCACAAGGAGGCCAATGTTAATGGAGGGGAATAAGCCGGGAAGAAGAAAAGAGAGGTTGAGGTGGAGTGGGAGTGGTGTAAGGGGGAGGCCATTTAGGACCTTGCTGGCTATTTAATAAGGACTTTGTCTTACAGACTGTGAAGCTGAGAATTATTGCAGTACTTTGAGCACAGGTGTGATATTTTACACCTGTTGTGTAGTAAATAGTCTCAGTGGGCAAAGGTATTGAGTGACTATTGCAAGTGCACAGGGCTTGAATAATGTGACTGGAATCAAATAAATATCCATGAAGACGTAGAAACAGCAGGATTCCTGAGAAAAAAGTAGCACCAACAGTATCTTCTGGTGGTTTGGTGGTATGGTATTAGAGAAAGAAAGGAGTCAATTTTTTTTTTTTTTGTCCTGAGAAACCAGAAGGCTAGAATTGCCATAAATGGAGCTGGGGAAGGGTGTGAATAGAGGCGGATTTGGGGAAAGAATGGAAGTTCAGCTTTGGAAATGTTAGAGATATCAAGTGGAGAGCTGAATATACAAGTCTGGGGTCAGGAAAGGGGTATGAGAAGATGCATGAATTAAAGAATTTTTGACACATAGGTAATGTTTAAATTTATAAGGGTGAGAGAGATCACTGAGGAATGAATGCAGAAAGAAGAGAAGCAGAACTGAAGACTGAGACTTGGACATTCTCAACTTTAAAAGATGAACATGAGATTAAAGGAGGAACCAGCAATGAGACTGAGAAGGCGTAACCAAGAAGGTAGAAAGAAAGTTAACAGAATGTGCTTTTTGTGGAAGCTAAGTGAGCAAAGTATATCCAGGCATAGGGAGTGATCGAAAATATCAAATATCATCAATAGGTCATGTGATAGGAAGACTGAAGCTTGGCCATTGGATTTAGCAATATGGGGACTCTTTGGTGACTTTCAGTTGAGTGGTAGAGAGTGAAAGTCTCATTGGAGCTGGCCTAAGACAGAATGGGGCAGGAAAAACTGGAGAGTGATATGGACATTTTATCTGAAGAATGTTGATATAAAAAGGAGCAAAAAAAAATTGAGTGGGGTCAAGAGAAAGTTTTTTTTTTCCCTCTTTAAATGGGAAAAATAAGAGCATGCTGATGTAACTGTACGCTACTGAGAATCAGCCCTTAAAGAGAAAAGAAAGATAATGAAGCAGGAGAGAGAGCGGAGAATTGCTGAAGCAGTGACGCCGAGTGGGATCGGCACATGTAGAAGCGGCTAACTCACGGCTTATGTAACTAGAAGGCACAGCAGCTGCTCTGCAGGCACAGCTGGACTCGGGGGGCCTGAATGTCCCCAGACCTCGGTCTCACTTCATCTCTCTGCTCTGCTTCTCTGTGCGTTGGCTGCACTCAGGCAGGCTTTCCACAACAGCAGCTCTTACCGCTTGGTGCTTATATCTTATCTTCTCAGCATTCACAGCAGAAAGGAGTCTCTTCTCCAATGGTCCCAACAGAATCCTGAGATTGCTTCACTGTCATGGCTTGAGGTCACTCACCTGCCCAATCCCTGAAACGATCGCTGTGATCAGGGTAGTCGATGCCACGATTCAGGAGTGAACGTGAGAAAAGACCAGCAGCAACATACACAGCGTCAGTAGAGTCATGTTTTCTTCCAGAAAAAAGAATTAAGCTGGTAAAAATACAAAGCTATTAAAATGGCCCTAAATGGTGGCCCAAGGACACTGCACACCATTTAAGGGAGACAAGCAAATATTGGCACCATGTTCTTTCCGTTTCTTTACATTATTGTAATGTAATGTCAAGATCAAAATGATCTGGGCAAACTTAGACTCTTGGGGACATCTAGATGAAATCACATTTGAAAAAAAAGTAATTATCTTAGAGGGAAACTTTCCTATGACAATTCTAATTAAGTCAATTATTTTGTAGAAATTTACATGTGCTAATGATGGCTGGAACCGTCATTCAATTACGTGCACTTGTGTTTTGTGTCCTTGAATATCTGTGTCCTTCTACACTTTAAAATATGGAGGAAGAAATGTGAATCCCCCTTCCTATGTAGTTCCCGCTTGAAGGAAGTTGACACATCACTTTCACTGATGACCACCAGAAATGGCTGGTTCTGCCATTTTTAATATTCCTAGGGGATAGAGGTGATTCTTAGCTATATTTTAAGGCTCCAACCAAGAGTATTTTCTTTTCATTTTTCCCTTCACTTCCCTAAAATTATAAGATGTGCCTCCCTGACCAGCACTAAATATTGGTGATGTTTAGTAGATGGGATATATGAGTCTTGAACAAAATTCAGCCAGCCAGTCTATTTATAATGAAATCACACTAAATAAATTATTTGAATATACTCTTGGGATAAAATATACCTCTATGAGGCAATGACGGTTGTAATTACTCCAGAGGTAAAGAATGAAAAAGGGGTAATTTTAAAAGTGACATCCTCATGGAGATTAAAATAGTTTTAAAAATAAGTAATTTCTCAACTATGCTAAAATAATGTGCATCGTATTGGGAAATTTTTACTTAGCCTCTGTAAATATTTTTAAGTTTTATTTGGAAAGAAGAGATATTAAAGAATATTTTATCTAACTAGATGCTTTTAATAATTAAGTTAATATAGTACACATAATTTCCGGTAGTGTACAATAGACAGCGGACAATTTTTAGTTTACTTTTTGTTCCTTATAATTCATAGCAACATATATTATAGAAGCAAGTTCCTTAGAAATTTGATGCTTTAAAGTGGTAAGCAACAGATAAAAGAGATACTGTTTCGTGGTCATTCAGTCACTAAATTTTTTCGAAGTTCAACTTTGCTGTGCTCACAATTCTTTCTTTGGAGTCAACAGCAATAATAATTGTTTTATGATTCAAGAAGTTACAACTATCATATACTGTCATGCTTGTGGAATTTGGGAGATATCAATAGGTACTTAATAAGCTCTTAAAATTTAATTCTCATAACAATACTACAGTATTTAAGAGTCTTATTGATGGGGAGGGTTTTTATTTTTAAATGTGCGTTTTCAGGCTATAATATGAAGAGTTAAGCAATGTTCCTATTTGAATAGATTTATGACATTTTATTACGCCAAATCTCCATAGCAAGGCCAAAACAGGAGAGAGAGGGTGGTGTGTTAGGGGCAGGAAAACTGCAATATGAGGAAGAAAAGGAACTGGTAGGGCAAGACTCTTGTTTTTGTTTTGTGGGTTAAGTATCAGTAACCATGGAATAGATGGGGTTATGAAAAGGAAAGTCTTTAGTTTCATGGGTATTGGTTTACTGTGATGTGGAATATATTGGCATATTAAGAGCATCACAAAGGACAATAACACTTAACCAGCAGTGAAAAGGCTTAGTTAATAAGCAAAATAAAAAATTCATTATATTTTATTCTATAGTAATGTAGAGTTTACAATTGCTGGAGTTAGTCACCACTTTCTTCATTAAAAAAGTAAATATGACAGTCGTGTGTCTCCAGAAGGCTGCAAGGTTTGGCAGTGGCCATGCGGCTGGTGGGGTCTAACCTCAGCGGCAGCTGCAGTTGCATGTCATGTCACTCTCATCCCTAACTGTCACCCTAGGCTGGCATAGCAAAGTCTGCCAAGGTCAATTGATATCTATCATCTGTCTGTCTATCTATCTTATATTTTCCATATTATTATTTAGCATTTGTCTTAAAATTAGAACGAGCATGACACTCCATCACACACTTACACCGTGTGTGTCTGCAGAGCCGCACAGCTCAAAACCCAGTAGGGATATTTGAATTCCCTGTGGCCAACTTGTCTTGCTGAAATTACTTGGTAAAGCCTAGGAGCATCTGAATTTCCATTACTTTATCAGTGTACCTTGTTAATGATATACCTTAATTTGCATACCAGTAGTACCTTTTCACCACAGGTAAGAAATTGAAATGTTCAAGGTCAATTAACTGCAAATGTTTCAAGTTGACTCGTGCAGCCGTAACTGTGAGCGATGCTGGGAAAAGGAGCGGTCAGTCAGGGGTTCCTCTCTCTCCTGATGAGAATTGATGATCCAATTTTAACTCACTGGAATCATGCTGATTCTTTTTGCCTTGCCGTGCTTCTGTCATGTGTTCGCTTTTTAAATACTGGTCTATAAAGATGTGCCGAAATGCAAGAGAAATGCTATGAAATTCCAGATTTAAAAAACAGATTCTCATTACTGGTTTTAGACCATTACAATTAACTAGCAAGAGCAAGAAGCAAAATAATCAGTATTTTCTCAGAGGTATTAGCTGATATAAGATAATATTCCAGAGGTAGAGCTTCCAGGTTGAGATGGTGGCTATCTGGGGCACTTCATTCACTGTTTCTTAACTTTTCATTGTGAGAAATGATAACAATACAGGGAGATACGTAGCAGTTGCAGCAATAAGAGGACTGAGGATGCTTCGTTAGCATCAGACCACAGAAGACTTTTGACTTTCAAAGTTTTGACAGGCCCTGGGGGACGGGGGGAATAGTAAGATTATATAGGTCAGTGGAGGGAAATATTTACCCACCACCACCTCTGTCATGTGCCTGTACTTCAAAGACATGGTCCATTGTTAACCAGAGGGAGGGAAGTTGACTCTACTGCCTGGAAACTCAATCCTGAGGTTCCCTGATCTCCACTAGCACCATCTTTTCTGCATCTGCTGGGAACTACCAATTCCCACTTATACATCAAGACAATGTGAGAGGCACTGTTGTATCCTAGTTTAGAGGACTGTACCTCCTGCCTACTCCAGGGACAAGGGCAAGGTGTTCAAGCTCTCTGTATCTGACTCACCACCTACTAAATAGATTGCTTTGAGAATTCATTAACAGTGCCTTCACAGAGTGCTGGACACAAAGAACTAACTCGCTTAATAAATGTTAAGTAATACTGTAGTAGAATAAGTGGAGGATTGGATGGTGTTTCATCACATCCTGAAAAATGAAGTATGGTTGAAGCACTGGCTCCGATTTAAAAATAGTGCTATGGAAGCAGTTCCCACTGAGAGGTCAAGAACTCCCTGCGCTATTTGTGACAGGGTACTATTCAAGGTGTGCTTCAGATCATTCAAAAGCAAATGCGATGTAGATAACACACTGCAAGTGCCCCTTGTGGACAGCAGAGCTGTGCTAAACAAATGACACCAAGACACCAAATGTCACCAAAATTCAGTCAGGGCCCATGTATACCCAAAAAGCCCTCTTGCATAAAATATGAGAATATTCTACTCTATTCTAAACAAGGTAGATGATATTGGTGACCAAGGGAACTCCATAGAAAACCACACGTTCTTCAAGGGAAAATATAGAGAAAATTGAAAGTAAAAACACACAAACAAAAATTGTGGTATGTAAAAATATTCTGGATCCACAAAAGGGGGAGAGCATTTGTACTTTTGATGTATGGAGTCGAAGACACTTTTGAACAATGGTTCATTTTAAGAAATAAAGAAATTTGACAAAGTATCCAGTTCTAATGACAATATAGTAAGTAACAGGAATCATACCCGAATGCACGCGGTAGTTAGTGTGATGTCATCAAGAGAGGACATTGTTGTAATATAATTTTTTTAAAAATGCTGTTTTGAACCAGTTTTGAAGCCCTGGCTAGAGGCTGGTCAGTTCCCCTTCTTGAACAGTGGATTATGTTCATACTTCAGCCACTCCTTTATAGGCTCTTGGAATGCATCATCGCCGAGGCCACATACCAGACAACTAGGGACTTTTATGCCCCAGAGCCTCCTAGAGAAATTATTCAAATTAGCCAATTCACAGGGAGCCCTAAAACCTAGCTACCTGACTCCACCCCACTTGCCAAACATAAGTTCCCTCCTACAGCTCCAGCTTGCTGTTACCCTATCCCCTGATGCAATCCCCTGTGTGGCCCTACCTGGCATCCTTCTCTTTTTTGTAGTTAAAAGTAACAATGAGTTCTGTTTTTCATCTATCAGAATGTCATCGTGCTGTGTTCCACCATCAAAGGAATCTTTAAATCTCACAAAACACTTGTCAACACAGGTGTGTCCCTTTAGGTCTCACAATGGCATATGCCTCACTGTAACAGCAAACATTTATTGGGCATCTCTTTGAAGTAGGGTTTGTATTCAAGGTTTCATAAAGTAGGTCACAGATGTAAAGAGTAATACTTGAATTAAAACTGCATAAAAATTAGTGATAATCTCTTCTAAAATTTTAGACCTTATTCTCAGAGCCTCAAGGTGAGTGGCAAAAGAATGAGGGAAAGAAAACAAATGCTAACATTCCTTTTTGGGGTGTTATGTAATAGAGGTTGCATTTTAATAAATACTGAATATCAGATAAATGTGGATTCGAGAATGTGTCAATCCCTACTTCATGGCTTTTATAATCATTAGATATTGCTTACATAATCAGCAGTGCAATATCACTTAAAATAAATAAATTACCCTAATTATTACATTAAACTGGAAGAATGAACCAACCTAAGACATACAGGACTCACATCTATAATATGTGTGTGTTGGCTGCAATAAAACACAACAGATTCTGCTCTACCTATACTTCCTTGAACATACATCAGACTTCTATTTTTCCCTTCTTAGGGATCAAGCGTAACTTACTCTACAGTGTTTTTCTTTGCCCCATTCTCTCACCCACCACCTTTCTCCCAGGTAGGATGGAACCAGTGGTGTGTTAGTAAACTGGCTGGGGTGTGGGCGGGAACTTATTTGCACAGTTTGCAATTTCCATGGTTTAAATACTCCCACTGTGGCTAATTGCAAAGATGGTTATGTTTAGTAACTTGCTTGTAAAGTTGAAAATTTAACAGTCATCTCTTGCAAACTGTTGTGAAGCAGCTCCAACCCACCGCTCGATAGAACTCTCTATCTTTATTGTGTTATTGTTCCTGCACATGTCTTACCATTAACATTACCTTTCAAACATGCTTTTCAATGTCTGTCCCTCCCATAAGACTGCAAACACCTTGAGGGCAAGGACTATTCCTTGACTGTCTTTGTTTTCCCAGGCTAACAATGTATTTCCTTCTCCAAACATGATCAAAGGTGGTTTTCCACTTCCACCATAGTATGCAGATATTCCTTACATCCAATCCTGGTCAGTGGGGTTGAAGGCCAGACCATTCCCCAGTCATGCATGAAGGCAGTAGAAATGCTAGTTTCAAGTGTTGACATGGGTGTTCATCTATCAAATTAAGCACTTTAAACAGTCTGTGAGACTTTTAGTTCTCCCCAGTGTCAGCAGGCTATAAAACCCAAAAATGAACACAATTAACATAGGTTCCATCCATTTACACTAAATTCTTGCTTTTCTATATTTTTCTACAATTGTGAGTAATTTTTATATTTCGTAAATTTGACTTAAATTCCATAGAGGAATACAGTCTTACTGACATTTCTGCTTCTCTAGCATAGATTTTTAACCAACTCTTCTTTCCCAATTTTCTCCTGTTTTTATTTTTACAAAAGGAGCTGGTGGCTGGTCTCCACTTGTGTCAAACAAGTACCAGTGGTTGCAGATTGACCTTGGAGAGAGAATGGAGGTCACTGCTGTGGCCACCCAAGGTGGATATGGGAGCTCCAACTGGGTGACCAGCTACCTCCTGATGTTCAGCGACAGTGGCAGGAACTGGAAACAATACCGACAAGAGGACAGCATCTGGGTATGTTCTTTAACAAAAGTCATAGCCTTTCAGAGAAAGAAGCATAGTCATTGCTGCACCTTGTTTACTAGTCTTTTAAATTAAGTAGAAATATAGAACCTTGAGAACTACTTTGAAAGCATTTTCCAAGTGAAAATATGGTAAATATTTGTTTTCTAATACATTTCATGGTAAATTAATGACAATACTAAAGGTAAATTTATTTTACAGAGGCCTCAGGAGTTGGGGAAAAAAAGTCATATTAGTCCATTAAATAGTGTGGATGCCTAAGAAATAAATAAGATGCGTATTAAAAAAATTACATGTTGTTCAGGAACATGGTAGTTTTGTGTTGTCTTTATTTAAAGTTAGTAAAAAATGTGTTCCTTTTATTTCCTCTGATGACTCTGAGATTTCTGAAACATTCTTTGGTATATGGAGGTTTTTGCATACAATATTTGTACTTAAATATGTGTGTATATATAAATACATACACACACATATATACATATATGTGATTTATATATAAACCCTCCTCTAGTCTCTTTAAAGTATGCGGGTAAAATGCTGTGTGTTGTAAACAACCATGCAGCACCCGAAAGAGAGAGACAGGGAACAAAGCCGTTTGTAATAAAGTGGGCAGTATTTGTAGTTGACTGATTGTGTATAAACACTTGGTGGAAGAAGGAAGCTAAAGAAAGTTTGCTTGATGACAGAAAAAGGACTCTTTTCTTAGGGTATGAAAGTATTCGTTTGGATCTTACGTGGACCAGGGACAACACATTGCAATCAAAGAACTATTTCCCACCCCCCTCTGTCTGAGCTGCCAGAACCAAAGAAAATGAGTGACTTAATGAAGCATCATTCTTAGCACACAGATAATTTGGAAGCCTATTTGGGCACATAATGATAATTTTCTTTGACCAGTCAATTGCCTCTTTTTTGAAACTTCCTATAACTCCGTTATACATTATAAACTCATTGAAGAAATGGATTGTGATTTACTCACCTTTGTGTCTCTAAAGCTTTCGAAGGCCATTCAGTCTGTGTTTATGGAGAACAACAGTGGGACTAGAGGAAGCTGCCTATAAGCATTTTTAAGAAAAGCTTAAAATCCTGTTTAAAATCCAAAGCAAGTTGAAGCTGTGTATAAGAGTGGAAAAAAAAAAAAAAACCACTGGGTATTACGGTTGAGTTAATTCCATGAAAACCATTCAAACTAGGGATGAAATAAACAGTAATTATGAACCAATAACAATGAAAGCTTAATGAGGTATTTATTTTAACTAGGAGTTTGGATTATCTTTTACTCTTTTTTTTTAAAGTAAGCATTGGATTTTAAACTACATAAGTAGTGGCTAATGCATGCTAATATTTAGCTACGTTAATTGAAATGTATGTTTTTGACACTTTTTAAAGTGATAAATCAACCATGAGAATTGTTGTTTTTCTGATCATCAGGCTTGAGGAAAACCAAACCTAGGCATTGCCATTTGCCTGTTTTGCTTGCTCCTATTAAAGTGGAGGTGCTCAAGGTTAAATGGTGGCAGGAATGATACCCTTACTAATCCAAACCAATAAAATAAAGACATGGCATCTATCACAGTCCTCTTAAGTTAACATCGCTTTTTTAGACTATGCTGTAAATTGTTGGTTTACTCACCGTCTTCCCCTCTGGAGCGTGAGCACTCTGTAAACAAAGATCGAACCGTCCGACCTTTCCTCTTGGCATCCCCAACAATACCTGGTATGTCGCAATCAAATATTAAATTTATTGAATGACTGAACAAACAAATGAATGAAATGTACTTGCTTGTAGGATACTCTTCTGATCACACTAACTAAAAGTGACTCCCTCTTGCCTTCCTCAGCTCTTCATTTTAGCACATTTATGTTGTATCAGTTTAATATACTTGAAGTTGGGATGGCACGTTTTACTCTCCCCTAAAATTTTGAACTTTTTTATGGGATAGTTTTTATCTTTCTCATATTAGTATTTCTGGCACCCTACACCCAATGTGGCCCATGACTTTTGTTGAATTAGTGAAATAATGAGTAAATGAATGAATAGATTTGAGTATATTGATCTCGTGATCTGTGCTTATCTTTGTATGTATTTCTGGGAGCTATTAAAAGAATTCATGAGACTATGGAGATCATTGTAGACTGAATTTGTCAAAGAGGTGGGGCTTACCGGATCTTGAAGAAAGCATTATAATTTAGATTATGGAAGGATTAAGGAAGCTATTTCCTGAAGCTGGAAAAATGTGAACAAAAAGCATGGACATCGGAGATATCCAGAAATATGGTTTCCCATGTAATAACTAGTGAGACTATTGGTCAGGTGGGACTGTTAAGTTTGGGAAGGAATGGATGATAATTTTGGCTATGGTAACGAAAGTGGGTGGATAACCTTGAATGTCAATATCAAAATTAAGACTTAGTGCAATAGATTCCATGACCACACATAACATAGGTAAGCAATGGTATTGGCAAAACAACCCCAAATCTTTAAATCCCTGTACATGTATATATAGATATACGTGTGTGTGTGTGCGTTTGTTTGTTTGTGTGTGTGTAGTAAATATTTCCCGTTCCTCCCAGGTATGCTGCAAAGTTCTCTTCTACTCCATGGTTACTTCAGTTCCACTCTGAGGGAAGCTCCCTCTCTGTGAATCTACAATTTCTGAAGGAGAAAAGTTGAAACCTGGTGAAGTGTGCCCTGGCTCTTGACTTTTCCACCTGGAAGAACACAGAACACTTCAATTTACTCTTTTTTTTAACCCAAAGAACAACTTCTAACTGATATACATAGTAAGGAATTTAACCCTTTGTGACATTTTACAAATATGCATTTCCCAACTTTTTTTTGCCCGGTTTTAGTAGATATTATGGGATATATACCAATTATACAAAACATGCCAATTTCCTTTAAGAGCTTCACAGTCTGCTGCAGATAATACAAATAAATCTGTGAAAGAGAGTTAGGAAACACATAAGGCATTATACAAGTGTGTGATAGAAGGAGAAAGAAAAGACAAGTGTTATTGGCTTAGAAACAAACACAATAAAAACAATCAACACAGGTTGAAATGCTGCAGTGAGGATTCTTCATTCTCTCCTCTGTTGATCTCACTTCAAGCACCAGAGAGAACAATGATTTCTTTATACCTGAAAGAATTAATAAAATGCTCTGTTGCTTCTTACAAATAATCTTTAAGAAGAAAAACAAAATATGTATCTATACATGAAATTTCATAGAAATGTAACCTCGATAGAGCTATGATTTTTTAAAAAAATTACACATTAAAACATTTCTTCAGAATAAAATTTGTAGTCTAGTAAAATGTAATTTATACAAAGTACTCTGCTGGATGGCAAATAAATATTTTATGAAAATTTAGAAAATGCAAGCCACTAAAATTGCTCTTCTCAAATTGAAGACAAAATAAAATCCCACAGCATTGATGATAAAAAAGACTCTTTTAAGGCAGTTTATTGTAAGTGGTTGAAAAAGTGAATGTAAGGTATAATTTTCACTCATTTAAGAACAAGTGCTGAAATAACATGAAACCAGCATCTTAGAAATTATTTTAAGTAGACCATCATATGCAGGAACTTTATAGCCAAATTCTCCAAATTCTTTCTGATAAATGCCCAAGCTTCTTTTATACTACAGACTACAAGGCAAGAAATGGAATGGTACCAATCTTATAGATTGAGTAAATATGATTGTTAAAGCAAGAATAGTTTGCTTTTTTTAATGGACTTCAGTTGTACCTGATTTTTCAAACAAAAACCTTTACTGGTTTTCTAAAGTTAGTATATCTTGGTTTTTGTTCTTTAACTAGAAGTGTCTAGTGTCATAGTTCTGGGTTTGGCTGGTGAAAGACACGGATACCCTGTAACATAGAATAGTCAATTAGATAGAAGTATCACCTGTCACCAAATATTCAGGCCATTATTATCACTGTGAATGATCGAGTTGTCAACTCTGTAAGCCAGACAAGGTAGAAACGCTACCTGCAAAGATTTTAACGTGCATTTGTTTCAAGTCAAGTAAATAAGTGCCTGGGAGAGCTCAATAGAAAACCAGGGGAGGCAGAAATGCAAGGGAGGTATATGCTGTGAGCTAGGTAGACTCCTTGCAAATGGCATTTCCCTAGATCTTTCCCTTATTCTAGTGACCTAAGCCTACAAGCAGCATTTGTGGTGATAAAAAGTACAGCAGTACGAATGCCATGTGTGTCCACATGTCAAATTGTCAAGCTTAATGCATTGCAATACTTGCCTCAGTACTTGGCCAATGCCTAGAGAGTGCCTGAAGCTGCTTCTACCTTTCAGGACACTGATCCCCAAAAGATATTTTTAATTAAAGTCTACCTTATTAGTCTATATCTTCAGGAAGTTTCCTGTTCACATTTCTATTTAACTATAAGTTCTCCATCTTTTGAAAATGATTAACCTAGAAGTGCATGGTTAAAAAGTGGCTTCATTTTTTTT
>NW_012141080.1:2709894-2712091 GCF_000956105.1 Propithecus coquereli
TCATGCAATCCCTAACAAAATCTCAATGACATTTTGTTACACAAATAGGAAAAAAAATCCTAGAACTCATATGGAACTACAAAGGACCCCAAATAGCTAACATAATCTTGAAAAGAAAGAACAAAGCTGGGGGCATCACACTTCCTGATTTTGAAATATATTACAAAGCTATAGTAAATAAAACAGTATGATACTGGCATAAAGACAGACATATAGACCAATTGAACACAATAGAGCTCAGATGTAAACCCACATTATCTGTGGTCAACTGACCTTCCATAAGGATGTCAAGAATATATTATGAGGAAAGTATTGTCTCTCCAAAGAATGGTGCTGGGAAACTGGATGTCCACATACAAAACAATGAAATTGGGCCGTTATCTTATGCCATATACTTAAAAATCAACTCAGAATGGACTTAAACATAAGACCTGAAACTGTACAAATGCTAGAAGAAAGCCTATGGGAAAACCTTCATGGTATTGGTCATGGTCATGAATTAATTTTTTTGGATATGACACTAAAAGCACAGGCACCAAAATGGAAAATAGAAACTACATCAAACCAAAAACCTTCTGCATAACGAGAGAAACAATCAACAGAGTGAAAAACCATGCTGTTCACTGGTAATGAGAGAAAATATTTGGAAACCACATATCTGATAAAGATTAATTATTCAAAAATATTGGGTTTTTTAATATTACTCACTGATTACAGGTTATATATGTTGTTCTTAAATTTTACTGCACATTTGAATCTGATGCTCAGCGAGACTGTCTAGAGACAGGAGCCCAGGTATTGGGATTTTTAAAATATTCCTGATGATTCCAATTTGCTGCAAACTATGGGGAACACTGGGTTGCTCAATAAACTTGACAACCAGGTACAGATTCTTAGTTCAGTATGGAAGAAACCAGCAGGATTTCCATTCATCTTAGATCCAGTATACTCCGTACATTCTTTGAGTTAATGTTGCAAGAAGGATTTGGATAATGATCAAGATTAGGAAAAAAAGCTATAGACTAGATATTAACTCTATCCTCCCAATGATAAAGACTCAATTTTCTTAATATCTAAAGCTATGCTGTTCAATAAGATAGCTACTAGCTGCATAGGGCTATTTAAATTTAAAATTAAATTAATTAAAATGAAATAAAATTAAAAATAAAGCTCTTTGGTTTACAGCCACATTTGAAGTGTTCAATAGCTATGTTAGACCAGTAGTTACTGTAGTAGACAGAGCAATTATAAAACATTTTCATCATCATGGAAAATTCTATTACACAGTACAGGTACAAAACATTCTAAACAATTAATCACAAAAATAAAGCCTTAACATTTTTTTTTAAAAGGAGGCATTATATAAACAAGCAGGTCATAGGAAAAAAAAGATATATAAATATATAAAAGTGTCTTCAATCTCATTTAAAATTGAGATGAGACATCCTAAAAGATTGAAATGAATGAGAGTGTTTGAAACTGTAGTATTAATGTAAGACATTATTTTCCAAATTATGCTGTGCAACAAAATAATATGTTCTTTAAAGTTATTTATTTAATGTAATGACTTTTCTTTAAAATTGTTAAGTTTCTGAATCAAACCCAGGGTGTCATGGATAGTACTGTTTAACACAAGATAGGATTTTCTGGAGAAACAGAAACAATTGTATATATAAAATGTGAGTTGGCTCATGCAATTATGGAGGCAGAGAAGTTCCACCATCTGCTGTCTGCAAGCTGGAGAAACAGGAAAGCTGTTGATGTAATTCAGTCTGAGTCTGAAGAATCAAGTACCAGGAGCTCAGATGTCTGAAGGCAAGAATAGATGGATGCCTCAGCTCAAGAAGAGAGAGAGAGAGAGAGAGAGAGAGAGAGAGAGAGACAGAGAGAGAATTTGACTTTCCTTCTCATTTTTGTCCTATTCTAGCTGTTGATAGATTGGATTATACCCACCCACAGTGGTGAAGGCAGATCTTCTTTACTCTGCCAATTCAAATGCTAATCTCTTCTGAAAAGACCCTCATAGACACCCAGAAATAATATTTTACCAGCTATCTGGGTATCCCTTAGCCCAGTCAAGTTGACACATGAAATTAACCATTACATAGATAGTGGATATCTCCTACTTGTTATATGACAATATCTTGCATCATTTATTGATAGTTTAAAGCATATAGTGTTTATCAATATGAAATAT
>NW_012141080.1:2716161-2718216 GCF_000956105.1 Propithecus coquereli
GAAGGAAGGAGGGAGAGGTGGAAAAGAATGAAAAAGAAGAAAGAAGGAAAGAAAGAAAGAAAAAGTAAAGAAATTTTTGCCAACTGAATACAAAAGAGAACATAAAAGTCATGCAAAATTAACAATAGATTCGAGGTTATCAGCAATTCAGCTAAAAGGTGAGAGTAAATGCCTCACCAACTACAGTGGTTTTTAGAAAGCAAACATGATAAAAAATGGAAAAGAGGAAATGCCAAATAGTACTCCCAGACATTTGGTTGTATAGAGAAGGGAAAAGGAAGGGCGGACATAATGTTTCCAGAGAGCAGTTGATGAAGCAAGAGGACCCAGATCACAGTTGGCTTTGAAGAGATGTGTCTTCCTATGAGAGAAGAAGAAAAAAAGTAAGGACAGGTTTGGACCTCAGTCTGTGCAGAACGCTCATATATTTACTTAGAGCAAAGAGGCAGAAGTGAAAATAGTGCCTGCTTGGAAAAGAATCCCCACATAGGGCTGAGAGCCCAGCCTTGGCTGGAGACCATGAATGGAGTAGAGCATAAGTATTTGCAGTTTCAAAGACAGTACAACCCCAGGAAATGCTTAGGGACCAAAGGTGTGGGCAGGGACGTGTTGAAGAGGAATATGTGAAGGTCATTTAGGTCCAGAGTGTTTTATGGCTCATCCACGAGGATATTGAAGCAGAGAGTTGCTGAGAAGATTGCAATGAGTGTGAGGAAATGACCTGTAGTGGGAGAAAAAAATCCCAGCGTGGAGGGGCAGAATTTGCTGTAACTAGCTGACATTCATGAAAAAGGAAAAGAAATGTGTTTTCTCTTTCTTTTTTCTTTCATTGCCTTATTTTTACAAGGAAAAAAGAGAAATTGTCTGTAATTGACAGAAGATCGGTAAAAATGTTTACTGACTCCATGGAAATAGAGCATGTGAAAAATTTAGCCAGCTGCACTTTAGGTCCTGAAGTATTCATTTGGATTTCAGGTGAGATGGATTCACTGTGTTTGTGGCATCATGCAGAGCCTTTTCTGTGCATTGTCCCACACTTCCATTTTCTAGAAGAAGAAATGGAAGTTTCCAGGAGTTACATACTACTCATGGTTACCAACCAGTAACTGCTGGAGTCTGAATTAGAAACCCAGGCGGCTCAAATCCAGAGATCAAATTCTCAATTCTCATTTTGTGACAATGTTGAGAGAGTCTTTTGTTTAAAATATAATAAGGGCCTTAGATGGCACAGAAAAAGGTTTTGGAAGGAAGGGAAGACAGCAGAGGAAAATAGGCAAGGGGTGGGGAAGTAATGGGTTTAGAAAAGGACAAACCAGGGGAACTTTCTGAGTAGGACCTGGGGGTAAGGCACAGGGGTACCCCTGGCCTCACAGTTGTGGGGTCTGTACTCAGTGAGTTGCTGCAGTCTCAGCCCTGACCACGGCCCTGATTTCTGGATGTCTCTTATATACTTTCCTCAGGGTTCCATACAGAACACAGCTTCTGAGTGATTTTGTGCTTCTGAAAAGTCTCTATTCCATGCAGGAGCGAGGGGGACAATATAGTTGTTGTTGAACAGCACAGCTGTTCTTACCTAGGGTTGGCCAAGAGGAGGCCAGTGCTTCAGATGCAGGTTTGCAAAATCCGAGGAGCCTGAGCCACCTTTGTGTGGTGCAAGGAGCTTTATCTGTGAGAGGGCTTCAGTTCTATACCTGGCTCTACAAGGCTTTTGGTTCATAATTTTGACAACTCAAAATATGATTGAGCCTCAGTTTCCTCATCTGTGGACTCAGAGTCTCTGGTTGTATAAGCCCTTTGAGGTTACCCTGGACTTAGAAGTTCCACACTCATGAGATGCCTTTCAATCTTCATCATTCCTTGGGTATGATAGGATCTAGTTAAATCTGAGCCCTGTGTTCTGGTCCTAACAAATCACTCCAATCCACGGAACTATGTGGGAAATGGGCAAAAAGAATGCAAGAGGATCATGGTTGTTGGAAGTGGCCATGGAGGCATCTCAGGGCAGCGCACACATCCTGAAAGACAATGAGATTAACAGGAACTCTTCTACCTTAC
>NW_012141080.1:2729451-2732736 GCF_000956105.1 Propithecus coquereli
GAGGAGGGAAAGGGTGATAACATGGTTCCAAGTGAAACAGAACAATTTAGGACAGCATATTAAGGACAAATTGCTCTATGAGCTTCCTTTTCTTTGCTTATAGAATGAGGGTGCAGGTAGAATCCAGGTACTTACTGAGTGATCTCTCATGTCCTTTCAGTTTTAACATTGTGTGCTTCCCCATCAACCCAAAAAGAAGGTAGATCAATGTTTTGATACTAAGAAAATTGAAACTGAAGATATTAAGTTCCCACCTAAGTTCATGGTAACTAGTACCACATTTATAAAGTTTCACATTTAGCTCTCTTTCCTCCTGTTGATATTCAGGAGTATGCAAAGCCAGCAAGAACAGTATTCAACGTACTAAAAGAAGGGAATCCATGAAGAAGATTAACCATTTAGGGTCATTTTTTTACACATACTTTAAGTAAATAGAATGATGATCTCCTTAATACATTATGGATTCAATCCTTTGTTTTTATCAAAATGTGTATTGTAGTTCAAAGCATAGATTTGCTTTCAATGTGGGTAAAGTACTAATAGCATTGCTCTCTTCCTCATCAAACATTTTGCAGATGAGCACCACGGCTCATTCCAGAGGACCGAGTTGAAGAGTCTCTATGTGGCTTAATACATATCTGTTGTTGCTTCTGGGATGGGATTACTACACACACTTGTTGTACAAAGAACAGCACATTACTAGGTTTTATTGAAATGTTTTGCTTGGCTGGCAGACCTGATGGCTTCATCTGACTCTAAACATGGCATATTTCATGGATGGTTTCCTTGTGCATCACAGCTCCCATCTCAGATGCTTAATTGTTGTTCCTAGGACATTCTTCGAAGTTTCTTGTACTTCCATGCTTCTCATCTGGGTCATACTCTTCATTTATCTAAGGCGTGCTTGCCAAACAAGCTTCAATTCATCCCTTCCACCTCAGGGCCTGCCAAACACAATCGAGCCACTTGATTGTCATATCCCACCCCCACTTCCCATCACTTTTCCGGTGTTCCCTTAACCATCTCTAGGGTCTTCCTTCCAATGACATCTATGATGGTGTTATTTCCAGGGAGTCTCTCTAGATTACTTTGCAGGGTTTATATAACTTTAATCAACTGAATTTCAAACTCATTCATCTATTTTTCATTCTATTTTACTCTATTTATGTATTTCAAGGTATATCTTTGACATACATAAATATCAAATGCTATTGGCTAAAATGCATACTATGTGTACTTCCTCTATTTAAAAGTATACCCATTTCTTCATTAAGTCTGTGAATTCCTAGAAGACAGAAACTCCATACTTGTTGTTAATGTGGTTTAGAATAGATATTAATAATACTATTATAGTATAAGGAAACACTTTCATGATTACTTACTTCAAATCCAAAATACAATAATCTATTGGTGTATTTGTGAGTTCACAGTGCAGATGACGGTGGATGGTACTAAGATGAGAGCATGCATCTGACATTTTGTGTAAATACCTAAAAGAAGCACTCTTAGTCCTAAGAGCCAGGACTTCAATTACATGGCTTTATTTATCCATAGTGCCAATTGCCTTGATGAGTCATACTTCCAAGTTGGCATTGTCTAAAATTTTCTCTTTATATCATTATTTGCATCTTACTCCTTTCAGAAATGTTCACAAAGAATAATACTTTGGGTGATTTAGAAGAGACATGCTTTAGAAAAGATTCCAGTATTAGGGCATTTGTCTAGAAGTAGTTGTGACTATGAAAGGAGGAAAACAGGAAGCCACAATACTAGGAGAGAGCCTACAGAGCTGTGTCTATAAATTAGAGAGAGATGCAGTTCAAAATAAATCATATTTGACTTGTATCTGGCAAATGAAATTTTTATTTGACTTTGAATCCCACTCTTCATTTTGTATTTCTTCTTCTTATTGTTAATTTCTCATACTGAAGGGCTGTTTCCCTTTTGGAACCTTGAACATTTTAAGTATTTAATAATAGGATTCTTTTTCAATAAGAGAGAGAGAAGAGAAAAATTGCTAGAGCAGTGAAAAGACATCCTCGGGGGGCAATTGCTTTATAACAATATGTCAGAGTCATCATGAATTGGGAGTAGACTGGGGAATATCAGTTTCAGGAGAAAAAATCTTGTATGTATTTTAGCAAGTTTATGGAAAGTTGCAGAAAATTATCCCAATAGCTTCAAAGCTATTATGGTAATAGCAGTTCCATTTTTATACTGTACCTTGAAATAATGAAAGGTAAAAAAAATTCAATCTGTCACTTTGGAAATAGCTTTTTGATCCTTAAATCAGAATAAATACGTGAATTAATTAAGCTCACCATGGTATTTCTGCTTGTTTTAAAAATCTTCATGTCAAAGATGATAGGTAAATATTGAAATTTCTCTAAATTGCAAAGAAATTGGTCTGTCCAGTTTCCTTGTTCCCACAAAATCAAACCCTTTGGATACATGTACACACAAACATTGAATTTCCATATAGACGACTCTGACTTTCTTAGTTTGCGTGTTTTAAAAATTCTTAGCCTTTGAATATTTAATCCATTTGAGCTGAATAAGTCTATACTTGGCTATGGAACAATTTTTTCAAAAGAAATTTTCATTAACAAGGAACTATGTTTTGTGTGATTCAAATAGGCATATATTCATGGAATAAATTCTTCTATCTCATCCTACTTTGAACATTGCACAGGGCTTTGCGTTGGAGTCTTTTGTCATGTGGGAAACTTGTGTAACTTTTCATGCTCTGCCACACAGAGAACATGGTTAGCTGTGAATCATCCTCTTCTCTCCTCCGTTGAACTCACTATGCCTAGGATTCTGGATTGGAAGCATAGCACACAGGAGTGGATCAGATACTCTGGGGCAAGGGTAGCAAACACCACCCACACACAGTCTCATTTTCTGTAGGCAGGTTTGCATCGGCATAAGAAAAATAGTGAACCTACTTCTGCTATCTGAGCGAAGAGTGACTTGAATAGTTGGATTGTCAAATTTAGGTCAGTTCAAAGTACGGGAGCCACAGCAAGAAAAAGGAGGAGGAGAGGGAAGGCTGTGGATGGAAATTAAAGATGTCATCTCTCTCATCAGATTGCATGCATTCACATGCAGGCTCCATCTCATATAAGAGAGAGGGAGATTGATTTATTTTAAGGAATTGGCTCATGCAATCGATGCAATCGTGGTGCCTCAGCAGGTCCAAAATCCTCAAGATAGGCTGCCAGGCAGGAGACCCAGGGAAGAGTTGCAGTTCAACTGCAAAGTTGGTCTGCTGTGTGATCTTGG
>NW_012141080.1:2744647-2745845 GCF_000956105.1 Propithecus coquereli
CTACTTTATTTTTATTAAACTGCATCTCAGGATAACCAAATTTGTATTAAAAGAGAGTTTCTCTTCAAAGAAGTATTCCAGATTAGCAAAAGAAATGGAAGATGGAATGATAAAATCAGAATATCACCATTTCGTAAACTCTAATGAAATAATGTATTTAGAGAATATCAGTGATGGCCAACATCATAAAAACAGAGACAATGAGGAATTATGAAATATATACCTCTGGAAGGAAGTACATAATGTCTCCTTTGAAGGATTCTTGCTAAAGACTCAAACCTAAGTCAAATCAAGCCTAAACATTTGACGACAGTTTATAAGAAATATAGGAACAGAAGAACGTATCATGTGAGAACCACACGGAAACAACCAGCAAACCATAGGAAACTGTATAGGACAAATGGCCACCTGTCTTCAGTAGCCAAATTGAAAGAAAATGAAAGGTAGAGTGTTCCATAAGTAAAAAGAGATTTAAGAGAAACAACAGCCACATGCAATGCATGGAAAATTTTGATATCCTGATTTAAACAATACTGCCTCCACATGCATGCACACTTGCACATATGCTTTCATGGGATGAGCAGTCCACCCAGGATGTCGATGATACTACAGAACTATTGTGAAATTTTAGTTGTTATAACCAAGTTGAGCTTTTGTTTAGAGGTGAATCCTTATCCTTTAAAGATGTATTTTGAGATATTTATGCATAAGATAATATGATGTCTGGGACTGAATTTAAAATAATCTAGTAGGAAAGGTGATAAATGGGGAGAGGACATGGGTGTAGGTGAAATAAAATTGGCCCTGAGTTAACAGCCTTTAAAGCTGGATGGATGTGAGCTTTTGATTCTACTCTCTCTATTTGGTTATATGTTTGAAAATAATAAAAATTTTAATGACAGATATATATTTTCTCCCTTTAAAATTTTTAGTAGGTAAAGTTCCCAATCTTACATAATACAGTTTTACTTGCGGTAATTTCAGGCTGACAATAATGAACAGCATGAGGACCAAGTTGAATAAAGTATCGAGATTAATGTGAAGTTGGTTACTTCAATCTGAGATGAGAGAAGGCTACCCAAACCCAAGTAAGGATTCAGCCAATTCTTTTTTTTTTTTTAAGACAGAGTATCCCTCTGCCATGAGAGTGACTAGAGTGCCCTGGTGTCAGCCTAGCTCACAGCAACCTCAAACTCCT
>NW_012141080.1:2745895-2748205 GCF_000956105.1 Propithecus coquereli
TAGGATCTAGTTAAATTTGAGCCCTGTGTTCTGGTCCTAACAAATCACTCCAATCCATGGAACTATGTGGGAAATGGGCGAAAAGAATACAAGAGGATCATGGTTGTTGGAAGTGGCCATGGAGGCATCTCAGGGCAGCGCACACATCCTGAAAGACAATGAGATTAACAGGAACTCTTCTACCTTACTCTAGCTTTCCATAATCTAGAGGTTGGACAGTTTTACTCTATTAATTCTTACTTTATTTGTAATTTTCTCTTTAATCAAAATTTAATTTGTAAAACTTATTTTCTCATTTAAACTTTCTTTGGGGTTTGGAGTTTGCATTGGTTTTACTTTTGATCTTTTTTCCCTTTTGGGTTTAGCTGAGTCAATTCAAAAATAAACCATGCTTTCTCTTACCGACTTTGTCTTACTGCCATTCTACTTTGTACGTTGCAGCCAGAGGCCACACCCTAATTCCTGAAATGCTGTTTATCATTCATCTGAGATGTGCCCATTAATCATGTTTTTCCTCCTGATGGAAATGGTGATTAAACAAGCTGTGACACTATCTTTTGAATTACTTCCTGTCTTCTACTTCTGATTTAGTAGTTAGGTACACACATCGGTTTCAATCACTAGTGACTGATCTTATCTGGTTCTGACCAGGGCAGTGGTCCTCATCTTTTCTCCAAATTGATTCACAGATCTGTAATATTCTGGCTTTCTGTTCTGCACCCGAGTTCATGATATGTGCAGAATTTCTCTACTCTAAAGTTCAGATTTAAAAGATATGCTTAACTTCTAGATAATGGTGTACATCTTGATGACCTCAGGGTATGAAGTCCTTGACTATGAGTATATTGGCCTAGTTTAATGACATTTGTGCAAATATTTGATGTAGGACATCAGAATTATGTAGTGAATGTTCTGCATATTTTTTGAAAAAATTATTTTATCAAATGAAACTCAGGTCTACTGCAGTATCTCAAAACATTAGAGGTCCATTATATTAATATTATGCTGGAAAATTTGTTCAAAATGGCCCTATATATTTAGGACTAGATGATATACATTGTTATTTTATTTTGAATAAGACTTAATAACTAGAAGCTTTGTGGTACCTAACGTGGAAATAAGGTAGAGTTAAGGATGGTGACAGATACTTGTGATTGTCGAGGGAATCATACTGTTTCTGGCATTGGCATACAGAACTAGGACTTCTATGTGCTGATAAACTCCAGGCCTCTGTCTCACATTATCAGTTTCTCAGTCTCATTGATGAAAAGGACATTGAAGACTAAGTTCCCAATGCTTTCCTTCAGATTCCGAGGCTGCTTTCAATCAGTGTTGCTATACTTTACAGGGAAATGATAGGTATGTTTTCTATTCCATAACTTTTTCTGTGATTCCCCCATTTTGGGGGAATTTTGGGGCTGGCTTTATCAGAGTCCTTGGAATCTGGTCTGGCGAGAGCTGGAGCGGGAGTTCGCACCCCTGCTGTCTGCTTAGGGCTCTTCAAGGCTGTGGAAATGAAACTCTGAGAGATAATAAGTTAGGCTTAAAGAGCCCCAGGTGTTTAATCAAACAAAACAAAGCGGGCAGGTGTGCTGTGAGTTTTCTCTTCAAAGGGGCAATTATGAGTCGTGAGTTTATTTCTCTTACTTTCTGATGATAGTTCATTTCCTCTGTTAGATAGGTTATTAGTAAGGCCGCCTTTCAGGGATAATAAATTTTTTTTAAAGGGTTATCTCTATGATAACCTATAGGGTAGAGGCAAAACAGGGATATAAGCTAGACTTTTCTGAATATACCTTGTATTTTAGATTTTACTATGAAGTAATATGCACAATTTAATAATTGTACACCAAATTAAATATAATGAAAAAGCCATTTATAAGAGTCAAAAGTAAAATAAAAAAACCTGTTCAGTTGAAGGCATGGACACATAGAGAGGAATTATTTTAAGTGACTTTAAAATACAGTAATGTGGGTATTTTTACTGTTTTAGATCCCATTGCCAAAAAAATCTTAAACTCCTTTCTATAATTACATTTTGATAATGACAAATATTTTATTTAAAATATTGTGTTGTGACTCTGAAATTTGTCTTGATAAAGCAGTTATGTTATATTAATATCTCAAGAATGGAAAAACAAACACCACATGTACTCTTTTAAAAATTGGAACTAACCAATGCGCACATATGCGCACAGAGGGAAGTAAAAATCATTGGAAATCAAGTAGGGGCAGGGGGGAGGAAGGGAGGGGCAAAAACCTACCTAATGGGTACAATGAACACTATTTGGGTGATGGACACACTTATAG
>NW_012141080.1:2761300-2763651 GCF_000956105.1 Propithecus coquereli
TCTGAGCCTCTGATTGCAATAATTTTGTCAACCCATCAATACATAACCTTGTTTTATGTGTGTTTCTGTTTAAAGGGACCTTATTTGGTATCTACTGTTGATTTCTTAACATTGAACTCATCGCCAATAGCACTATGACTCATGACTGAACAGAAGCTTCTCTAACACATGCATTTTCTCCTTAAGGTACATCTCAGCCTTCTTGTGCTTAGGAACACTAGACAGCACTTCAGCACTGCGTTTGGGAGCCATTTTATGCAGTGAAATTGCCGAGAAAAGTGCAAAACTGCAAAAAATATGACACTAAATAAACCATGAAAAGGACACTCCTTTACAGTATGAGACACAGTATGAGAGCTGAAACAGGAAGGCAGAGCGTTGCCTGGTTTGAACTCAGTTGGAAGCATGTGCCTTGAGCAACTCACAGTTTTCTCCTGCTGTGGGCATGTCCATAAATGACCACAAAAGCACCTTGTGTATTGATTTTGAGGTTACAAATAAATTTTAGCTAATAGGCAAATTCACAAATACAGAATCTATGAATAATGAGGATTGATTGTAATTTACTATTTGCCTAAAAAATACTATATGGGTCACTAGCTCTGGCATATTCTTTCCACAACTTTTATAATCTATTTACAGAACTCGCCTCAGGCAAAATAGTAAAATGAGCAAATTTTTGTCTTGGAAACTGCTTTGTGCCTTCTCAGTGGTACACATTTTTTTTTTTTTTTTTAAATTCAATTTGTGCTTGCTCTCAGTTAGGAGTTAATAAGACTAAAATTTAAAATACAAGCTTCCAAAGATAAGAATCATGTCTGTCTTGTTTCCATTAATTTTCCAGAGCCTAACTTGGTGCTGGTAGGTGCTCAGAAAATATTTAGACACAATAAATTAACCCTCATCATTAGCGATATACATCCTACTGTGGTGAGCAGAATGGCCCTCCATAGATGTTCACATCCTTAATCTCAGGACCTGTGAATATGCCACCTCACATGGAAAAGGGGAATTAAGATTGTAGATGGAATTTCTGTTGCTAATCAACTGGTTTTAGAACAGGAAGATTACCCTGGATTGGGTGGGCCCAGTGTAATCACAAGGAGACGCAAAAGTCAAAGGAGAGGAGGTTCAGAAGGAGATGTGGCCGTGGAAGGTCAGAGTTATGCAATCTGGAAATGACTCAACCTGCTGTTGCTGGCTTTGAAGATAGAGGAAGGGGCCACACACGAGCCAAGAAATTTGTGCATCCTTTACAAGCTGGAAAAAGCAAGGAAATTATTAATAATTGCCTCCTAGTGTTCCCCCTGCAAAAAAATGCACCCTGCTGTCATTTTCATTTTATCCCCTTGATTTTGGCCTACAGAACTGTAAGATAATAAATTTGTATTGTTCTAAGTCACACATTGTTGGCAATTTGGTACACATCCCACCCACAGAAAATTAATACACCCACCAAATGGCATTGATAGTCTAATAAGTGATATCACAAATTTGAAAAGCCGTTAAGACACAAAGCAATGACCATTTATATGTCCATGTGAAGCATCATGACCAGGACTGGAACTACTATTCTGAGAAAACCTCATTCTTAGTCTTCAAATCTCAATGTATAATTTGGCAGCTATTCATAAAATTGATTTTGTAAATCCTTGGAACCAATAGTCTATCTTGGTTTAGGGCTAAAATAATTGATTTTATCTCACTGTTTTGTCATTATCGAGTGTGAGAAAAAAATTAATGTTTTACATTTTTATAAATCATGCCTGAAATAATTCTTTGGTAGTTATAAAATTTTTATAATCAGTCTGTGTGATAAAATATGATAAGATCAATTTTGCAGTACTAAACAAAGAAATTGCCCTCTAAAACTTCAGAATTAATGTTCATGAAATAATGTGGCAAAAAAAGTAATGAAGATTAATGTTGCTTTAAAAACCATTGAACATAGACAACATCTTGATTGCATATTGTCAGTCAAGATGATTTAATAGTTGTTTAGATTTGGATGATTACGTTATCATAAGAATAAAATAAGATGATATAAAGTGTTTATCCTACTGCGTAGTATATAGGCTGCGCTCAATAGGTGTAAAGCAATTGTTGAGGATGCCATTATTACTATGTAGACATAGTAGGGATATATCCCTCTCTTCTTTTGTTTTCTAGACTAGCGAAAATATTTCTTTTTTTTAAAGTATTAATTTTTTTGAAACCCAATACTATGTGAATATTTGTCACTAATAGGTAGGCGTTTGCTGGTCTATTTTGTCCCAAAATCAAGAGTTTCGCATTTTATTATCAGTCACTGACTTACGAGGATATGTGGAAATCACCCGTAAGTGTAGGTG
>NW_012141080.1:2763701-2765322 GCF_000956105.1 Propithecus coquereli
TTCCATATTTACTTAAAGCAGTAAGAGTTATATGGTGAGTATAGCTGATTCTCATTATCCCTGATAGTTATGTTTTATAATGTCTCCATGAACACTGAATTATCAAATACCAAACCATTGCTGTGCTATGCCATCTCAAGGATTCATGACACTGGCACTTTCTTGGGGGACTAGAGATTGTTTATAGATACATTAGGTTGGTGCAAAAGTAATTGCGGTTTTAGTGTTGAAATTTGCCATTTGATGTTGGAATATATTCTTAAATAAATATGGTTATGTGATACATCATTTTAATGTACATTTCTTGCTTTATGTTTTTTTGCTAATGATTTATTACTTGCTGTTTATTTTATATTTATTTTAGACTATGGAAATGATATTAGACAAAAAGCAAATTCTAGCGATTTTCTTATTTGCATTCAAAATGGGTCATCATAAAGCAGTGGACACAACTCGGCACATCAACAACGCATTTGGCCCAGGAACTGCTAATGAATGTACAGAGCTGTGGTGGTTCAAGAACTTTTGCAATGGAGCTGAGAGCCTTGAAGATGAGGAGCAAAGTGGCGGGCCATCAGAAGTCGACAAGGACCAGTTGAGAGCAATCATTGAAGCTGATTCTCCTACAACTTCATGAGAAGTTGCCGAAGAGATCAATGTCGACCATTCTATGATGGGTTGTTTGGCATTTGAAGCAAATCGGAAAGGTGAAAAAGCTCAATAAGTGGATGCCTCACAAGCTGACCGAACATCAAAACAATCGTCGTTTTGAAGTGTCATCTTCTCTTCTTGTACTCAACAACATCGAACCATTTCTGGATTGGATTGTGACATGCGACGAAAAGTGGATTTTATACGACAACCAGTGATGACCAGCTCAGTAGCTGGACTGAGACGAAGCTCCAAAACACTTCCCAAAGCCAAACGCACCAAAAAAAGGTCATGGTCACTATTTGGTGGTCTGTTGCCAGTCTGATCCACTATAGCTTTCTGAATCCCGGTGAAACCATTACTCTGAGAAGTATGCTCAGCAAATCCATGAGATGCACTGAAAACTACAATGCCTGCAGCCGGCATTGGTCAACAGAAAGGCCCCAATTCTTCTCCATAACAACACCCGAGCACACATCACATAACCAACGCTTCAAAAGTTGAATGAATTGGGCTACAAAGTTTTGCCTCATCCACCATATTCACCTGGCCTCTCACCAACTGACTACCACTTCTTCAAGCATCTCTACAACTTTTTGCAGGGAAAATGCTATCCCCACCAACAGGATGCAGAAAATGCTTTCCAAGAGTTCTTTGAATCCCGAAGCATGGCTTTTTACGCTACAGGAATAACCAAACTTATTTCTTGTTGGCAAAAATGTGTTGATTGTGATAGTTCCTATTTTGATTAATAAAGATATGTTTGAGCCTCTTTATAATAATTTAAAGTTCAGGGTCTGAAACCACAATTACTTTTGCACCAACCTAATGAAGATACCTTGATTTATTATTGTTACAGAAATTTTTGATTATACATATAAACTTAGAAAACACATAAAAAAATGTATAAATGAATAGAAACAGTTACAATTTTGCTTCATGTCAAAATTACTGTTTAGGCTAGAAGCAG